>NC_039481.1:11673004-12037457 GCF_003590095.1 Trichoplusia ni
GAACACATTAACTCACTTAACGCTAAAAACAAGAATCGACGGTTTTTGTATAGCCATCCAGTGCCTCATGATATCATTATTTATGTCCTGAGATACAACGGCCAGAAAACTGTTAGCGCCATCCTCACCCGCCGCAATAGGGATGCAATTCTTTTCGCCTTATGGCAAAAAAGTCGTCTATACGAGCCTCTGCGAACATCCCCGAAGCGCTGCAGAAGCGAGGTAGACCCAACAGCATCCTGTATCCGTTATTATACTGGACCCGTAAGGCACTGTAGGCCTTCTGCGTATACTTGACCCATAGGCTGCACGTGTAAAAAGATTGACAGTACGCTTTGAATAGCGTGTTTTTAATTGGTTTTGAACAACGTGCAAACCTACGAGCCAGCATATTGCATCGAACCGACAGTGCCCTACGTTCCCTCTCCAGATCCATATCATCACTCAGACTATCTACGACCCAGTGACCCAAGTACTTAAATTGTTTGACCCATGTTAGTGGTGATCCATTAAGTAGGACTGGTGGAACGTCATAACTTTTAGTGCCCGCTTTAAAAAGCATTAATTCACTTTTTTTAATATTGTACTTGAGCCCATGAGCCGCCGCATATGCTTCACAAATTCGAATCAATTTGTTCAATGCACTGATCGAAGGACTCAGCAAAACCATGTCATCTGCGTAGCTAATATTATTTGTCGTGTTTCCATTGATGGAACACCCAACATTGGCTTTGCTGAGTTCAACGATCAGCCCATTAATATACAGATTAAACAATTTTGGCGAGGTTATACCCCCCTGCCTGACTCCGCAATCTAATCTATACTCGTCAGAATATGAGTCTGCCCACCTCACAACATTCATTTGATTGCTGTACCAATACCTAAACAGATTAATAGTAACCTCTGGCACAGTTGTTTCTGCTAACATCTTTTCCCATAGTCTGTCATATGACACTAAATCAAATGCCTTCGACAGGTCCAGAAAACAGGCATATACTGGCGTTTTTCTGCTCGTATAGTACTGAACAGTATGCTTGAGGCAAAGAATAGCAGTCTCAGTAGATAGTTTGGATTGAAACCCAAACTGAGCGTCACTTAATGACATATGCTTATTCAATTGCTTATCAAGCAGACTGTCCAGCACCTTCGCTAAGATAGTAGCTAGCGAAATGGGCCTGTAGTTGGACCCGTCGGAGGCGTCACCTGTTTTGTTTTTGATGATTGGTACAACAACCGTCTTCATTAAATCATCAGGGAGATATGAGTGGCTGATACAAAAATTATAAAACATCGCCAAAACTCGCGGAAGATGTTTGCCAGCAAACCTCAAATGCTCTATGCTGAGACCGTCATGCCCAGGTGACTTCCCTCTCTTCATACCATTAATTATTGCTACAATATCCTTCGCACGAACCAAAGTATTCATGTCGGACATGACAGTATCAGCACGAGGTCTTTTTGAAGAAAGCGCCCCTTGGATGTTACAGGGCTGAGGCTGTACCATAAATTGGTCCTTAAATAAATTAGAGATGCCTTTATGATCACAAATACCATTCATGCTCACGGGTAAACTATTCTTTGGCACAAGTTTGTTCGTAAGTTTCCAAAAACTATTAAAATCTTTCGCTTTGTGATGCGTGGCTAACATGTCCACCTGAAGTTGTAATTCATTATTCTGGCACCACTTTATTTTAGATTTAAAAACCCTTTTTGTTTCGCACATATTATTATAGATTGGACCAATAGTGGGTTTGCCACACTGAATCCAGGTCAAATAAGCTATACGGGCCTGGTCATGAGCACTACGGACATTTATTCCACCCTATTACCCGGGGTTTCTTTTTGTGAAGAATATAACTGCGTACCGCCCCCTCCCTCAGTATTTTCACAATATTATTATACATATTACTAATTATCACTTTATGATCTACATTATTGCACAACTTTCCATCACAGCCAGTAAACTCAGTCGGATAATCTAAATCTCTAAATAAACTATTACATATTTTATTATACTGCTCAATTTGTTTTGTATCTCTAGTACCCCACACTATTTTATTAGGAACTCTAACACTATGTACTATCTTAGGGCTAATCATATTGATATTACAGCTTAATATTAGAGGGAAATGATCAGACCAATATACATCATACTTAACATTAATATTAGTTACAGTACTCCAGGCATTTTCCGTTACTAGACAGTGGTCTAACCACCTTCTAGAGCCATGCGAATCACTTATGTATGTGTAGGTGTCAGATGTTATGCCTAACCGTTCAAGATCCACACAAATCCATTTCTGTTCACTACAAAAGTTTATAAGTTCCTTACCAAACGCCTCACTCGGGTGCGCGTTGAAATCTCCCATAATATAAATCGACTCTAAATCACAACTCTCTATAATGGCACTAATCTCACCGAGACAACTCGTAAACTCCGCTAGATTTTCAGTTACGTCCACAGGCATGTACACAGAAAACACAATAAACGATCTGCTCGTCGCAGTCGATACTTTTATAGCCGATAGACGTACACTTTTACACTGTATCACTGTTACATTTGGAAAGATGCTCTTTCTCCATAGAAGAGCTACGCCTCCGTGCGGTCTCCCCCGCAACATTCCCGATGTCGTATCCACAGCAGAAGTAGCAGTGTAGCTGAAGTTGTCATCAATGGTTCCCAAAAAAGATAGTTCATGGGGCATACACCAAGTCTCTTGAAGTGCTATTATATCACCTTGTTTACATAATGCACGAATGCAATCCACAGATCGTCTTACCGATCTACAATTATAACTAATGAAGGTACAATTCTTATCCATCATCAACAGTATGTAATATTTCACATATTAAACAATACCCTCCGTCCTCATTTTTAAATTATAAAAACGACGGAAAGATATCCCCTCAGGCCACAAATTATTGTCCATGAATATATCCAACTTATGCTTAGGTACCAAGATCTTAAAAGAATTGTATTCCTTTTCTTTTTTCATATAAATTGGTTCTAAGGTTACTCGCACCTTCGTTCTATTCCATAAATATGAAGAAATGTCATCAATCGTGGTATTTTTGTTAACATTATATATCATAATCGGTATCTTCAAATCTGCCGCCTTAAATTTAGCATTTAATTCAATATCGGCTCCACCTTTTTGACCTATAAATCGATTTCTTAAACTCTTCCTCTGAGCTGTCTTCCATCCATCACTATAATCATGTTTTTTCCATTCACCTTCTTGCATAATTTCAACAAACGTTTTGCGATTTGAAAAACTCGCAGCTATCTCTTTCTCGGACGCTGCACTCATACCCGCCACGGACGATCGCTTAGTCGCAGTCGCAGCTGTCTCTTTCTCGCACGTTGCACTCGTACTCGGAACGGACGATCGTTCATTCGCGATCGCGGGAACGGTTATTTCTTGCTCTTGTGTTCGTTCATTCTTATAAAATGACTCACAGACTTTTATAGTTTGAATTAACGTCTCACTGGTATTATTTGACGCTTGTGTGCTATCTATGCAAACAGGTGTAG
This sequence comes from Trichoplusia ni, assembly GCF_003590095.1. Lineage (NCBI taxonomy): Eukaryota > Metazoa > Arthropoda > Insecta > Lepidoptera > Noctuidae > Trichoplusia > Trichoplusia ni. Next base: position 11,676,540 of record NC_039481.1, read on the forward strand.
ATGTTCTTGGCGGGATTTGCTGGATATTAGCGGATCTATTGTCATAATCACAAATATTTACATCGCTCGAGACTCCCGCGTTTTTATTGCTTAAACAGATCTGCGAGTTTGAAATATTTGATATGAAATTACTTTTGAGCTCGGAAAGTTGTACTTTAGTGACATAAGTATCCTTTACAATTTTCAAATCATTTTGCAAAACCAGTATATCTTTTAATAATCTTGTGACGTCGATATGATCGAACGTAATAGGAGGTAATTTTTGTAATTCTCGAGCTACAAAAGTAGGTGTTAACTCCGGATTTATTTCCTTAAACAGGGATAAGATGTCGTACAGGTCCTTCTCCTTTTTACCAGCATTTTTCCTCGTTATTTTACGCTTCTGGGTATTCACTGAATCAAATAACAAATTTTTAGCTGTTTCAATTTCTTGAGACGAAAACGCCGATACACACAATCGGACGATTGACTCTTCATCCATCACTTCAGCCTTATTTTGAATAAAGCATAAAACTTCATTTATAACTATTTTGCAGTTACTGCATTTCACAATGTTACAAGTCATTTTTTAACAAATTTTGTTCGCACTACCGCACAATACGCACATCGACCGCACGCAATGACGCGCGAGCGCAGACTGAAGTATTTTAAGTTTGTAATATTTTAAGTTTGTAATGTATTTTTTTACATTTTTTTGTTTAGTAAGGACCACTTTAGGTATGTCCGTATAAAGTTAAAACCTATGTTACAGGATTCAGATAAAGGACTATCAAGTTTATATTTCAGTTTGTGTATTGGGTTTTTCATAATTTACTTTTTCGCTTGTTATTTTAACCTTTTTCGAAAATGTGATTCTTGTAAAACATTTTACTATATCTGGCTTGGTTATAGTTTTAAGCATCATTTTTCATGAGGTCCACATTAAGTCCTTCAATACAGGATAGAGTTTTATGCATAGATAACATTGAGGATAACATAATCCGATTACTTAAAAAGCACTAAGTTATTGTTAATCATGCTTTTATATAGAAGTCAAAAATAAATTGTTATAACTTATAACGTATTAGGGATGTTGTTTGTTGCTTACTGTTGCAGGTTATTTAATGAAGATTTTAAGTCATTTCCCTATTGAAATATAAAGCTTTTAATCCATTTTCATTAATTTCATAAAATAAAGTTGAATAATCAATGCTATCGAGTATTATCCGTGGCATATTCTGATTAAAAAAACACGTAAACCCGATACTAAAAATAAATTTGGCATCCATGGAATTTGAGGTATTTTTAATAAAACCCCTGCCTTTGACAGGACTTTCCACTGTTAATGTCAATTTAGTCCCTTTGTTCAGACTGCTCGTAGTGAAATGCGTGTAGTGTTTCAAGGCAATGTGTAAATTCACAATTGTAATACTGTTCTTTTACTATTACTTAACTTTGGATTTGAAATGGTTTTACTATTTTAGGCCCATAGATTGATTTTGAGAGAACTATGACCTATTACTGCTACATATAACGTTTTATTCAATAAAATGTTTTTGAGGTAGTTTCAGTTTGCGTTAGGCTTATGTTTCTTAAAAGTTTTATTTCGAATATGAACAAATTGCCAATGCTTAAATAATTTATTGATTGAGTTATTTTCGACTCTAAATTTGGCCGAAAACAGTGTAGCGATCCCGGTTACAACGTTAATTTAAGAATCCTAAAAATTAGGTAGGAAAAATAATAATTTGAAAATAAATATATCCGCAGTAGGATTCGAACCTACGCTCCCAGAGGGAATCTGATATCTAGTCAGACGCCTTAACCGCTCGGCCACGACTGCCATGGGACGTAGGAGGGATTTAATTATTGGTATCACTCTAAAAAAACTCTTTTAATTACTTACTAGTAGTGTGATTTCGTAATTACTTATTTAATAATGGTTTACTCAAACATATTTATCGAGATAGCAAGATTTGTTCTGGGACCCAACCGGAGTCCTAAATCATGAGCTGACGCAGCGGCGGTGTCGAACTGACCTGTGTTTTAAGTAACTTGGTAACGTTATAAATATTGAGTCTGCAGCCAATGTTAAATACAATGTTAAGTTTTCAATTTATATTAAAAAAAAAAAAATTAAAAATATATTTATTAAAAACATAGTTCACATTACTTAAATACATGTACGAATACAAATGACTCGGATGTAAAACCAGTAAAATATCTTAATAGTTATAATCATAGGAGTTGAGTTAATCTACACCAAAACATAATAATATACGAGAAGGATGGTCTAAAGATAATATAGGGACACCCGAACTAGGATGTTTTAAACCTGTGTTTCGGGTTATCCAGTGCAGAAAAAATGATTGATGGATATTTTAATGTAATTCTATCACTTAATTGTATTATAAAAGACTAAGCAGGACAAGCTGTCCTGAATTATTTAATTACATTACCTGTACTTATTATTATAATTTCTAAGCTAAACAGTTTATTGTAATATTTCTAGCAATTTTTTCCCGTATCTGAGTAATTGAGGGACTGTAAGTATTCTGTTACCATTCTATTACACCTATTTAAGCTTACACTATATACCTTAAGTAGCCTGTTAAATTTGTTATACAAATAGGGTCCTTGAAATACATAAAATCTGTTAGTAAAAGCATGTTGCGTTTGTGGGTTATGCAAACTAAATCCTTTCTTCTCTTGCCGGAAGGTACCGGGCTGAAACCAATTTCAGTATGCTGGAGTCGTACTATATGTAGAATAAATAACTGGCGTACTGTAAGTACTTTGCATTCCCTGTATAACTGGTGAGTAGGAAACCTGAAAGGTCGAAAAGTGGCGACCTTTAGGATTGCTCTTTGAGCACGTTCTAGGGGCAAGATAATAGATTTAGATGCACCACCCCATGAGTCTATGCAGTAGGTAAGAATGGATTGGCACAAAGCCATATACACCTGGCGAATTAGATTAAAGTCTGCAATGTTGCGTAGGTGTTTAAAGATATAGATTAATTTACGTACTCTGGTGCATAATGAATCAATATGTTTACGGAAATTAACGGTGACTGTCAATAGTGACACCTAGATATTTAGTATTGTCATTTTTACTAATGTAGGGCAAGCGCATGCAGTCGCCCGCGGACGCGCTCGTATTACACTTATGTGCATAAATATTTAGGTTAGTAGTCGACTTATTACTATTTCTCATTGAAAATAACATGTAATTTGTTTTATTTGAATTTAATGTTAGGATATTATTGTTAAGCCAGTTAGACACTACATTAAAACCATTTTGGGCATTTTGATAGACCTCATCCTTAGACTTACCTGAGAACACAAGAGCTGTATCATCAGCATACGATATAATGACACCATTTTGCAGAGACAAATTGCACAGGTCGTTTATGTAAACTAGGAATAAAGTAGGTCCCAATATACTACCCTGGGGGATTCCGTAACTACTGCTGTTTAGTCCCGCACTTCTATATTGACCAATTTTTACGCACTGCTCACGTTATTAAGATAGTCGAGAATAATTTGAGCTGTGTTCCTCTTATACCAATTTTTTCCAGTTTATACAATAACAGAGAGCAAGCAATGGTGTCAAATGCCTTGGCAAGGTCTAAGAAGATCCCCATTGTGTACATACCTTTATCTAGACTTGTACATACATAGTTAGTTAGCTGATGCACCGCTTGGTTAGTTGATCTTTTTGATCTAAAAGCCAAATTGGCGATCCGAAAGCAAATTATTGCTCTCAAGATATTTAATAAGCCTAACGTTAATTATTTTCTCCAAAATCTTAGAAATTCCTGATAGAACTGCAATTGGTCTATAATTGGTAATATTGTTTTTGTCTCCGGCTTTAAAAACTGGGGTTACTAAGGCCTTTTTAAGCAGATTAGGAAATATACCGTTCGATAAACATAAGTTAAATATGTAAGTTAGTGGAGGTGCAATTATGTGCTTGAATCTTTTTAGTACGCTATTTGGGATGTTATCCCATCCAACGGCACAAGAGTCTTTTAAACCATCTATAATACTAACAACCTCTTTAACGTCCGTCTCTAATAACACAAACGAATGTAAGGTATTAGGCGACATATGTGTAGTTTGTGGACAAGAATTTCGGGAATAATTTTCAGCTAAATCTTTACCCAAATTGACAAAATAATTGTTCACTTTATTTGCCGCTAGTATTGGAGTTACATCGGTTGCTAAAAGTTCTAGAGCAGAGTCTGATTTCTTAGATCTGAAAGTGTTACTTTTAACAACTTCCATATCAGCTTACTGTTTTTGCCGGCTTTTTGTATTTGAACTTTGTCATATTGGGTTTTTATTTTTTTCAATAGGTTATTACAGAAATTCCTGTAGCGTTTGTAAGTAATGGAAAGCATCTCGTTATCAGGTGCAAGTTTTAGCTTTTGGTGAAGTTTATCCCTATGTCTAATGCAACGGACAAGGCCAGGCGTAATCCACGGCTTAATATTGCTGTATTTTCTAGGTATCATTTTGTTAGAGGTATTATTACTAATTAAAGTTTGTAATGAACCAACAAAATACTGCAAACTAATATTTGGATCACTAGAACTGTAAACGCGGTCAAGATTTAAGTCGCGTATGTCGTTTTCAAGTGCCGTCATGTTTAATTTTGTTATGCTACGCATGCAGTTTTTTCTAGGTAACGAGGTTTGTAATGTTAGTAATATTGCTTGGTGGTCAGTAAGCGATGAATTTCGTAATATAAGTTTTTGATGGTAATTTAGACTTTATAAATATGTGATCTAAGCATGAACCACTTTGGTGTGTAGGGTAATCATGAACTGGCCATAGTCCATGGAATGTACAGATATTGAGGTAGTTATGTGCATGAGTGTTAATTTTCCCAGAAACAATGTTTATGTTTATGTCGCCTAAAAGTATGATATTATTATAAGACGAAAGCTGTTCTAAGATTATACTAAGCGAGTTTAAAAAAGTATCAACATTTTGAGATGGTGGCCTATATATAGCCAATGCTACTATGTTTAGGTTAATTTTAATCAAGAGGCTATTACAGCCTTGGAATAAGGGTTCTTCTACTGCTACTTTTAGGGTATTTTTAATATATATAACCAGGCCATCATTTTGATTGACATTTATCGCGGTTTTATACATAGTATAACCATCTAGCAATGGCAAATTATCTATTTGTTTTGATAACCAACATTCCGTAAGGACTATGATGTCACAGCTTATATCAAGGTTCTGTAAAAGAACTTCAAACCCACTAAAATTTCGGCTTATACTACGAATATTCTGAGTTAGGAAAGTTAGTAGTTTTTCACCAGTAGGAATATTCTTTTTGCAGTTTTCGACATTGCAGATTATTGCTTCAGATACGGAAAAATGATCAATTTCGCTTAAGAGATTATTTATCATTGCGTTAAGATGTAAATAAGTTAATACAAAAAGAGAAGTAAAATCTAGTGTTTAAGTGCTACTTACAAGTAAAATAATCGGCGCTCTCAGGCGCCTTCATAATCTATCGTGTGTATATAATTGTCCTCTGCATATTTGCGTGCTGGGCAGTTCACATCGCCAGTAGGGTGGTCACCTTTACGCTTGAATCGCTTGCAGGTTGCACATTGGGCAGGAGCGGATTTGTTGTTGCATTCTTTAAAAGAATGTCCCATCTCCCCACAGTGGTGATATGTATTCTTTTTCAATGAGGGTATTTTTTCTGTTACAAAAAATTAAAAAAGTATGTTTTTAATTGAAGGCAAAGTTTTCTGATCGATTTAAATACCTATGAACTTTCTGAAAGCTCCCTACAAAGTGGTACACGCCACACACCGCACAGATCAGAGATACAAAGTAACACATTAACAAGGAGCTGGGTGCACTACGCGCTTATTATTGGATTACTTATACTTGTTATTCAATTTGTTTGACGATGGCGTGGCTTTAAACTAAACTTATACATACTCGTAGCAACAATAATGTAATTTTGCAATCTATAATATGGAAATAAAAAAATAATTGAGACCTCATTTAATGAAACTAATACAAGGTAAATGCGAGCCGAACTCGTGACACTTCCTTACAAATAGGCTCAAAATATTAAAGTCGTAAAAAATATGCAGCTTTCTTATATATGACGATACTAACTGTGCGTTTTACACACGGTTTTACCCTTGGGTGCAAAACCCTAAAAGTTATGATTATTTATAAAAGTCCAATACAGGAAACAGGAAAACATCAGCTTTTGTTTTTACCGATCAACATAAATTAATAAAAAAATAATCTTAAAGCCGAACAGGAAACTCGTATCTATTATTGTATCTTTACAGCTAATTCCTTTATCAGCTACATAAAAAACATACTCCCATTTACATTAAAAACCGTAATTTAAAGACACATGAATACTGCGATTAATACACTTATAATGCTTGTTTTCTTTTAATATAAATACATGGTTTCAGGATGTCGTGGATGTGGTGTCTGGATCAGATGTCTGTGGACCTATTCAATAATTAAAAACTTAATTGTTTTATCACGAAAGCATGTATTGTTATATTTTTTAATTTCCATCTAAATATTTTGTTAAAGTAAATGATTTATAAAAAAAATGTTTTCTGAAGATTTTTCTACATTCGAATCGCATATAATTCCAGTTAGATTATGAGCGATACGAATTAATTCATCATAAAAAAGCAAATAAACCAGTTTAGCCCTGAATTGAGGTTATATTAATCCAAAGTGTGCTAATGAAAAATAAATAGATTTAAAATATATGATGTTCCAACCAGTGGGACTTCTGTCCTCAACCTTGACTGCGACTCAACGTCCATTCCAAGATTAGTTTTCAGGCATCTGATCCGCCATAAACCATACACTACAAAATACAACTTGCAATTAGTGTCGGCGCTCTAATGACAGTTGTTTGTTACAAACGAATACAATATCTGTGGCGCCGCGCGCCGTGCCTCTGCGGCGGGGCCCGGTGCCGAGCTGCTGAACTTCGGGCTCTCAAACTGTGCATTCAAACCTTTTATTGTAATTGTGTTCTGTATAAGTGTTTCTGGCTGCCGGCATTTTACTGTTCCGCGGTGGAGTCTGGAAATTTAGGATGTGTCATATGAATTAAGGCTGGCGTTTGGGAATGAGGTTTTGGCTAATTGGTCTGATTCTTTTATTGAATTTTGAGGAATTTAGATGCAATGGAATGTTGAATATTCGCTTATAATTTAATTTCTAGTATTATTTTATACTCTTTAGATGCAGGTGGCAATGAACCGGTCGCGCTGGAGAACATACGGAGAGGCCTATGTCCAGCAGTGGACAGCTATAGGCTGAGATGATGTTGATGATTATTTTATACGTATGCAAAAAATAATTTGGTGGTATTTCGCCAGCAATGTAGATACGTATGACGTTATAGGTAGGAAAAATTACAAATAAGTATCAAGTGGAGCACATAGTTACAATAATTCACTCATGCTTGTTGGCAAAATTAATAACAAATATATACACTTAATGAATATCAGTGCAATATGCTCAAAATGGTCATAATAAGTATGACGAGCGCTGTCCGTGTGTCTCCATCACCTAACTCCAACTATTTTAGTATCTGATGCATGGAGCTCGAAGTTACGTTAAGTTGATATAAATTTTATGAAGGTGCTGGTGTACGGGTTAATGGAAATTCTAGACAAAGGATGAGTTTAACGAGGAAACGAAGTTATGTGCGATGAAGAAATGATCGTAACTGATTTGAGTGTTTGAATTGCGGATACTTAACGTGGCTGAAATGTATGAAAGCAGGTTTTTAGTTTATTCGATTTGAATACCTTGAATCGAGTGATTTTGCTCTAAAGTTTTCGAACGTTCGATAACATTTGAAGTCTTAGTGCGCCGAAACGTCACCAAACTTATGCGACAACTGGAAATGTACGAATTGTACCTATCCAAGTTTCAGCTCTGAATGGGGCTTGTACAATGCAGAATTACAAAGAATTCCAAATTTAACACACAATAGAAAACATAAAAGACAAAAACAAACGAGCACAAAACTGTGACGAATATTTATTCCATCGTCATGGCACCTGTGAAAAACAAGTAAAAATACTAACCTAGGCGTAGTGGTTACATAAACAGTTTCCACAAAAATATCCCTTTTGTCCCGTCAACGTCACGGAGTTATTTGGAAAGTTCGGGATTGTCCCGCGGGCCGGAAGCCGGCGTACCCGCCGCTTACGTACTTCCGGGACATTCGGGCCACAGCGGCCAATGGCCCGGAAATCGTCACACGCTGTTTTTCCTCCGTTTCACGATTACTTTAACGTGTATTGAGTATATTGCAATTTGAAAGGTGTTTTTATCGTTTTCTTGTTTGGTAGAATAAATTATCCGTTTGGTTTGGATGTTCAAACTATTTTTTTGACCATAAGTAAAGAAACCGAATCAAGTAGATAGTTATTTCGACGTAGCAGGTAGATTTTTATCAGTAGTAGAAATACGTGGTTTTATATGTCCAAAAATTATCGAAATAGTATCTACTTGACAACACATGACTTATTCAACAAGTACGTTAGCCGTAAGTCAGGAAGTTGAAATCAAATGTGTGTTATAAGAACACTTTTTTACCGTCAAGTGTCGTTATTACGCCCAACTTCCACACGTTTCACCATCTTTGATAGTTTTATCTTCATATTTCTTTAATGAATATACTCTGTATTTATAGTCAAACTCCCTATTGATATAGGAATCCAGACTAAAATTCTAGCTCAGCTGGATACTTTAATAAATAATACTCAGGCCATAATTAGTGTGTTTAGTATGAATCTAAAGGGATTACATGTAAGTGAGCGCGCCGCGGGACGAGCTGCAAGTGGACACTGTTTGTGCTAAACAAAGCCAGCGCTAAATCTTGGAATAGGACTCTCAAACTAAAACAATAATAATAAATACGAATTCTAAATAGAGGACGCTAGGCGTGTGTGGCCACGAGGCGCGCGGCTGCATCACCTGCGAATACAAACAAGTATTTTAATGAGGTCCATAAATATTGTATGTATTCATTATGTTTCTGAATTTCAGTGTTGTTTTAAATTAGTATAGTAATATATTATTTTTCTTCGTGTTTGTGCTATTCGATTTTCTTCTATATCAAATCTCTCAATAACTTTGAGGTTTGCTGTAAGAGAACCTTTCTCTGGGTTAAGCTCGCCTTTGTACTGCACTTTCCAAGAACATATTGTCCAAGTGTGTATTCATGTGCAATAAAGTATAAATAAAATGAAGACATAATAATGATAAGAAATAAGATCCAGCATTAAATTGATCTATTTTAGAAATACAATGATTCGTCTTATATGATACTGGATCTATGGCTGGTTCTATCTCTCAGTAGATATGTAAATATATATTTTAAGAAATTATGAGCATGACATTCTAAGAAGTATAAACACATAATTTGATACTTTTGATGCAGAGCATGCACATTTAATTCTTATTAACTGTTAATTGACTATTGAACTGCCTAACCTTTTCTTCAAAATAATGCATCAGTTTATTTAAAACGGCATAATAAAATACGAATCCCGTGGCCGCCACCTGAGTGGGCCGAGAGTTAAGCGGCTCTGATACAGGGCTTGCCAAACTGGCCTATTTAGCTTATTTACTGACGCCGTTAGATACTCCAGACGTTCTGCAGATTATTACAATTTTAACGTAACGCGATGTAAACTACCCTCCTAATACAAACTAATGAATCCGGATAATTCCGGTGATGATGTAATAAGGGTAACGGCTTGTTTTGTTGCCCGGAATAAACGAAGCTCAAGGTTTTCAAACGGGCTCCGCTGGTGGCCGCTGTGAAGCGCTTAATGTGCTGACAACTGCACTTATAGGTACTTCTAAAATATATATAACAACGTATAAATACTTCTGTTATTATTTCACAAAGCTTTAGGTAGGTATTTTTTGCTTTTAAGAATTTACAACACACGTCATAGCTTATTACAGAAAAATGGAAAATATCAGAAACTGAACTTCTGATATTGAATTGAATGTTATATTTAATGACCGTTTTCAGATTTTACTTTGATACTAAAATAAATATTTATCTGTTATAGAAAGTAGATATAAGTTTATGCCATTTATAGATTTTCCAGTCAATTTTGTTAAATTAATGTAAATGAACCCAATATTTATAATTACTTGGACACGTGTAGACTGATAAACCTACAATCAATCGCTTTTGTAGTGTATAAAACAATAAGAGAGTCGCTTTATTTATTTATCGGGAGGAGTACACAATAATCAATTACAAACTGTTGTTCCCAGTATCCGTGTCGGTGAGTGTTGTGAATCAAGCGGAGCCCGGGCGCCGGATGTAGTGCTGTACGTCGGCCGGCCGGCCCGGATGCCGGACGCCCGGCTTGACCGGCTAATTGACTAATCCGGTTACAAGAGGCAACAAAGAAACTAGTTGTTCTATTTTGAAGATGCTTGTGGTAACTACAATGTTTGTTTTTAAGTTTTCGGAGCGAGATTAGGAAAAATAATGGTTTGATTTTGAAGAGACTCAGAGTTTCGATTTGAAACAATGTATATTTGTGTAAATAATTAGTTTATCCTAGCGGTTTTTTTGTAATTAGGTTAAGGTGTTATTATTAAAAAAAATATCCGCAGTCGGTAGGATTCGAACCTACGCTCCCAGAGGGAATCTGATTTCTAGTCAGACGCCTTAACCGCTCGGCCACGACTGCCACATGTATGTATCATGTATTAGACCAACAAATGTTAAGATAATAAGTATCTAGAGCTAGTAGGTCATGCCTTTCACCAGTAAATATTTATTAAATGCTTTTGAGACAGTATGTAAAATATCAATTTTTATTGTATAGCAGTCGTGGCCGAGCGGTTAAGGCGTCTGACTAGAAATCAGATTCCCTCTGGGAGCGTAGGTTCGAATCCTACCGACTGCGGACTATTTTTTTAGACGAACTTTTAAGCCTCTATCACAGACATTAATTGTCAATCATATTTGGTGATTAGTGACTTTAAACATTGACCTGATAATTGCACAGCTTTGTGGTATTCCTTATTTAACGGAATTTCTAATATTTTTTTTAGCTCAAACACAATTAATTTAGAAATATCTTGTGATTATTAAACGGAGTTATATCTACGTTTGTGGTATTGTGAAGCAGTAGTATACGTAGGTATATTATATGACAGCAGCACAAAATATGTTTATTATGGCGGAATTTAAAGTAGGTCACGACTTCACAAACAAATAAATATTCTTAATACTTACACAGTTTGATACAAATAAATATTTTTGAAGAGAATTTTGAAAAAAAACCAGATGTATTTTAAGAGTGCAAAAAAGTCCGCAGTCGGTAGGATTCGAACCTACGCTCCCAGAGGGAATCTGATTTCTAGTCAGACGCCTTAACCGCTCGGCCACGACTGCCGCACGATATTTGTAATAAATACGGTACGTATAAGATGTATACTTTCACTTAAAACCTGTTAATGCGCATGCGTCGTAGTGAAAGGTACAAAATAACATTTGAAGGTCGATCCGAATTAGTTGAAAGTCAACCAAAATGTAACAGTTTAAATTAAAGTCAAAGTTGTGAGTAACTTTGGAAAGTATTCGGCCAGTGAAGTTTGGAAGTCAAATATTGGTGAAAGTCAATTAGCAATTGAGGTAGGAAGCCTTAAAATAGGTGCAATAATAGTTTAGTTGATAATCCACTCTATATTAAATATAATTTTATTTATTTATTTAAAATTAAGTTCACAGACAATTTACAGAAAAACAAGAATTGGAAAGAGATGTACAAAGGTAGAATGGGATAGAATATTCTCTAGTGCACACCACATAAGAAGGTACTGCTTATTTCTTTAGGAAAATCTCTTCCAAGAGACCTGCGATCGAGAATTAATCTTTGTTTTTTGTTTGAACGCGCTAATCTCAGGAACTGCTGGTTCGAATTGAAAAAATCTTTTCATCACGCTGCGACTAATAGGAGCAAAGATACAATGGAAAATGTGGAAAAAACGGGAAAAATTCTAACCACGTGGCGTAGTCGCGGGCAACAGCTAGTTTGAAATATAGACAAGGGTTAGTGACCCTTTGTCTATATTGCAGGAATCGGGAAGTTAAAAATGTATATATTTTGATGATAATAATGTATCCAACATAAGGACAGTTACCTCTTTTGCTTTTCAAACCGTGAGCCGGCCATGTTAATAGCGCACGTTCGAATAATGTAAAAAGTAGTAAATATTATTTTTTGATTGATATTTGTCTTTCAATCATGTGCTAAAAGTTGATTTTAAATATAAACTACATAGACGGTCGCGTTGACCTCAAAATGAAATCTATTTATGAATAACCTTTCACAATAACTATTTCGAATAAGATATTTTAGAAGTGAGGTGCACCTATCTTGGCAGAGGTCTATGTATATCTAGCAGTGCATCCAATAGAACCTATTTATGTTCAACAATTAACATAACATTTAAACAGCTTGACAATGAGTTGTCAGTGGGTAAATGAATGTTCTTTTACAAGATTTTGGCTCTACTTTAACTATAAGACCACCAAAAATTTGGTTATTATTATAAGTATATTTTTGTGTGAACGTTATATGATAGGTGAAGACTTACATACAGATATATGTATAGCACTATCAGAGGCCAAGTAGTAATGCCAGTTATTAGGTTAAGAAATTAATCTTAATTATTATTTGTGCACCAACATAGATCATTTTATAGTATTAAGATAACACTTATCATGTTTGTACTTATAATGATATCAGATTCTTAGCGGATTAAAAATACCCAAACATTTAACTGTTTTGAGGATTCACTTTTACAATACTGAACAAATTTCAAATTGAAACTTCTGACATATACTTGTATGGGCCTTGTTATTATGTAATTAGAAACATTTATTGCCAGTGGAAGCCCGCGGTCGGTTTATAAAGGATTGCAATGCATTGCCATACATCGACACAAAAATGCGGATGACGGTTCAGGTTTAGTCAATAAAAGTCTGACACTATCCATTTCCTCCATGGAGGAAGTGGGTTTCCATGAGGATTCGGGCAATACCAAAAAAAGGTGCAAGGTCTTTAGTCACTTTATACTAGTACTATTGGACATTTGGGAATAAATTACAACCTGTCATCCTGAATTATGAGCTTAACACATCTCCAATACATACGAATGAAACCATCATAATAAAGTTGCATCCAAATATGTCACAACATAAGTTTTGAGGACAGCGCACACGGCGGTGATTAACAAGCTGGCATGGGAGCGAACTGAAATATTAGGCAGGTAAACCGGGTTATGAGGTTGCAATCAGCGGCCAGTCTGTAACGTTTGTTTTACTCTGATTGTGGCCTGTTTACTTCCGCGCCACTCCACGTCACCAGGCAAACGGGGGCAGAAGGCCAGGGTATCGCGGAACGAAAGTGAGCTTACAAGAGACGCTTGATCGGTATTAGATATTAAGAGACGTTTAACTTGATAAAAAAATATTTGAATATAAACTTATTCTTTTTTGCTATAGTATACATAGCTAATATTTTTGAACGACAATTGTAACCCACATCTTAGACTATATATTAATTAGAAATAATAATTTATAATAATATAATAAGAGTTCCGGTTCGCCCCACTGCATCAAGCTCGTGACGTCCCAACATTGTTTTTCTCCGCGTTTGTATTTGGTCATGTTGAAACTACAACGATTGCTGTAATTAGTTTAGCAGCTAGATTTTACTCGATTGATGTCACGCGTTGATTGGCTTTCCCAATGTTGGCAATTGTTATTATTTTCATATTTTGTATGTCTGTGTGTTTTGTGGTGAGGTCGTTAAGTTATATGGGTTTGTAAACTTGACACGCCATCCAGGCCTGATTAAAATTGGCGAGAGTTAAAATTAACTCTTTTTAGTTGAATTAAATCGTTCAGATGAAATTGAATTTTTATAGAGGTTTTGGTTAAGCTCGATTTGTTTTATTTAACTTGGGAGTTTTCTTAAAGCAGGAGAATCCTGTATACAGTATCGTCTATATTCACAAGATGTTTTGCAAAAGAATCTCGCAGTCGGTAGGATTCGAACCTACGCTCCCAGAGGGAATCTGATTTCTAGTCAGACGCCTTAACCGCTCGGCCACGACTGCCACAGCATTTTGCTTTAAATAAACTTTTGAGCTTGGTTTTATTCCCATGGACACTATTATGTAACAATATAACATACTTTGTTTCTTATTGGAACAGCTGCGCGCGCATAAATGATACAATATTGATATTTACATAGTCTCAAAGGCAAAGGACAACGTCAATATTGACTCATGGTAAGTTATAGTTCAGATATTAAACTAATATTCATAATTCAACTAAAACCTATTCTATAGCTGTCGCTGGTACAATGTTTGGGGGTACTAAATCTTTTTCTGTGAGTATGTTTTTTAGGTTCAAAGATAGGTACTAATAAGAAATCAAAGCAACATTGAATATAAGACGATCACATGTTGAACAAACATTGTTTTTCTATGAACTGCAAAAGTGTGATCGTTTTCAACAATTCGTAATAATTGAATGTTATTGTTAGATGTGACGTACTGTTGTTTGCAGTGCACAGTTGTTTCACAGAGAGACATTAACTAACGTTTTGTATTTCAAAAGACAAACATTCATTAAGTTCACTTGTTAAACTGAAAAAGTATTAATCTACCCTTCAGAATACAGTCAATGCTCTCATGAGAGTGTCATTGCCAAACTCAGTGTTAAGAATAGTTAACATTGATAGATTGAATTACCCCGCAAACCGAAATGTTTATCATTCTTTCAAACACAAGACATATTTTTGGTTCAATGAAAATCAATGAGGAAAGTAAATACAAGATAATCTCATATTGAACCCACTTCCACGCACGAGGAGAGCTCTTCACAAACTTTATACAGCCATCAAAGAGTACAATAACGAGAAAGTAACAACATTGCAAATAACGACACATTTGAACTGAAAACGAGTACCAGGAGATAATAAAATCGAGGCGAAGTATGCTTTGAGTCGGCGCACTAAATGCGAGGAACCGGTGAGTCTAATCGCCAAAGAGAATTCTTTGAGAGACTCACAATCGAAAGGGTTGGCTTCATTCCTGCTATATGTAATCAGGACGGACATTTGTGCTGGACTTTTAGATAATAACAGTCCGGCTCCCATTGTGTCTCTTTGTGCTCGAGTTCCATCAAATAAGCAGGGACAGTAGGTACTCACTAAATGAACAACTAAAAATATAATGCTAGAAACAAAATGACCTCAAAACATCTTTTTAGAGGAAACAAAACCTCACCCGGGCTCTGGAATTCTGTGCAAATAAAGACAAGTAAATAATAAAGAGATAATCGGGTTAATAAACAAGTACTATTGTGTTAGAATTGGTCATTGATCAGATTAATACATTGGCGTAAAATAATAAATAATGTGGAGTGGATCAAGCTGAGTTTAGCTGAGTGGTCTCTACCTAATACTAATGTAAGTGGAATTACTTTGAGATACAGAATAAATACACCGAGAGCTAATCACTTATTAGTGATGTCGTATTATTAGTCCTAAACAGCCATTATTTTGAGCGATATGAATTGAGCAATCTAAATAAATTAATAGACCTGGTTTCTTTCAGTTTTTGCAGTTTAAAACCTTACTCAATAATAACAAAGTGAAACTATTATTGACCCCTCATCGTCACGTTTGAAGTAATTACTGGAACGACTTACAATAATTACTTAACAGAGTTTTGTAATTACAAAAGGACCTGGCTCGGTGAGTGCTGACCACGTCCAGCCGGGCGCTGAGTCGGCAGGACGCGGACGTCTCAATTATTTCGCCGGAGGAAGCGATCGCTCGGTCCGCGGTAATGGCACAGAACTCCTGTGGTTATACCTACTCGTACTCTATTATTGCGATAAGTTTTAATTGATAGTTTTTTGAATTTTAAGGTCTTGTGTTTTTTAACGTGCTTAGTAGATTAATGCTATGACATGCTTTACATAATGCTACAACGCAAAAATTAAAACATAAGAATTTGTAAAAAAAATCGAGTGGATTTCATAACTGAATTTCGACGCCCCCAAGGAATAAACCTGTATTATTCTATTACGGACTTTTTACTGTTATACCATTTTCGGTATCTATGGGTCGGGATACACTTATGCAATTTTTTTCAATTTTATTCTGCGGTAATTTCCAACGGTTTTCCTTATAACACTTTTGTTCTTTGGAAATTTTCTATTTCTTATTTACTAGAACAATCTTGAAATACATTATTACTAATTAAATTCCGTGGCTACATTTCGGTAAAGTAATATTACTGTAAAATATTTCAAAAAAAAAGCCGGTTAACGCGATTACAGGTTTATTCTCGTGAATTCTGTGGTAGACATTTTCGGTAATGCACTGTTACAGTTATCATCCGGGACATAATTTTATATAAGAAACATTGCAACCTAAAAGCTCCCCCGAAGTTAATAGAACTGTCAACATGTCTGTTGATATCACACTAACTGATAGTTCCCAAAATGAACATCCCAATTTTAGAACTGAATTAACGGAAAATTCATTAGAATTTGAGCCAAGTAATTCAGACGAACCTTCCACATCACACAATGAAAAAAAAAGAACGAGAAAACGTGCAATGAAGACCAGTGGTCTAGCAAAAAAAACAAATTACTTAAAAATGCTGGCCAGGCTTACGAAGGTTGTCATAATAAGAATAAGTATCCACAAAAAGTAATGGGTCCTGTGTGTTCATGTAAAATGAACTGTGGTAGCAAATTTACTTCTTCAGAGAGGCAAGACTTATTTGATAAATTTTATAAGCTTTCTGGTCGAGAACGCCAATGGATGTATATTATTAGACATATTAAAACCGAAAATATCAAACGAATGACTCTAGAACGGAAAAATAATCGCACACAGACTATAAAATATTTTTTTTTCTTTAAATAATGTAGAATTTCTTGTTTGTAAGAGATTTTTCCTAAACACTTTAAAAGTTAATGAACAAATGGTATATACAGCAATGAAAAATTTAAATTAGACGAAGGGATTACAGACTTAAGAGGCAAGCACACCAATAGACCTCGAAAAATGAGCTCCAGCACGGAATCGAGTATTGAGAAGCATATTTCATTATTTCCTAAAGTAGAGTCTCATTATACAAGAAAAAGCTCAACTCGACAATATTTGTCACAAGACCTCAACATATCAAAAATGTATCGTTTGTACACTGAGTGGTTTCCACAGCAAAATTATGTTGAAGTTACGATGGCGACAAAACGTCAATATGAAACCATTTTTAACACAAAATTTAACTACTAATTTTTTAAGCCTAAAAAAGATCAATGCTCTACATGTTTTGTATATGAACAAGCCAGTCCATCAGAGAAAGAGTCTTTAGAAGAAAGCTATAGACGTCATTTAAGTAGGAAAGAGAGAATTCGGCAAATTAAACATGAAGAAAAGATGACAATTGACAAAAACGATAGCACAATTGCTATCTTCGACCTGCAAAAAGTGTTAAGTATTCCACAATCCACAGTAGGCATTTTTCATTACAAACGCAAGTACCCTGTGTACAATTTTACTATTTTTGATGCTCTACGTAAAAAAGGATATTGCTACGTGTGGCATTACCAAATCGCAAAACGAGGCTGCATAGAAATTGGGAGTTGTTTGTTGCAATTCTTGAAGAGTGAACAGGAGCGAGGTGTTAACAAGATCTATTTTTATTCGGATGGTTGCTATGGCCAAAATAAGAACAGGTACATTTTTGCTTTATATGCGTATGCAGTAAAATCTTTAAATTTGTCTATAACGCACAGATTTTTCGAGACTGGACATAGCCAGAACGAGGGAGACTCGATGCATGCCTGTATTGAGAGGAACATGAGAAATAAGTCTATTTACACACCTGACCAAATATATAATATAATTCTAAACTCCAAAGTCTCGGGAGAAAAATATACTATGAAAGAATTGGAGCAAACAGATATATTAGACATAAAAAAATTAGTAAACCCTTTGAATTGGCGTTGTGATATAGATGGGAATACGATACGCTGGTCTGATGTAATGGAAATTCATGTATCATCATCCCAACAGGACAAGGTTTTCTTTAAATATGATTTTGATGAGGCATATTCTGAATTAAATATTTCAAATTCATTTCAAACCAAACGACGTGGGCGAAAACCTAAGACAGACGCTCTGATAGAAGATACTGTATTGGCACGTGCTTATCATCAACATCTTCCTATAAGCAAGGCGTTGCATACAGATTTATTGTCTTTGTGCAATAGTGGAGCGATTCCACGATATTACCACGCATTTTATGAATCCTTAGTTTCAGTAGAAAATAGTGATGATCGCGATGATATTGACGATGCCACTGATAATACCGATTAGTTGTTAAGATTAATTATTAGTGTTTTTACTTGGCTACTTTTTTTATACTTTTACTGATTGTAATTTGTGATCTCTATGAGAACTCTGTTCCCAATAAACGCCATAATTTTAATAAGTTTTGTGAGTTTTCTTTAATTATTCCCTCAAAGATTTATTTTACATAGAATACATAGAATTTATTTTACATAATCGTTTTCAATGATTACGATAATATGAATACCAAAAATTTTCTACAAAATACGGGTTACACTACTTTACTCTTTTATGGTTATTGAAAATTTTACCACAATAAGTCGGTAACTGAACATTACAATTTTACTCTGTAATGAAAAAACACGTTTAATAATCCAGTAAAGCAATATTATGCCTATGATTTTTAAGAAAATTACAAGAATAATTCGGTAAGTAAACATTACTGGAATAATATTGATAAGTCAGGATCGTAGGATATCAAAACCCTAAAAGTTATATGAAACCATTTTCGGCAATATGTATTTTGGTACATAACTAATACTGTGTATGTTTCATAGTTACACTTAATACTATAAACTATTCGAGTAAAAATTAGCTTTTCCGTCATAAAACAATGTTGCCAGGATTACCTTTTATTGAAGAGATATACCCCGAAAACACTAAAACATTTTTCCTGTAAAAATTGATTTTTGCGATTACCGGTTTATTCCCCGGGGACGTCGATTTATAAAAACCATCAGGTCACCTAAAGATTAATTATTACATTTTTAACTTATATTATGAACATTATAATATATAAGGAAGCTTGGCTATTATTGGCTGTAGAACGATTTTTCAGTGTAACGAAGGTTTGTGATACTCAGATAAAGTATTTGTTCTGTAAGAATTCGCTTCTCAAGGCAACTATATGAGATGAAGTTAATACTTTCTATTTACGAATTATAAATATCTTGCTTATTAACTACAATCTGCATGTGGCAGTCGTGGCCGAGCGGTTAAGGCGTCTGACTAGAAATCAGATTCCCTCTGGGAGCGTAGGTTCGAATCCTACCGACTGCGGATATCTTTTTAATTCTTTTTCATTTTTTATCGCTGGCTAATATTTGTGGTAACCGTTCCGCTTGATATTTTTTTGCAAGCGTATGTAATTGCGCGCGAAATCCCGGATCATGCCAAAGGTATGTGCTCAGCGGATACCTATATGCCTGCATTTATTAGTATCGAATCAAAATAAAGCGCATACAATGCAGTAGCCACAGAGCAGCAATAACCAGTTAATTAAATACATAACGACGCGGCCGTGTAATCAACGCGTTGTTTGATTATTAGCTCGGCGTCACTTGATTATCAGTAGTTATTATAATATTATCTGTAATCTCGCCATTATCGCCTGCGGTGACGTACAAATTATTACTTATGTCATAATATCGAATTTCAAATTATGTGATGGAGAATTAAAATTGATTTATGTCATTCTCACGTAGCTATAGTTTTAGGCTGTGGTTTTATCCAATTAAACCTGAGGTTGTGAAATCTTGTACCGCCTTAAGGGGTAGATTGAGGTGTATTGTTATACACCCCAGTTTGCAGATAATGATATTAAGTTCCATGTTAAGGGGGAGTCTATTCTCATTAACTTCAAAATGGGGACGGTAGGAATAAATAGAGTACAATTAAAACAATGCCTGAGCTTAGAGGCTTTTTAACAATGTTGTAGTGTGGGGTGTGTTGTGGCGGCTCGCACGGGGCCACTGGTGGGCATTAAACGCATCGCCACAATCAGCGGGCCTCGTTAAGTATAATTCGATCGCTCACCGCCGCTGCTCACTAATCACCCCTTCATTTGCATACAATTCATTTGTTTTGGATAAGTGTTGTGACACGTACGAACGCCTATTCGTTTCGACGAGTTTTTTACGTTCGTTTTTTACACTTATGAAGTACTAAACTGACGAAAGAAACTATACACTGAAAGATTTCTTTGTTTCGACAGTGAAACGGAGATTAATAATGAATTGGAACAGATTTATCATACACACCTGTGTGTCGGTTGTTTTGAAACTAACTTTCTGAAGCTAACTCACTTTGTGTTGTGCTAGGATTCTTTTCCTGTTTGTTTTATTTTGAAATGGTATTTTTCTTGCTTTGTAGTAGTCGGTTATTGGAACCTTGAAAAGTTTGGTACAATAAGTGCTCATTATTGTTTCATGCATTGTCGTTGCAATATTGCTGAATTATTATATTGTACAAATAATTAAATGACAATGAATTTTCCTCGTAAAGTTTTAATTCAAACTTATCGACATCAATAACGTATAACTGTATTGTCACATCTCTATGTCGAGGCTAGCTCGCGATTCGCGATGGCCAGCGCCGCGTCACGGTACAATTTAGCGTTCAATTGTTTCACGCCAGCATATTAGATCAATCTGTCTAATATGTTACAGCATATCCATAATCATTTAGATCTCCATAGTTACGCATTTATCATAAATAATGTATAATCAATGTGTTTGGGTAACATTGAATCATATAAGGACATGTTTTAGGTTAAGGATCAAAGCTTCATCGAAACCCGTTGAAATATGCTGAAAATGCATGTTTTTGTTTACAAATTCTTTGTTAAATATTCTGTATTTTGGTACTAAAGTAATTTAATTTTTATTTGTTTTGAGCCTTAAAAAGTGGATATGAATTTGTTTGTAAATATTTTGTGCGACGTACGTGTCACTGAACAAAACATAGTAAACAATAAACATGTACATAATCCACACGCCGGCGCCGCGCCGGGGACGCGCGCCCTGCCTAGATTACATTCAAAGGGTTTAAAATCTACGCAACGTTACTGGAAATACATAGACAGAAGGTCAACTTGTAATGTAAATTAAAGGCTGATCCTTCGGGCAATTAATTGAACCTTATTAACGAAAGCTTGTCTGCTTATTTGTCTGTCACTAAGCTGTATCTTAAGAACAGTAATAGCTAGTCTGCTTACCAGTCACAGATGATGACAACAAATAATCTATACTAATATATAAAGCTGAAGAGTTTGTTTGTTTGAACGCACTAATCTCAGGAACTACTGGTCCAAATTGAAAAAATATTTTTGTGTTGAATAGACCATTCATCGAGGAAGGCTATAAACCACGCTGCGACTAATAAGAGCGAAGATACAATGGAAAATGTGAAAAAAGCAGGGCAGGCATTAATCATAACTTATATCTTCTACCCACGGGGACGAAGTCGCGGGCAACAGCTAGTGTAAAATAATCTCGATCCACGGACCGACGGTCATGAATTTGAATGGCCACCAATTTTGTTGCTTCGTTTTCTTTATAACCCTAGGTGTCGCTACTTTGGATCGCTCTTGACTGGTTTTATATTTTTTTTATTGATCATAGCTCATAGGTTTTATGTAAGAAGTCCTAACAACTAACTACTTAACTACAAGTAAGATGTTAGGTACTATGGAAATTTTACTCAAAATACATACACAGCCAGACTCGGCACAGAAAATCAATTACTCAATCGCTGCGCTCATCGGCAGTCAATAAATATGAAACCACTAGAGCCGAGCACAGCGTGCGGGGACTCAATAACATAATATTACTCTATTATTGAGACACTCGACGAGGAACAAGCTCTGTAATACAATAAAATCAATCACTCATGCATAATTCAATGATACTTTTGTGTTCGAGTGTATCGCAGAGCGATGACAACCAGACCACCGTAATGTATTGTGAAGGATACGTGCGTCGTGCACGACTGTACAAAAGATCACCACAACATTCTGGAACAATGCGCTGAATATTATTAAATTGTACGAGTACGTGCTGTATTTTGTGAATAGTTAATATGTTGTTTGTAAACCAAAACTACACACTATAACTGGTCAACTGTGAGAAAGACTCGAGAAATTGATTGCCGTGCAAAGAAAAACATAATCGGTTAGGAGTCAAATACATTTGCTTAAATCTCAATATTTAATTTGTTATTGTTACGTATTCAGACGGTTAATGCGGACAGATAGCGGAGCCTCACTAATTTCTTATACTTTGTATCTTTATCCGTCAATCTACTAAAAACATAACTTTCATAATTTTGATACTTCTGCGCTTGTTCTGTGTGATGGCGAGTGCGTAACTAAATAAGAGTAACCCACCTTAGGTACCTCACGGTTGTTGTAAAACATTACGTATTTTTATTCTCGTTCATTCTCATTTTTTACGAGAGTTTGCAGTTTAAAAAATGATTTTGTTTTTACTAAGATGAGTTACGCAACAGCAGGCTGTATTGTATCTAAGTTGAAATGGAAGTGAGACGGTTACATTAAATAAATAAGAAATAATTTTATAAAAAAAAAGTTTCAGTCATTCAATTAAAGTGTGTATGCCTAGGTTTTAATTGACTTTTTTATAGTTTCATTGCCTATTTAAAGGTTTTTCAGGCATTTCATTTTATTAATTTCCGCACGAAAAGGCAATTCAACGTTTATTTTTAAGATATTATTCACCGATCAAATTAATGGCTCCGCCAACCGTTACTTGATTTAGATTTTTATAATTATTACTTGTTCTTTTAGCGGCAACAGAAATATGCAATCTGTGTAAATTTAAACTGTCTAGCTATCACGGTTCTTGCGATACAGCTTGGTGACAGGTGGACGGACAGCAGTGCCTCAGTAAAAGGGTTCCGTTTTTACTCTTTGTTTATACATCCCTAAAAATAGGCAGTAGATATAAATCTTTCTATTTTAATTCAAAATAAAAATGGAAGAATAACCAGCTTTTATTTAAACCGATTTTGGTATAAAATACTTTTTATATCGGTTGCAAACGTGTTGCAACATTCATAAACAACTGACCTAAACATACGACGAGTAGTTTCACGTCATCCTTATAAACAACATTGTTAGTGCTCGCGACTGAGAGGATATGCAAAACTCTGCTTTACATTTTTATTCTCTCTCGACATAGTACGATACCTAAGATTATAGAAACCAATTTTAATCCACGGTTAACGAGCAATCAATTTCCAACAAAATATTCAGTTCGGGTGATTTTTAAAACAATTACCCGCCGGCTCCGATGCGCGCCGAATTCGATTTTAAAGTTTGCGAAACATTTACATAGTGCGCGTATGAAATTTGTCAATTTTGGGGTCGTGGTTCATCTAATGCGACCTTTGGACTATGTGGCCAGGATCATTCATAACAACTCGTTAAGCACGTACGTCAGGTAGGACCCTCGGACCTTTACGAAACTTTTAATCAGTGTATTCGGTTTACGTTCATTGATTTCGTCCGATTGAGTCGTTTATTTTTGTACCGGATTGTTTTTATTGTAACGGCTCGAAATTGAAACTGTCCGCGCTTTGCAACTGATCTGTTATTATTATTGAGACTGCGACAGCTTATGTTTGTTCAAAAAATATGGATTTTAATTTTACTTTTTTACGAATATTGACAAATAAAAAACCATTAGGATTAACTTGTTTGCAAAAAACAACGTGTTTCCGCCCGGGATCGAACCGGGGGCCTTGTGCGTGTGAAGCACACGTGATAACCACTACACTACGGAAACGTTGAAATATAGTTGCTAAAACATGTTGTCAGTCATACGTACTGCAAATTTAAGGCACGCCTTGGCCGCCTTTCTATTCTGTACTCATTAATGACTTTGTGAAATCGTACTACGCGTTTTACTATATCGACGTAACTGTCTCCTGTCACTTGCAATATTTTTACAAAAACGTTATAATAAATGAAGACAGCTTTTAAAAGGAAGTACAACAATAACGCTGCTGTAGGGAACCACCCAAGCACACAATTCGCGAGATCTCAGCAAGTTGGACAGAAAGGCGGGTACACAAGCTTTTGTCTCTGATATTAAGATCGTCATTTATGAATGTTGCCAAAATAAGCAGGTTGCAGCCTCTCCCAGCCCATGAGGCGCCATTATTTGAGTAGCAACTTAATGAATCCTTTGAAGTCTTCTTCCCTTTTGTTTGAGTTTTCCAAGCAGACGTCAGAATTAACTGCGTGCCTCGTCGCCCGGTAATTACCAATAAGATTCACCCCCCCGCCCGGTCTGCCCGGGTCCCCCCGCCAATTACTTCTGGTTTGAAAACACAGTTAAATGTATTTTATTGGCAGTACAATTTCGTTGCCGCGTGATGGAATTATGACTTTGTATTGGTATTTAGAATTTTGATCTGAGATGTCTGCACGCAGTTTGATGGAGGTTGCTTCTATTGTGCAAAATTTGTTCGCTGAGTAATTTGAATTGTAGCTCATTTATGGTACCTATTTAATAAAATTATAATTTTTTGTTAGGATAATTTTAGATTTAGACTAAAGCATGAATAATGACGGCGATTACAATTATATGGTACAGTTGTCTGTCGGGCTTATCAATACAGGCTAAGTCCAATGCTATCAGTACCAAGTCATGCGCCGTTACTTAATGATCATAGACTTGGAAATCTTCACAAGTCAGTATCTCCAATCTTAATATGATTTCAATGCGCCACGCGCTCGCCGGAGCAGTAAAAACAAACAGTATCTGGCATTAGCTCTGTCGAGCAAACGGGAGTCGGGATCACCAACTTTAATTACTGCCTACCCACATTAACCCTTGCCAATTCCGAACAGAGATAACTGTAGTCAATTCTTTAAACTTTGGCAATGGCTTACGGCTGGAGACAATCTGCTGCAATTATCTTGGGCTTAGTGCGAGGTTTGACTTTCTCGTCGCCCGAGATCCGATTTTAATTGTTCCGAGATGTGTGTGGCTGATGGATTGGATCCTAGCGTTGGTTTTTAATCTGTTTGGTGGCTTTGTTAAGTGTTTTTGTTGAATGATTTACTTTGTCTTTTTGATTTGTACTTAATGTTGTTTTTGTAAAATTAGAGATTACAGAATTTCCATTAAGTTCATCATCGTTCCCCTGACCTTATTTCATTTTTGTATTTTTTATCGGCGCAACCTAAGTTGTCATTCCTTACTTCTGACGACATATCGCAATTAACACTCTTTGCATCCATATCCATTGAGGTGAACTCTTTAACAGTAACTATAAAAAATAGTAGATAATATTTTATGTCACATTAGTTTCTTGCATCATTAACAGTTCTAGTTAAAAACATTCTATAGGATACAGCATGGACCAATTGTCAGAAATCGGGCTGATGTTTATTGTTAAGTGAGAAAACAAAGGGCTACAGATATAACCAGGTTTTTCTCAAACGAAAAAAAATATAAAACAAGTTAACTTTCGTAATGTCAGTAACCTTCAAGAAAAACTGCGGAAAAATATGAAGTAGCTGGAAAGATAAAATGTTCACATATTTACAGTCTCCACACTAAACTGCGTCACTTCGATCTCAGATCCGAAAATATTGTTCAATTTCGCTCCTCAGGGCGCAGTAAATATTGTGATCTAATATTAATAATAAAAATGGCTGTCTGGCCGAGAATCACTCAGCCCAGGGGAGCATCAATATACCGCTTATCAGGCCGACGCAGGCACTTGCCTTGTTCCAACTAGATGGCGCTAGGTTAGTCTTTGACTGAATGAAATAGATGGAAACAGTTTTAGAAGGTGTTCTTACCTATTCGTCAGAAGAACTATTTTTAGTCATTGACTTGCTCTCAGGATTTATGAACGAAGTTGTGCTTTCCTTATATTAGAAGAAACGAGACACTATTTTAATCGCGTTATATATGCCGGTCCAATTTTATTTTATAGACGAGATAGTATTTAATTAGAAAGTTAAGGCATTCAAAGACTGTCAGAGCTAGTTGCCTGGTCCGTATAAACATTATAATGATACCATAACTAACATTTTCTTAATTGAAAGTTCTGTCTTTGAAATTCCCCGGGCATCCACTAAGCCCTTCCTCGAAAGTAATTATGTATGTGAAACAACTCGTCGCTGGAAGTGGGTCTTCTGAGATCTTTCACATCTAGGTTACGGATCCGAATGCCGGTCAGGTTTCTAATTAATTTAACTTCAGGTTGTAACTGCCGAGAAAGTTCTATTTGTTAGTAACGTTTGTGTAAGATGCTAGTTTTCTTAGGTGTTTTGTTTCGTCTTTCGATTTCTGCAGACTTTCTTGTTGCTAATAGAATTAATCGGCGATCGATTTAGTGATGGACATGCTGATTAAGACTTACTTATGAAAACGCAACGGACAATAGCCACTTAGCAACTCAAAATTATATTAACACGATTTCTTTATGCTTTAGATTTAACTACTAGATTTAGTAATATACCTCACAAAGCTTCGGGATATAAGGTAATGTATGACATGTGCTCTCCATTGAATGACATCTCATTAATGTTTCACAATTGGTCAGACCAGTTCAAGTGCAAGCTGACAGGATGATTATAATACACACACAAGTTTCTACCAGTATCTAATTGAATTACTACGTAGCAATAGTGCAGGTAATGATATTGACTCATTGCTTGACGTGGGTTGTGAACTAAGTTGTGCAGCAATTATCATGGCTCAGTGGAGGCAGGCGGCAATTATACCGCTCAGTAAGCAGCTCGCGCTTGTTGTTAGTCTGAATGGCGATGCTGAGATATATAAGAATTGAGTAATTGAAAAATATTTTATACTTTAATTTTTAGTAAAATATTTGAAAGATTCCATTTTTTGTTAAAGGTAGTGAAAAATGTCTTCACAAGGCCTTTTTAAATATTTCAAATATTTACTCGTATATTTTTGTGTACCTTAGAATATAAGTAATGATATGGGTTATTTATTCTTGATTATTATATACTTAACAACATATGTGTAGTGGCGCAGCATTTTCTACCAATCGAAAAAGAGGTGATATTCAGAAACTTGACGTATTTTTATTTAAATTTCTTTAACAATCAAAAATCAATGCACAAACTGTATTAAAACCGAAACTGATTATCTATCGTGATGTATCTCCAATAGCTCTAGCTGCCTGCTGCAAACACAGTGAATATTAGTTCGCCGCCCAATTTGGCGTAAATCCGAAAATCCTCACTAAGACTCAAGATTAAAATAAAAAGTAAAATAAAAAGCGGCCCGTCAAAGAGGACTGGCTAAACTTTGTAATCCCCATCACATGTATCAACACTGTTTGAAACTTTTAAACTTCTTTGGATTCAGCCAGGGGTGGAAAAATGTTCAGATTTATACGAAGCAAGTTGAGGCGCGATACGGCCATACTGCGCGCCGGCCCAGGACTGTCTTACTTTGAAATTTTTATCTTGATCTTAATAGTCGTGTTTTGGATGGGCGGGCTTATGGATCGTCTGCTGCGCTTTATAGCACTGCTTTAATATCTGAGCCAATAACTTTGCGAAAACGTGCTGGAGCTATGTTTATTTTGGCATGAAGAAGCGTGGCATTGACATGCCTAATAGTAATATCATCATTGGCCTAGCCTTTTCCCAACTATGTTGGGGTCGGCTACCAGTCCAACCGGTTTCAGCTAAGTACCAGTATTTTACAACGAGCGACTGCCTATCTGACCTCCTTAACCCAGTTACCTGGGCAACACGATACCCCTTGGTTAGACTGGCTGTCAGACTTTTTCAAGCTTCTGACTACCTGTAACGACTGTCAAAGATGTAGGAATAACAGCCGGGACCCACAATTTAACGTGCCTTCCGAAACACGGATGCCTAATAGTAATAATAGTTTAAAATATTTATATTCTAGACCTGAGTTCTCAAAATGTTTCAATACATTATACTTATCACACAAGTCCAGATTGTCTTCCCGGTAGCCTAGGCTTCCTATATTCGCACAGAAGTTTATTGCAACAAATCTAAAGTTCGCGCCGGCGACGGCATGAATATATTATGTAGAGGAGACTAGATATGCATCTAAAACGTCTGCCTATTATATTTGAAATGGGAGACATGGATACGGAACAATGTTCTTACTATTGCGAAATTAATCATTAAACTTTAGATATATGTAGACGTGGAGAGTGAATGGTAAAGCGATGTCATTAATATTTACTTTTGACTTAAAACATATTTTGCAAGTTTTGCATGTTTATTTGGCAAGCTTTGTGCGACCCTCGCCACAAAGACTAAGAGGTCATAGAGAAATCATCCCCTAATTCACAATAGAACAGAGATCCGCGGGATTTGAGCAAATCTTCTGATGTTTTACAACTTTATGTATATTTCCCTGTTTTATTGGAGCAAAGCCTGTTTTTATTTACGTCGGACCCTTAAATCCTTCCATTGTGTAGTGGATTTACTCACACTTAGGCTTCAGACATGGAGTTTACTCTTCTACATCACGCATATAAATTAGGGGAAATTCTGTATCTACTTATACTGTGCAAAATATAGAACTAGTCCTTTTCAGTTAATTATGTTAAATGGTTTTAATGAGTAGTCCAGAATCTTAACAGAACAAAAGGACTTATTAATCATTAAATCGCTATAAAATGGTCTGAATTTAGCTCAAAAATCGAGGCCAGCTTTCGAGTTCTCCTGAACCTCTCTCTATTGTTTCAAAATTCATAAACTCTGTAATTTAATTTTTATGTGCGATTAATTCGTCTTGCCTCCAGCCGCCATTGTTTTGCCTAATGACGCGATTAATTGGCATTCGAGCGATTTGCCCAGTGACTGCCGAATGCTGAAATCAAGACTTACTCAGTGAACAAAACGATCTCAATTAACACCCATCTAATCATTAAACTTGAGGATAAACTCGGGAGTTTATTCCTGTTCGTATATTCTTTAACTCTTTGCCTCCTTGTTATGGCGTGTACAATTTCAACAACTTGGACAGCATGCGGATAAGTTTCAACTAAGTTTAATGAACCTTTCATGATCCTTTTTTCTTATAACACTCAATTTTTTTTTTCATCAATAAACTTACAGTCGAAATGTTGAGATACTATTAACACAAAGATAAAAACAATTTTTAGCCCAAAAAACTAACCTGAACACTGTTAAAATAATCAATAGAGAGAATTTTTTATTATTTCAATGATAACTGTTACCCCATAACACGACTCGGGAGACGAACCCCCGCGTCACAGCGCGACACCAACGAGACCATTGCTCTTGGTAACACACTCATTTGTCCTTCAGAAACATTCGGCTACAAATAATTGGATATGAACAAACTTGAACGTCAATACAAAGAGAATTTTTAAAATAATCTAAACATGCACACGAGGAAATTATAGTCTTTGGCGTTGCATAATAAATGCTAAATAAATAATAGGTAACTGTTAAAGAGTTTGAATTTCAAATTATATTAGTCAAACTGTAGTGAGAACCTGGGGCCAGAAAACTAGGGGCAAGGTGTGGAAGAATATAGTATCCCTTATGCTTGTTTTGGGCATACCCAAGCGTCAAGCCTCACCGTTTCCTCCATTATTCCTCATGAACGTTTCCCGAGGCGCGTTTTTGTATTACGTGCGTTTCATATAATCCGATTTGAGTAGGGAAATTTGTTGGCGAGTGTATTGATGGAGTATCAGACGTTATTTGTCGTGATCAACGGAAATTGTTTGGGGTCCAGGTGGGAAGCGATACTGGTAATGATTTCTATTATGATGAGACTGAAAGAGAAATGAAGGGTACGACAGCTATTTATTATTCGTGCAAATTGTTAAAGTTAGGGAGCTTCCCTAGTTCGGAGAATGTTTGAAGAGGCTCGGGGTTTCAACTGTTGCAGCGTTTTGTCTCTTTTATAAGATCCTTTAGACATCATTATTTTGAATTCCGTTTCAAATAGATCGGAGGCTTTCGCTATAGATGGTATGTTGGTACTTTGATTAATTATTAATATTCTTCATTCCCGTGTAATACGTGTAATACTCATTATTACTTATATTTTAGCCGCCTCTTCATGAGTGGTTGTTCTCACTGTTACTGTAAATGCCGCTATAAACAGCAGAACGGCGCTAAACTCTACAAAAACTAAGTAAGTCCGTCACGGGTCGCCATAAGACCTGACTGTACGTGCCGAATGCACCACTAAACGCGTCCAAACGATTACCTAAATCGTCATGTGACGTGGCTCAACTTAGAAGCGTTCCCGTGTAGTCGTCCCCCGCCTCCCTCCTCACTTACGCACTAGTATTGCGGCCGGCAGCTTTTCCCTTTTCGTGTACATCCATGACGCGACAGGCGACTCCTTTCAAAGGCAGTTTGACTCTAACAAGCATGTTACCGCGCGGTGCAGTTAACCTCTAGTGCGTAATCGTGTAGAGATACACCGCCCCTAACTTTGAAAACTGTAATTGCTCGTTACGAGTGTATCATTGGCTTTAGATGGATAAAAGCGTCTTTCAGCCGTACGGTTTCTAGTTTCAGTTATGGAGCATTATGATAGCTTTGAAGCATGAAGCAGATAGTAATGGAGTTCTGAGTTATGCTGTTTGTCTACTCTCTGACCCTTGCTGGCTCACTTATGTGTGTTCAGGTATACTGCTACAGTTTGTTTTTATTTCTATAGGACTGCATGTTTCTCATAACTAAATTACTAGGGCACTCCCGTTGATATTTCAATGTTTCTTTGTTCACCTTTCTAACATGTACTTTCATCGCCAGTTAGAAATATCTACGTACGAAATGAGCACAGGCAATTTGACGGGCACGCGGTGTATCGTACATTCTGAACTACACATAAAATACGTTTTAGATTCGGCCAGCCACAGGGAGGAGTAAGACCTTTCAATATACTGAGCTTTTTTAAAGCCATTCTCTGTCAACGCCCAATTTCCCAAGAAGTAGAGTTTCCTAAAGCGTAGAGTATATCGAACAGAATCGTTTATTTGACTAGTTGTTTTGTTCAGAAGATTTTTAAATTAATGTGTGTTGGTGATCTGAATCCCGGTTACTTGAGTGAATCAGATCTTGCTGGTGCTGTCGCGATGCAAGCAATATATGTTTTCTGGTTATTATACTTTAATAAATTTAATAAATTTAATGAAACCTACTTCAAATGGATAATGTTTTCAATCATGTAATTTTCGTAAATTTTATTTGTCGTGTAAAAATTAGATTACGCGCTTAAGTTGTAAAGAATTATGTTTTACTGAAATATTGAGCTCCTATGCGTGGGTTTTATTCAAGGAATATAATATTTACACTACATGTTTGAGGGTATTATAGCTTATTAAAAATTTCCTTTGTACGAAATGTAGGGCCAAGACTTGAACATAATTATGATAAGATGAATTTTATTTTCGGTATTTCTTTTATTAATTTTATTCTTATCATCAATATGATGGTCATAAAAGTGAGAATGATTGCCAAGAACAAAATTTCTTCTACAACTATTTTTCTTGAAGATAAAATCAATATAAATAAAAAAAATAAAAAGTAAGCTCTAAACAAAAGCGGTCGTAAGTCTATTTTCTATTGTAAACTCGTACATAAATAACTCTGACATTCAACAAAACGTTTACAAAGAATGTTAATACAATATTTACACGACATTTAATTTGTCTTAAAGTTCAGACAAAATATCCATCCCCTCAAGTTCTAGGAACGTGACGGAGAATAAGTGGGGTAATTGAAAAAGAATTTCACTCAGCAGAGAGCTGCAATAGCGCATTAATATTTTAAGTGAAATGAAAATAGATAGAGTTGCTTCCAACTTGTTTTTGTGACAATCGTCTGCTAGTCAAAGGAGCCTTGAAGTTAATAAAACGTTGCTTTTTGCTGGATAAGAATGAATTTTCCAACTCGGAGAAGTTTTCCATTCTTCTTATAAGTGACTCAGACTGTGTATTTATTGCGACTGGCTCGTTACGGAGAGCCGGTGACGGTGTAACTCACATTTATTTAGATTTAGTCTTTTTGTTTAAGAATTTAGCTGCCATAGCATAACTATTCATATATCGTCTATTTTAAAATCCCTTTAGAGTGTCAACAGTATCTATTTTCGTGTTTACACCCGATTACAGCGGACCCACATCCAAGATTGATGTTCTTTCCGACAGCAGCGCGGCACCCACGTCGCGCGTCGCCTCGCTCAAATCTATCTGAGGTCTTTCAGACGTGTTCCCCGCACCGATACAATCGGATCAACTGGACGCTGGCGAAACGTTCGCCTTGATATGTTTGTCTATTGTACACCCGTTTGTGCTCTGATACGTACTTGAGAAAGATTCAATAGAACTCATTCTGTGGTTACGATGCGATACGATAGATTTGTTTCCTTTTATTCAATTTTCAGTAAACCTGATACGAATGTATTTTTTTTTGTGGCGATGTACGAGTCTTTAAGGCAATATAGAGGATATACAGTACTCATAAACAGATAAATAGATAAAAGGTATCCAGGGTAACTAACAGTTCCTATCAGATGTTTATAATCGTGGAAAAACAATATGGATGAGAAAACGCTGGGAAAATACATATATACAAGTTAATTAAAAAAA
The DNA here is from genome assembly GCF_003590095.1 of Trichoplusia ni. NCBI lineage: Eukaryota > Metazoa > Arthropoda > Insecta > Lepidoptera > Noctuidae > Trichoplusia > Trichoplusia ni. The sequence continues at coordinate 11,709,406 of NC_039481.1, forward strand.
ACAAATGATATTCACAGGCAGAAGCGAATCTCCACACAAAACTAGTGTTATGTTGATTCTTCTTTGACATTCAGCGAGTGCGGGAGGTGTTTTTCTATCATTCGTAAAGCTCATGAATACAAACACAGCATGAATATGTATTGCATCGTGAATAGGCGCGGGGAGCACTGAGCGAGCTAGGACTCGTGCCTGCGCCTGGTCGGGAAGCACTAACTACCTCTAACTGATTTTAGGTACTATTTTTCGAAAAAAGTTGTCGTATCTTTCGAAAACAGTAGTCACATTTATTTATTTATTTATTTATTTATTAAACTGTTTACATTATCGTTATTTGATTTGTATAAACCCCACAAAATTGTTTGCACAGTTTGTCTGTGCACCATAACTCAAGATACACTTATGATACAAGACCATTTTTTAAAATTGTTCGTAGAACACGAATATTTTTTGTCCTTAAACGTGGATCTCTTATTTATTCTGAGGCCTAAAAGATTTATAAAAATCAAGCAAGTCTTAAACGTGTAAACTATAAACCCACTTATCTAGACGCCTACGAAACAGTCAATTCAGGAATACAAGAGCCGTACAACAGTCAAATAAGATTCCATCACATTAAGCACAATCTTCTAAATCCGAAGCTAGCCGCGTCCACACGGCCACGGGCGCGAGCTTGGCCGGGACCCCTCGCCGAGCGCGCTATACATCGCTGGCTTACACCGGGAGATTTATCGCGCCGTCAATACTTCCGCCATGATGGATGGTGCAGTATCATCCTCCACGTTTTGAGTAAACGTATTGTGCTAACACAGCGGCCCCAAGATGGATTGGTTAGTGTGTTTAAAGGCTTTTAAGATACTTTTGTGGTAGTTTGTTTTTAAAGGAAAAGGGTTAGATGTGGCTACGATGCCGTGATGTCCGCTGACGGCGGCTCGGGTGAAGTGCTTGAGTAATTGAGAATGACTTTTTACTTTCAAACCAGTGTCATCAACAGTTCATTCCTTATTATTAGTATACAATAGGAACCACAACTAGAAAACACATAAAAAGAGCAAAATTATTCATACACGAAACCCCGAGGATATGTTTAAAAAGATTATAGAAACACATTAAACTTGTCATTTTAAAACAGATTCACATCTCATCATTCATACAAATTAAATGCAGCCGTCATGTTGCGGCGTTGAAATATCCCATCAAACTGCATGAAATAATGTTGGCAACCCAAACGAGCCGATTATTACCCCAATCCTCGTTTCACACCTAATAATATATGCAATTAAGTTAATTGACGCGATGTCGTCGTTACATGTAGTGCAGTAATTAGTATCGCAGGTGCTAGGCGTTAATTTTCGTCCGCTCTCGGTCTAGGCGAGCGAGTCTTTCGGCATGTGACATGACGTTTTGCGTCTACACTTTGCGTATGCGATACACGGCCGTTAAAGGTTTGAGCTAAGATTATCTTTTTCCAATGTTTTTTTTATCGTTTATGTTGTAATTTGTTACAATTTTTCGCAGTTGGGCTAGTTAAAAATCTTTGTTCGAAATGAATGATTCCATTGAACGATTCCTTTTGGATTATATTGATAGTACAACTTTTACCTACAATTCATCATTTGTTCGTCCTAAAATCTGAAATCGTTTATGTTTTTTAACTAAACATCAGAGGACCATTCTATTGTTATTCTATTTATGATTGTACCAAAAAAGATGTCATTATTTTTATAGACATCAGCCAGTCTAAGCATATCGTTAATCGCATTTATCTTTTTTTTCTTAAAAAAGAAACCACTCCCGCATAAGAAAACTAATTCTTGTGTCGCGGGGTTTTGAAAAATATACAAGTCACATGTTTCGGCTTGTCCTACGCGGGATTTACGAGGTGACTCGCTATGATATCATTATACTCGATGTATGGGACACATTTGGGAGATTGGCTATCGAAGTGGAGTCAGCTCGCCTTATCGGCGGTGTGTCACCATCTGTCAGCAGTGCAGTCACGTAATGAAAGGCTGCAGGCGCTCGCCAGGTTTGACACGGCGACGTTTACCGACCGGCTTTTATCAATATTTGTATCGCTGCGGAATACGGTAATATTCCTACCGGGCATTATTTTAAAATGTTTATTTTCATTGTGCTGCAAATGGTTTTATGCAAAGTGAATGGAGTTATTGTTTGCTATAGTGATTCGTTCGGTTTTGTGATGAAAGGATTTTTTTATATTCAATTATTAGAATTGTTGTTAGGACTTTTGGAATAAAATGCAGATGCAGAGTTAACACACAATGGATTTTTATTTAGATGAAGTTTTACAAACGCCCGACGTCCACCATGACCGATTGCAGAGAGAGAGTTGCCAGTGTAACAAAACAAAAAAACATCTATATATCAAACATAAGTGTTGCCTCACATAATAGGTTGCTACAGCATATTTAACACACCCCCTCAACACTTAATTTTTGATTGATTAACCTGCTTAAACTAATATATCTAACTTTACCTTTATGTCTAGCAACTCTAGCATAACAACATCAAAGATAACTACCCCTTTATAACACAGTGGACACACTTGCCTTAACAACATAATACACATCCAGCCCCTTAACAAAATCAGTAAAAATTAAAACAAATTCAGAAGCAACACTAATAAAATATCACCCCCTTAATGGAAAACTTATTTTAAAATCTTACTTCTAAGTTTTACATACAACTGTCCACCTAATGCTTTAGTAAACATATCTCCAAGATTATCAGAACTACTAACATAGGATAGACTTACACAACCGTCATTAATTTTCTCTATGATAAAATGATATTTTACATCAATATGCTTAAGCCTCTTATTACTGAAATTGTTTTCTGCTATTTTGATTACACTCTGGTTATCCTCATTAATCTTTACTTCCAATTTAAATCCAAAATCTAATAATAAGTTTTTTAACAAGCATGACTCAACTATACCTAAACACAGTGCTACATATTCTGCCTCAGTTGATGACAAAGATACACATAATTGCTTTTTAGTACACCAAGATATTACACAATCAAATACTTTAAATATATATCCTGAAGTAGATTTTCTGTCTTTTGTGTCACCAGCCCAATCAGCATCAACATAACCCTCCAATTTATCATTACCATTACAACCATACACCAATGACAAATCTACTGTACCTTTCACATATCTCAATACACGCTGTAAACATTTTAATAGCAACATACTAGCACAGTGCTGATATCTACTTAAGAAACCAATCGCTACACACAAATCAGGCCTTGTAGCATTAGAAGCGTACAGCAAATTTCCAATTATCTGCCTACATTTCAATTCGATTTCTTTACTTTCAGATTTTTCCCTTCTTAACAATTCAAACTTAAAATTCTGATCAATAGGTATGTTACAAGCTTTGCAATCAGACATCCCATACTTTCTTAATACTTTTAACAAATAATCCTTCTGATTTATAACAGTCTTTCCATTTTCTACATCCTGTTCAATGCTAATACCTAATAGTTACAAGCCATACCTAAATCTTTCATAGCAAAGTTCTTACACAATTTCTCCTTGAACTTTCTGATCTGTATGTCACTATCACTAAAATATAGCAAATCATCTACAAAAATTAGCACATAAATGGAATACTCCTTACAACATTTAAAATACAAACATGGATCATTTTGGATTTTATGAAACCATCACTACACATAAAATCATTAAACTTTCTATTCCAGTACTTAGGACTTTTCTTCAATCCGTATATAGACTTATTTAATTTACCTATTCCTCCATTAGGTAGTTTCATGTACACAGGTTCATCAATGTCACCGTAAAGAAAGGCTCCTGTTACATCCATCTGGTTACTGGAAGTTTCTTTTTTACTGCTACAGCTAACAAAGTACGGAAAGAAGTCAAACTTGCAACGGGGGCATAAACTTCTGCACCATCCATATCAGTCTGCTCAAAACCCCTAGCAACTAATCGGGCCTTGTATTGAATTTCTTGGCTTGGATTTTCTTTTATCCTGTACACCCATTTACTGTTTATTACCTTTATTCCCTTTGGCACCATTGCTACTTCACTCCATGTATTATTTTCTTTCAATGTGGTAATTTCTCTGTTCATAGCTTCTATCCAATTTTTCTTTGTCTTCACACTCCATGGCTTCCTTAAGGGTACTAGGTTCATTATGCATGCTTATAAAACCAACCTCATAATCATCAAACCAATTGGGTGCTTTTCTAGAGCGTGTTCTTCTACTATCATTTACTTCTTGAATTTCTTCATCCTCTATAATTTCCTCTTCTAGAAATTCCACTTCTTGCATGATATTGTCACTTTCCTCACAATCCTCAAATTCTTCATTTTCTTCAGTGTTCGACACAGACTGGTATTCTTCATTGTTCAAGTTTTCTTCTATATCTAAATATATACACTCTTCTTCCTGCTCTGCTTTTTCAGGTTTATCATGTTTCTTCACAAATGTAACATCTCTCACTACTTCCACTGCATTTTTCCTTGGAAAATAGATCCTAAACCCTTTTGTGTACTCTCCGTAACCTACAAAAATACCTTTTTCTCCTTTTGCATCAAATTTCCTCCTTTTTTCTTTTGGTATGTGCACAAAGACTTCACTGCCAAATGTATGTAAACCATTTACATCAAACTTATTCCCTGACCATGACTCGTATGGTGTTTTTCCTTCTTCTTTGCTATGGTAAGTTCTATTTAGAGTGTACACAACTGTGTTAATCGCTTCAGCCCAGAATACTTTGTCCATTCTTTTTGCATGCAACAGAGTTCTTGCTCCTTCAACTAGAGTCCTCATATCTCTTTCAGCTTTCCCATTTTGCTCTGGACAATAAGGTACTGTTGTCTCATGTGTCACTCCATGCTCTGCCAATAAGGTTTTCATTTCTGCATTTACAAATTCTGTCCCATTATCACTGCGAAGTGTACAAACTGGATTATTTAATGTTTTTGCCCTCATAATAAATTCTTTAATCTTTTCAACAGTTTCCGACTTGTAAGTTAAGAAATAAATTGTCCTATAGTTTGAGAAATCATCCTTTAATAAAAGAAAGTACCTTGACCCTCCTATTGACTTTTCTTCTATTGGCCCCACACAAATCAGCATGCACCAACTCACCTGTCTTACTTGTAGATCTTCTACTATTATCAAATGGTAATCTATGCTGTTTGCCTTGTACACAAGCTGTACATGTGTCAACTGGTGACTCACTAAAATCAATATTATTTTTCTTTAAAATTTGTTTCACTTCCTTATAATTTTGATGTACTAACCTCTCATGCCATTCACTTAACTCAAGTTTTAGCTACATTAGCCGCCAAAGATTCTGACTTAAAGTCCATTACATACAGCTTCGAACATGATTCCTTATTAGCAATAGCACACACTCTATTATCCTTGGAAAATACACACTGATCATTAGTCATACTCACTTGAAAACCATTGCATACCACACTACCTACAGAAAATAAATTAATCTTTAATTTAGGAACATGCAAAACATTGTTTATCGAGCAACTGACATATTCTTCACCATCAAATGCCATTAATTTTATTTTGCCTATACCTAGAGCATTTAGGTGTCGTCCATCACCTATCATCACAACCTTAGGAGTGGATAACCTTTCATATTCACAAAATAATTCCTTCTGATATGTCATATGGTGACTGGCACCGCTGTCTACCAACCATTTTTCATCTATTAAACGATCACTTGTGCTAACTGGCACTTTAGACACAAAAGCATTTTCAGTTTTCTTATTATTTTTAGTAGCTTTACATTTGTCCTTAAATGACCTGGCTTTTGACAGTTAAAACACACATCTTTAAGCTTACAATCTTTCTTCAAATGACCTGACTTGTTACATAAAAAACATTTATAATTACCTTTGTTTTTACCTTTTTGACCTTTAGAAAACAATGCTACACTTTCGTCTACCTTACTGCTACTCTTATTATTTAGCCGTTCCTCTTCAACTAAGAGCCGTGCCGTTAAATTATCAACAGTCTGTTTTTTCTTCTGCACATGATTCCCACGCACTAACAAAGTGAGAATACTTCGATGGAAGTGACATGATGATTTTCGACATAGCCATCCTGTCGGTTACCGCTTCTCCCAGTCGCCTCAAGATCTGCTGCTGTTCCTGCACCTTGGAAATAAAGTCCGCGACACTCATGTCATTTTCAAATTTTAGGGCAAAGAATCGCTGCTGTTGCAGCATCAGTGACGTTTCTCCACTTTTTTCATATATACTGTGCAGCCGGTTCCATACTTCATGCGCTGTTTGACAAGTAATTACTTGATGTAGAACTGGTTCCGCCAATCTTGTCACAATTGCACTCATCGCCTTCAAATCCTTGTCTGCCGACGCCTGCTCGGGCTCCGCTGACGCCTGACCGGGCTTCGCCGACACTTCATCTGGTTTTGTCGCTGCCGCTGCACTGCCATTACTGGGTTTGAGATTCGGATTCGTTACAACCTGGTATAATCCTTGTTCTCTCAAAATCACCGCCATCTGGAATCTCCAGACGCTCCAGTTCTTTGCTCCCTCCAGTCGTATTACGCCGAGCTTTTCCATCTTGATATTTCGTCTCGCAATAACAAAGCAAACCGAGTGACGCCAAAAATGCCGGCCCGCCACCGCGTTCCTTCTTGCTTGTCGACACCCCGACCAAGCTCCTTCCAGACGATTAATCCAAAGCCAATCTTCACCTAAATACGTTTACGGGCCTGGGCCCATAACCTGTTAGGACTTTTGGAATAAAATGCAGATGCAGAGTTAACACACAATGGATTTTTATTTAGATGAAGTTTTACAAACGCCCGACGTCCACCATGACCGATTGCAGAGAGAGAGTTGCCAGTGTAACAAAACAAAAAAACATCTATATATCAAACATAAGTGTTGCCTCACATAATAGGTTGCTACAGCATATTTAACAATTGTTAAACTCATTGCATTTCATCGACATATCGGAAAAATAATAGCTAACACGTGTTCTTCTAAGTAAGAATTGCAGAACGAACTGTTATCAAGAAGCCATGTGATAAATTACCTGTCACATTTGAAAACCTCAAACTTTCATACATAGTTGTGATATAAGGAACACATTCGTTTGTTGTTTCAGATTTTAGTGCTTGTATTACGAGATCTTATAGCAGTGGTTTTGCCATTGTTGAAGCGAGAGGGCGCTACAGAGCGCATAGTAGCGTTTCGGTTACACAACATCTACTGTCCTGCTTTAAGAGTTTATAGGAAGCGAGCAAGTGTTGGTAGCATATAGTTGCGGTCCGTAGTACATTTCGTTTTACAGCTTGCCGAATGACGGAGATTCTTATTCTGTTTTATTGGCAGCACATCTCATCTGACTAGATGGTAACTTGTATTTGTTTCAGTTTTTAAAGGATTGCTTCAGACTGCAGTTGAGAGAGTAGTCACTACAAGCGATTGCGTTTTATTTTAGTATCCCGTTTCTGAGACAAGTTTTATTCGTAGTTTATTTGTTTTAGAAAGAGAGCGCAGGAAATAATCATGATTTCAAATATAATTCTCGAACAAATTATTCCTAAGTCCATGTGTAGATTGTATTACTGGTCAAAACCTTCACCACTGGTTTTTCGTGTGACAGTTCAACAACAGGTGAAAGCATTAAATTATTAAAAAAAAGCAAAACACAAAATCTTAATTATTCAAATTTGTTACTGCAAAAGAGGACAAAATAATTGTAAGACGTCTTAACCGACGATAACGTGGATTAAGCGTACAACATTTTGTAGGTGTATGGAGCGAACTGTACCAGCCAGAGAGACAGTAAGCGCATAAAGTGCCTAACATGTAACGCCGGTCACCGTAGCGGACTGGAGCCACCATATCTTTACTAACACGGTATTCATGCTTGCCTCTAGTGTGAGTGCCTTTAGATATACCCCTCTATATATACACTACAACCACGTCCAATACAACGTTTAATTGAAATTTGCTTTAAGGTTATTCTAAACCTGACACAACCTAATTTTAAAACGGTCTTTGCAATTTATTATTTTGTACAGAGGAAATGTTTCGTTTCATAATTGTAAATAAACCACATTATAGTGTATACTTGTAAATTGTTATTACTGGATTACATACATTGGCACAACAAAAACAAATTATCAATATCATCCGATACGCTTTTCATAAAACACTCAAATTTCACATGAACGATATCGAAATGTACGCAATGTTTCAATAATCACATTTGTACTAATTGAGAGTTAACAGATCTCTGTCAGTACTATAAGGCTTTGAAAAAGGATTGTTGCCATCGTGGAAGTGAGACGGAGCTCTATATTCCGTATCCTGCATCTCGCTTCAACAAAAAGAACCATTATGTTGAAGATCTCTCAGTACAGGCATTGTATACAGAAGAATTACGAATCACATATAATGTATGTTAATGATTTACTATTAATTAATGCCGGATTATCGAAATAAAACAACTTATTACACTTGGCTTTTAACTACGCATTATTGCGCTTTTATGTTTGAATAATGAAAGCGTTCAATGTTTATAGCGGTTTGGGGAAATTGTTTCTTTTTTCTGCTACATTAACAATCATTATTTTGAGTTAATATTCTGGGATGGATTTCTATACTTACCAAGTTAAGTATTAAATTGGAAATTTTAGGATTAACTGGCTTGTTCGTTACTGACCCTTACTGCTATACCGGAGGTCGTGCTTAGTTTGTGACTAGATGGCGTTGTATAAAAAGTTGTTGATAATTATGATCCTGGAATAAAATCGGTACTTGGCTTATCGAAACATTTATTTCACCACACTTTAACTCCTCGATAGCCACTGGCAGTGGTATATACAGCTATAGCTACGTACGTACTTGATTGAAGAGGCTCCTCTTGCTCCTTAATAGTAATACCGCTTTGGAACACTTGACCTAATCCCTCAGTCGCCGTCGGTAGCGGTTGCGAGGATTACTATTACTGAGGCGACTGCCTTGTTAGTCACCACATGGAAAGCACCGCAGACTGTACAGTGCCTGAAGCAAAGATACTTGGACTAGCTCGGTTACTGGCGCATGTTTCACCACTTACTGAAATACTCGTTAGGATAAAGCATAAGCGTGGATAGCTGAGTGGTAACGTTTTCGCGGGTTTCAATGCCCGCGTAGGACAAGCTACATAATAATATATTATGTATGATCCGCGAAAGCGTCAGATAGGTTTAAAAAATATCTGATGAAATTTTTATCACATTTTGTAGTAAGTCTCGAGTGCCGTCACTTATATAAGTGTACTTGTAAGTGACAAGTGACGTGATTAGTTACTTCTAAAACCAACAAAATTCCTGTAAAAATAATAATTATGCCATACCATATATAAAAATGCCGATATTTTTACAATCTTACCTGACACTAATTAGATTTTTAGTCATGTCCAATATTGTATTTTTTTTTCAAATCATGTGATCCATCTTTTATTCGACAGCTTCGGTATTTTAACAATGATTTCTATTTTCATATAGCAATCAATAAAATTTCAATAATATTTTGGAATATAATGTTTAAAGTTACATTTATTACACAACGGACTACTTAATTCTCTTTACTAACCCGATAATTGTCATTAACGCCACAGTCGGGTCAACGATCTGGAATTGGCAATTAACGCGAAATTATCACCTTTTCGCGATGTGAAACTAATGATTAGTTGGCTCATTAATCCATTCCGCGATCTGGAAATTGAAAAATGCCTGCTCGTGTAATTGCGAGTTTGACTTACATGTAGAGCGGTTGAATTAATAAGGATTATGGGGATTAAATGCCCCAGTTTTTAGTATGTAGTCACATGAATCACTGGACTCTTTATTACTGCTGGTATAAGTCAGCAATTAGTATTAGACTATTGAAAATTCCAATGGATATTTTATAAAATGTATTTTGCAAGCAATTTGCTGTCATAATGTTTTTTGTTTAAGAATAACGCTTTGTAGCTCTGTTCCACATCAAGACACCCATTACAATACCTTCCAAAGTCTCGCGTAACCTTTATACTTACGCAGCAAACGGTCGACATTCCCGTGGCAAGCTCATTACATTTTCCCCGTATTTCCTTGCAATGTGCAGTGCAACTTAGCGTTCGTCAAACAGAATTATCTAGTTCGGTAAAACATTCATTAGTTGAGACGGGAACAGTGACCTTGTTACCTACATAATTAAATCCCTCACTCGATATCATAACTTTTGAGGAGCGAGACAAGTCGGGGGAATATGTTAGCGAGTTGTGCGACTTCAGGCGTTATAAAGTAAGACTTCAAGTAGTTGCAGTAAAAGAGAGGGACGGCGCTATACTCGCCGTAGAGCGGCATCTCTTTTCCTCATCTGCATAAGTCTTACTTCTATAAGTGGTAGCAGCCCCTAGGAGGGTTTAACCTCATTTTCTTCAGTTGTAGAATATTAGCTCTTGTCTAGGACTTTGTCTTTAGAACTTACTTGTATCCTCAATTATATAGCGTTGTTAAATAATGTTTTTTTAAATAAAATTTGTGTGCTAATTATAAAGGTCTTGGCAAAGGACTTTGTTTTAGTTTTTAGTGTTACAGTAAAATCAAAACGAATTACGTTCGTATTTACTCACCCAGAGACGAGTAGCCGTTAATATTAATTTAGTTTGTTGATTTGTATGAAATTGTAAATAAAATGAAAAACTCTAATCTATACTCGTCATTATTTTTAGATGTCTCCTTGACATATAAGGTCCTCTGCCTACTTTTATATGTCAATCTGTAAGAATACACCAACAAAAATAAAAGTTAATTCGAGGTTATCAAATAACCAAATAACTTAATTTTCCGACTTATATGTACATAGGCATATACCGCGGTCGTTAAAAGCTTCCCTAATTGACGGCTTCGAGTCCGATATGTTTTCATTATAATAATGCTTTTAATGCATCCTTAAATGGGTTATTTTTGTGACGTAGAATTATTGTAATATCGTCCTGACCGAATACCCACGCAGCGTGACGTGCTGAGGTTAACGTACACGACCACTAACTTTGTATTACGTCAGGGCTATAGAAAATTATTAATGAATTTATCTATAAGATAAATAAATCAAAGTAGAATATCTTAAATATTGCTGCAATAGATTGACGGACAGACAATAAATGGCAGAATGAATAACGCACCATACTTCAAAGCTAGATCTAAACAATTCTAGTTTAACTAGATCCTAATCATATATCAAGTTTCTATTGTTATAGTTTTTGAATAATACTTTGATTGATTGACTGTTCATTCAATAAGTTCATCGGATTGGCCCTGAGGAGCAGGCCTGACGGTGAGGGTCAGCGGAGGGTTGGAGCTAAGGTTACACTCGAAACGACTCTATTATGTAGGCATGTACTATTACTGGCTAGACACACCTAAGGCTAGAGTCCGTATCGTAACAGACAAGTACAAGACCTTGAAGTAAATAGAATAATCGAGTCGATTTTGAAATCATTATGAAGATGTTCTAGTTGTGTGTCTGTCTACTAGATAAACTATGGTATTAAAATTGATAGATATTGTTTCGAAATTCGAGAGAGAATACAGAAACATATTTGACCAAATAAAACAATTCTGCTTTTTAATCTCGATTTGATAAAAATAATATAATCTTTAAAGCCAAAGATTGCAAAACAACAACAACAGCAATAATGTTAGATTGTCGTCGCATATTATTTTTTAATAGTTTTTTTAAATACACTGTCATTGTACACTCGTATTTTGTTAACTCCTTAACAATACAAAAGTGTCGATATCAAATTCATCCAGTTTCTGTTATACCGTACTGTATCAAGTACTTGTTCAGTATGCGGCTGAGCAGATACAAAAAGTCACCTCTCAGAGCGGGTCAATTGGTCCACGATATATATGTAGTACAGAGCACGACCTTGAGGGATACATCACAGCCCAACTAATACGAGCCCATCTTACGTAACCAACGAACCGCATCAGCATAATAAGAACAACGAAAAAATCGTATTAATATTTGTACGAAGGGTTCGGATTCCGTTGGGATCAAAGGGCGAAGCGAGAACTCCAGAAAATGAAATGGGGGTTGTATGTAAATTTTGTCAAAGTAACATCTGGGTGGGCCGGAGCCCCGTAAAAATAGCAGACGCTGATTGTCTGTTCCGATATATACATATTTCATTATGTGCCCTGTTTCTTGTGCTCGGCGGCGAGCACCGACTTACTACTATTTTGGGAAACTTGTTGGAGTAGAAAATAGGAACAAAAAGGTGAATAATAATGTAAAATAAATATAGGATCGTAATGATAGAGTCGATTAACAAAAAAAGGAACTTTATGAATGTGTAAAACATTTTTTTGTGTGATTTCTGAACCACAGACAGACACTACAACGATAAGCATAACATGGATCCTGTTGCGGTGGAAAATTAAAACGCGAGCTCCACAACATTAAGCCAAGTTATAACAGAAATAGAACTAATTACCTAAAGTTTGTATTTACAAATAGCAGTAGAAAGCGCACGGTAACAGTTTTAGTGGGATGCTAGCAATTTACTTGGAAACTTTACGTCATTCATATAATTGTGGTCCTTAGTACAAGTTCAGGACCACGCCCTCAGATTAAAGTGCTCTGTTAAGAAACAAACTGTTTTATGCACGTGAAATTGTCCATCTTGCTTTCTAATCAAATATTTTTTGTTGATGTCACAATGTAGCACAGATAGAAACGTACTGAATAAAAGTATCTGACAAACTTAAAGATAAACTTGTATACGCGATGGTATACACAGTTTAGAAATAACATAGAAATCTGATTTATTTCTTAGAATTTAGAAACGTATTTACTTACTTGCGTCAAAGTTATAATTAGACAATATTTACGTACAAACCAATTTAGAAAAAATACGAATATAATACACCAAAAAACAACATCGGATTTACAAAAATATTTATCAGGCTTCCATATGAGGTCAGATAAAAGAAAATCTTTGATATCTTTGTTACAATGATAGTTTCCGATATGTCCTCTAAGACTGGTTCCCGCTATCTAAGTTAGCTGTTACTGGTGTGAGCATCATAAACTGTCCGCGTAGACTGGTTGGTGAGTCCCGGGGGCCGCTTCCTCAGATCTCTGAGAGCCTAGTACTTGCGTTGTTAGGACAACATATTTCTTATCAGATTGTATACAATGTCATTTGTTACAAAAATACTTCTATTATTTAGAAAAGAAATGAACACATTGCTTTTTTATAATTAAACTTGTCAAATTGATTAATGCATGTCTCAACCAAATTCTTTGAAATAGAAAATAAGTAGTGCAGTGATATATTAACAGCCCAAGTAAATAAATCATCACAGTCTAACTTTAGAATACAATCGTTTTTTGTATAAGATTTTCCATTTTACTTCACTTCATAAGAATTCACTTGGACAGTTAGTTACCAAAAGAATTCAATTTATATGACTGCTCCTTTGTTGTTTACATCACAAAGAACAAAATAATATTGAATCCTGTACAAAACACAAAAGGACTTGATTGACATTTGCATGTCAAAGATTTTCGTATAATATGTTGAGAAATGTGTCCTTCAGACATCGTTTTAATCGTACATAGAGCGAGCTGTTTCAAATGTATGAGATTGTCATAAGTTCTAGACATTTTACAGTTAATTGGAAGCAATTATGCGGGGAAATAGGTATGAAATGAAATGTGTTTGTGATGAAAAGATATTGTGGGAATCATTGTTACATTTTTTTTCTTTAAGCACTCAACGTCTACTGCGCTTATTTATAATTTAAAAGATGACTTTATTATGCATAATGTTAAATTCACTTTCAAATAATGCTCGGATAAAATAGCAGCACGTCACGTCACTTGAGATAAATTCCTTGAGTTTTAAGAGTGTAGTGTTTAGAGGGTATGATGTATCCTCGAGCGGCGTTATCAGGCGTGTGAGAGCTCGCCATAAACCCGCCTGGCTGGTGACTCCCCTGGTCCCCTGGGAGTTACGTGCTCTTAAATCTACGCTTCCCTGATATTTTACTCAAACGCACTGAGAAACTAACACGTCTCGCTGCTGATATTACTAAAAAGGTGCTTGGCTGTGTATTAACGTGGCGAATTAATTATGGAGGAATATTCCAGGAACTATGCAATATGCTATGCTTTTGCAAGTTGCATCGTTTATGAATTTATATTAAATTATTCTGGTTAAAACAAAAACTGTAACAGCTTAATGTACTGTTAGTCAATAAATGAATAGTAAAAGTCTCATTCTATTACGAGAGAAAAACGAATTCCCCAATTCCCTTCGCTACCTGTCTGTACGGCAACAGTCAAAACACTTACGTGAATTCATTAATGGTTGTCAGCGGAGGATTTATTGAGTACCCGTGACCCTCTGGAGCCGCCTCTAATGGGATAAATTACAGGCGCTAGTGGCCCACCTCCGCAATGAGGAAATCAATTAGTAGTTGGCGTTAACGCGGCCTGTCGACTTCCTGAGCTTCTACATAGTTCTGCAAATCACGGCGAGCTCGTTTACTCAGTGTACAGCTGACGCTGGAGCTGGAAGTGCCAGTTGCTAGTGTTTCTTTTTAATTTTTATTCAATAGTGGATAGATTTACAAATGGGTAAAAAATGCAGTGTCGCGATAAATGTTCAAATACAATTAAAGTAAAAATGTTGAAAGAATAGTTTTTATTTTAACCTTTAGTCATAGCAATTTATAACTTAATATGACTTGTAAAGAAAATACAGCACGTGAGCAAATATTGTACAAAAATAGGCGTAGATCGAAACTGTATTTCCACGAAGCTCGCGCCCATGAGTAGTGCGTACCACTAACTCGAGCGTCGAACAAATTTACGGTAATAGAAATATGAGTTATTAAGTCAGTGCCGGCGGCTCCGGCGGCTGTCTTATCTCCACCATTGTATTTGCAATGATCTCGGATAACGGTTTTATTGTCAGCCTCCAGCCAGAACAAATGGCTCTTTGCACCAATAATATCACTTCAAGTGTTTGGACGTTTGTGTATGGAGAGCTATAGAGCGCTTATTTATAAAAATATGCAAACATATTAAAGTAAGCACCATTTTTTCTTTTAGTGTTACTCCATTCTTTAGAAACCTAATATTACTGTTTAATTGTGTAACCTAATTGTACTAATTGTAGAAACTTGGTAGAAGCTTACATTAGTCGTATTTTCTTTTAATGTTTCGTATTGCGCATAGTGCAGGATCGAATAATTTGTTATTTAGTATATTTTCGATTGACAATTTAGTTAAGGAAACACAAAGATTTCTTTCCTAATTTAAATCAATCACAGTAAAATCTTCAAAATTGTCAATAGAACGTCTTTTCAATACCCCGTGGTCGTAAGAGTGTGTACACCGGATTATATCGGGAATAGAATCGTTCTCGGAGTGACGGAGATAATTCCTGTGCGCCGTAAAAGGTTATGGTAATCGAATCGTTGATTTATAGATGTACCGAACACTCCATGATGTAGTACTGCTATCAACTCGCTAGTTAAACGAGGGTCCTACATACGTATGTTTGGCGAGACCTTTGTTCGTATCGGCACTACTGTATGGGTGACACTGCTTAGATGTAACAATTTGCTATTTCAATAAGTGCTAAGAAGCACTACTAGGTACAAAAGTCTGTGAAAACATAGACCACCGAAGCATGTACTTTCGCTATCTTATAATAAATTGGACAAGTAAAAGAAATAAATGAACATCAAGATAATTTAATGGGAAAGATACAAGCATGTCCACATTGTGTTTAACGAATTTATTTACTCATAAAGAACAATATACAGTTCACTTATTTATGAGCTTAAAAATAGATACAATATTAAAAATAACATTAAGCGATCGAGTAAATCTAATATACATTTTCAAAAATATGTTGCTTTAGTCTTTTTTTAAATACAGCAAGTGATTTGCTATCCTTTATATTATTTGGTAGGCTATTATATAATTGTGCTCCTTCGTATGTTATAGTTTTTTTACCATAGTTAGTTCTGTGTCGTCGCAATTTAATTTTATTAGTATTTCTCAACAGTGATGAAATGATTTTTGGTCAAGTTTAATGTCAGATTTTAATTCGCCCGTTATTATCTTTCTCACCAATATGCACATAGAGTAAGTATATATTTGTTTAAGATTCGATATTTTTGTATCGCGGTACAGTTTCCGTGTCTCAGTTAACCGGTCATACCTAAATAAAGCTTTTATTATTTTATTTTGTGATATTTGTAGGTCTTTAAGATTTGACTTTGCAGCACACCCCCATATTTCAATTAAGTACTCTAGATGAGATTTCACCATAGAGTTGTATATGCTCATTCGTACTGCATGAGGAATACATCCTGCCGCTCTTTTTAGTATTCCAGTAAGTGACGAGAGTTTTGATCTTACGTAAGCAATATGGTCTTTCCAAGAAAGTTTGTCGTCCAACCGCAGGCCTAGGTACTTTTCTTGGTGTGAGTGTCGAAGAATAGTATTATTTAAGGTCAGTGGAGGGTGCTGTGAAATCTTTTTGTTTTTAGCAGTAAATAACATATACGAGGTCTTATCTGCATTGACTGTTAATAAGTTGTTCTGACACCAGATACTAAATTTGTGTAGATCATCTTGTGCTCGACTGATTAAGTCTAATAGATTTTCCCCAAAGTAAAATAGGCAAGTATCATCAGCGTACAAAGTTATATGTCCCGCAAGGCCCATTTTGCAAATATTATTGATATAGATTAAGAAGAGTAATGGGCCTAATACCGAGCCTTGTGGGATTCCACAAGTCACTTTCCTACGACTACTTTGTTGATTTTCGATTTTTACAACTTGATACCTATCTGCCAAATACGATTTAATGATCTTTAGTGCTGTACCTGTCACACCCAAATCTTTCAATTTATGCAAAATGATTTCATGACTGATTGTATCGAAGGCTTTTTTAAAATCAATAAATATACCTAAAACAATTTTTTTTTCATCAATATGATTCTTTATTTTCGTTACAAGATCGATCGTCGCTGACAAGGTATTCGATTTAGGTCTGAAACCGTACTGATGTTCGTATAAGAAATTTATTTCTGTTAAGTGTTCGTAAAGTCTAGAGTAAATAATTTTCTCGAAAATTTTCGATATTACAGGTAAAACTGATACAGGTCGATAATTACCCGCTTCAGTCCTACTACCTGATTTAAAGATGGGTGTAACTCTGGCTAGCTTGAGGCTGTCGGGGAAGACTCCGGTATCCAAACATTTATTTATGCATATTTTTAAGTTATCTGATATGATGTCCGCAATACATTTTAACGATTTCGTACTAATTTGATCAATACCAGTACTAGCATTCGTATCTAAGCCGTTTATAATCTTCCATAGTTCTGATAGGGTACATGGCTTCATTTCAGTTAATTCTGTCCTGACCTTGTTAGTACGATAAGTAAGAGTATAATAGGAATTTTTTGAATAGGTTTTAGGAATTTTACTAGCTAGGTTTTGGCCCACAGAAGAAAAAAATATATTAAAATGTTCACAAATTTCAAAAGCATCTACAATATTCTTTGAGTCTATTATTAATTTCGAAGGAGCATAATTATTATAAACTTTGTTACTTACAAGCGAGTTTAATAATTTCCATGTGTTTTTAGGATGCTTGCACTGTTTGAATTCTTTATAAAAGTAATTTTCCTTTGTCCGTCTTATACAAGCGCCTATCTTATTTCTTTCTAATATGAATTTTTTCTTCAGGTCTTCATTATTCTTATCTGTTTTAAGCAAATGCCATAGATTATTTCGCTGCTGTATTCCATTTAGTATTGATTTGTTTATCCAATTTTCCTTAGGCAGATTTAATATTTTAGTTTTATTAATCGTATTATTTTTAATTTGATTGACAATAAAGTTTTCCAGTTCGGAGTAGGAGTGATTTAAGTTAACGAAGTTGGCTTCCAGCGTGCTTTGATATAAATCTGAGTAGGCAATGGCTTCATATTGTAAGCGTTGCTTATGACAGTGTTTATATTTGGCAAGTTCTAAATAAAGCTGTTTGTGGTCTGAGAGAGGTGAGTCTATTATTGTTAAGTTGCAAGCGCCATTATTTATCGTAGAACAAACATGATCTAGAATAGTTTTTGTAGAATTAGTTTGTCGTGTGCAATAATTTTCGTGTATTTTATTATATATTTCATAACCAGATTCTTGTAACATCGTGAGGTAGTTTACGGTATCGCCACCAGTCTTCAATAAATCTATATTAAAATCGCCAAACACTAAACCTCTCTTATATTTCTCTAATTGTTCTGAATATGTGTCTATGAATTGCTTTGTATTTCTTTTATCCGGTTTGTAAATAGCTCCAACGTGTAAGCCAAAACGAGGTAAGAACACCCACAAGTAATGAATACCGTTACAGTACAATTCTTCTGATAAGTCATATTTTAAACTTTTGTGTATATAAATAGAAACGCCACCTCCCCGTTTATCTTTTCTGTAGCTGTAAACATGCTTATAATCCTCCAATATAAAATAGTTTGCTTCCGAGTCTGATTGAATCCACGTCTCAGTTAGTATAATCAAGTGTATTACAGTCTTTATGGCCTTGAGGATGCATTTTAATTCATCAAATTTTCCCGCAGTTCGCACACTGCGAATGTTGGAATAAAATAATTTTAACGATGACTGATAAATAGATAAGTTTTCAAAGTTAGACTTTATATAATAATTAATTCTGTTGTCATTATCTAAATGTGTGCTTCGGGAGTGGAGTTTTTTGTATACTTTTGTACTATTTTTGGATTACCATTAATGTATTTTATGGTTAGGTCTGATTCACCTTCTTTTTCACGGCGCAACAACTCGTCTTTCAAGTATTTTAGGTAGTTTTGTTGGCTAGTTGTTTGATCGGCGTAAATACGAAAATCTTTGCCTAGCTTAGATTTGTTTTTAAAAATATGTTTGACCGCATTTGAGGACTCGAAACATACTTTTATCGGTCTGTTTTTGCCATACTGATATTTACCAATTCTCACTGTAAATATAGGCATCGGACAATTATCGTAAATAGTTTTAATAGATTTCATAACCAAGTTCTGATCATTCTGTTTTCGTAGGGTAGAATTTGCTTCATTAATTTCCGGAATACCCACTAGAATAACATTGTTCAAGCGTCGATTACGTTCTTGCATCTCAAGGATGAGGTCTTGCTGTGCGGCGATAGCGGGTAGCGGGCTGTTTACTGGAGTAACATCAGTATTAGTGTTGGTATTAATAGCATTAAATGATTGTAGTTTAGACTCTAATATTTGAACCTTTTCCTTTAATTCAGTATTTTCGGATTTTATACTCGATAACTCCATATGTATATTCTCGTATTTTTCGGACAATACTTGAGTGGCAGTTTTTAGGGTTTGTATCTCTGATTTTATTTCGATTAAGTCCTGTTTTAAATCAGTTATGTCTGCCTTTTGAGTATTACCAAATTCTCTAAAGAATGACATAATCTCATTACGAAAAGAGTTCAATTCATCTTTTACATTATAATCAGAATCCGGCTGTTTTCTTTTTCTCTGATTGACGAACATATCATTTCGCGTAGGTGAAGTTAAATCTGGTTCTGAAGCACTCCCGCTTCCGCTTATAAGATTCCCGCTCTTCGGCGAATGTAGTACACTCATCCTTATTGCGCTGTTATCGTTGTGGTGCGAGCGAGATGAGTTATTTAGGCTATCTCGCTTACTCAAGGAGGTGTGATGGCAGCGCTCGCGCTGGTTCTAGTATTTGTGCGAACAGGACGAAAATAGCGACTGTGCTCTTTACCCGAGGTGGCGAGGGGAGCCTTTGACACTCGTAATCTTGTGTCTTTGAATTTAGATACAAACTTTGTTTATGCTAAACTCACTTTTATCACGTATATGCACTGAGTTGATTTTTAAGCTTCAAAGCTTATTGCAATTTTTACTCTAACAAAATACACGTCTTTGTCGCTCGATCGCTTCGCGCAACTCCATTTCATGAAACAACCATCTCAGACATTTAATGCCGAAACGTTTTGTGTCAGAAAGTATTACAAAGAACACCGCCGCCGCCAAAATAAACAGAACGAGGAAAAAAATAAAAGTTCCTAGTTAAGGTGTCTGATAAAGTTCGCTAGCTTGTGTCTTTTTGATGAATCTTGGACTTGTTGCGACAAAGTGTCTCAGACGAGGCGCGACGGTTCTGTAGATTGAAAAAAAAGAACTTGTTAAGTAACTTTTATTTTTCCATCAGGAAATTGTTTACCTTAATTTGATGGTGTTTTAAGAAAAACGAACGAACAATTTTCCTTGAGATCCATTTGTATTATTAACAGTAAGTATAGGTAATATCCAACCCGTGCCTTTGAAAACTTTAACTTTGATCCTTGTAAGTCTGCATATGAAACAAACACAAAACGAACTTAAGACCAACATAACCGACTCCAGCATCATAAATCAAGCTCAAATTGTAAAATTTAATCTAACTAAACAGAAAATCAAAAGAATAAAGTTACCCAACTCGAACAAGTTACTTGGAATGATATTCCCGACTGACAGCAACTCAAAAACGTTATCCGCGGAGCCGAGGATCCCCGAGTGTTAGGCGTGTTGATTAAAACCACATTCAGTGCGTCTCCCAAGTTTGGCTCTCAACAACTCGCCAGAAAAGTGCCTTTTATACACAATTATGCGTTTAAACGTGGCGCGGTGAACAATTTTTGCAACTTTTCTCTTTGGGATCCAAGAGAGAGTTAAGGGATCAAGTTGAGAATGTTTTTCGTTCGTATTTGAGTTTTTCTTGTGACGAAATGTGTTAGTGTAGAGTTTCTTAATGGTTTATTACTTTGTATTTCGACGACTGTTTTTTTAGGCCGTGTTTCTGTTTTGTTTCCTATGCGGAGGTAAAGGTCTTCTATTTTGATTTAGGGATAACGGAAAACTATTTAGTATTTGTGATACTGATTGTATATACGTTCTTGTATCCAAGCAGTTACTGGTTGGTGTATTAACTTTTAGTAACACTTTGGGATTTATCAGTAGTTGATTATAATCAAATACGCATCTAATTCGAGTGTAAATCTACTAAGTACTCCATGGCTTAAGTTGCCTGGCATAATCCTAACCAAGCAGGAGCAAGTTTGTGTTAGTTTAAACATCAGTATTTTACACCATCTTATATAACTGAACCTCAGCTAACTAATCTGATATGTTAATGTGGCTCTAGTTATCTCGGTTATCAGGCTTTTGGAAGTTTTGACTTGGTTAAACTAAAGTTTTAGATTATTATATTATACTACCTAGCATTAAACAATTTCTTGTCTTGTATATTTATAGCAGATATTTATGATGAATACAACGCCTTCATTCACATGAACTGG
The DNA here is from genome assembly GCF_003590095.1 of Trichoplusia ni. Classification (NCBI taxonomy): domain Eukaryota; kingdom Metazoa; phylum Arthropoda; class Insecta; order Lepidoptera; family Noctuidae; genus Trichoplusia; species Trichoplusia ni. The sequence goes on from NC_039481.1 coordinate 11,730,861, forward strand.
TTAGCAAACAATCGAGTCTGACGTAAATAAAATGTCTTCAAACCTCCAACTTAGGAATTTGAGAACCGAAAACACTTAAGCGCCCCAAAAACGTAAAAGTCTCGTCGAAAACCCGTGAAAATTAAAAAGCAAGCACGCAATAGCGAAACGTGCCAACAATCAAGGCTTTATGCTTTACCGCACAAAAAACTACAAAGAATCAAAAGCTGAGTGTCACAAGCGATCAGCGATAATTGTAAGCCGGCACAAAACAGACGTTCACTTCCCGCCACCTATTTGTGTCCAAAAATACCATCGCGCCACCGAAATAGGTCACCGACAGAACTGGCATTGTGAATAGCAAATACGATGTAATTTGCTGGAGTGGGACGATAATGGGAGACGGGCTCGCGGGCCGGCCCTACATGACCTTTGCAATAATTTGGATCATTTTTATTATACCTGCCCTTTCCAACCTAAATAAATGTTAGTGTAGGCCATAATAAACGTTTGCTTTTGCATTTTGCGTGATTTAGAACGCGTTAAGCGTGGAACGGTGGTCTTGTGGTCCGCGGGGCGCTATTTGTTTGATGCGACGTTAACGGAATATTAAAAGGTAATACATGGCGCGGGCTTTCCGAGGTAGGGGCCGATTGTTACCGTGACGCGATCACTTGCATTGCTTACAGTTTATGGCGTAAGTTATTTATGTTTACACTTATTTTTTTTATGATTGATGCTAATAAACCTCGCATTACTTTTAGCTTCTCAAATATTGTTAGGTTTTTGCTGTGAAAAGCTAAAAGTATTCTAAAAAGGATAATCCATTCATCTAAATTATCATTACAAAGAAAAATTCCCAAAATAAATCACTTACATACATGGAGCCCCTCAGCAAGAACTAGGTAATTTTTATTTCTAGAAAGTTGGGATCAGCATTAATTCAGGTCTTAGAAGATTGATCGACGCTGTACTGGCGACGGAGCGCTAGTTTTTTACTCCACTCATTGACTTACAGCTCACTTACGAGATGAATAGACTTGTAGCTCTAGAACCGACTGGATGTGTCACACTGCGCTGCGACTAATATTATTGCTGTTCTTAAAACAAATGGGTTCAACAATGTTCAATACTTTATTGCGAATAGTATCTAAAACAGATTATCTTCACATATAATAAATGTCCCCTAAGTACTAAAGGTACGGGAACTGCTTACGAAAGTGAAATCGCAGGACAAAGTTAGTAAGTAATAATGTTGACTTATCATAACTTCTAACATTTTACTACTACACTTAAAGTAATGCATTCATTTCGCTACGTGCTGTAGTTAAGTTTGTATTTAACGAGACTTTTGCTTTAAATATAACCATAAACAATTTGGTAATCTCCTCAACTCTGACCTTTAATGACGTTCTTAATCTTTTTCATAAAACACGGTGTTTTATGTTTCATGAAGCTATTTATTTTTGTCATACTCTGAGAAAGCAATTTAATTTTATTAGAGATCGTTATGGCTGTGATCTCGGAGTATCGCACAGTGCTTTGTACGCCCACTTCGCCGATCGCTCCTACATGACGTAATACTGTTGCTAGCGCTTTCTTTTCACAAAACGTAGAATCTTTCCGTTCTGTGAAGTCGCTAGGCTTCATTCAATTAGATCGCCTGAAGTAGATATTGTGTTATGGTTTTTGTTTTAACTAATCTTCGATGATGATTTGATTGTTTTAAATGATTTTTAGAGCGAAAACTATACGTATACTTCCAGTTACTATAGGAAGTTAATCAACTCGTGTATCAATAGTGCCTCCTGAAAATAAATCTAAACAGCTAATTAAACTTTTGTGATTTTCAAACGTGAAGAATTATTCGAGAAGAACTACGACTTCCATAATATTTTACATCGCTGTTCTCACATAGAACCCTTTTTCCTAGTTTCAACGAGGCGTGTACCTAGCTTTTTTCTTCTAAAATTTTGATACACAATGTACTAGAAAATGCAAAATGTAAAAGGAAAACACTAGTTTTTGTTGCCAGCGTTGAAAACAAAAGTGTGCTGTGTAATAACATCAGCATAGTTATTTTTCTGTGCAAAATGTTTATGCTTATAAGCAGTGGTCGAGTAATTTTTCTTATGTTTACACGTTCGCCTTTTTTACACGCGTTGAACAGGATTCCAATCAACTAGATGAGTCGGCAAAATAAGCGTTCCGTGTTTGTACCTACTTACATAGTTTCAGGCCTGTTTCAAAGTTTAATATTTTATGTTTGTACACTTATGCACACATACTTTTGTTCGCCTATTGTTTTCATTTTATTGCATGTCAATATTACAATGGTATTTATTATGTTATGTTTCATAATTGATCACATATTTCTGTCGGCCATTAATTGGTATTTTAATAAAATATGCCAAGTATGATATTCATGTTGTAATAATTAATAACCAGAAAATTATCTAAATAATAAAAAACTGTTCGTGAGTATTTAGTATTAATATTAATTGTTCACTTATATCCTAAAATAACTAAGATAAGCATCGAGTCCAGAGTGCAAAGTTACGTTAACCTTGCGGTTATCAAGGTCAGCAATTTTTTGTACCGATCTGTCTGTCTGTTTTAATACACTTTCCATAAACTTATAGAACTAATAATAAACCTATTAATTCCTTAACCATACTCATTACTTTTTATAGACATTATTCATATAAATATATATTGGCTGTTTAGCGGCCCCGTGCTGGCTGGTCACACGTCAAAACAATTCAAATTAAAATAAGAACACGTTTTCCTTCTGGCATTACTGAAGTAATTAAATCAATGTATATTAAATCTCAATAATATGTCGCTTGTGTAAAATTTTGTTGTGCTGATGTATACCTAGTGCAAATAGAAGAAAGGTGGAAAGTAATGTAACTCAGTATTTTTTTTTATTTATTCTCATTACAACCAATCCTTGTACAATTGGAAATTTTCAAACTTCATATTTCAACCGTGCCTTTAACTTCAACGAGTTGCCATTTTTACATTTTTGAGCTATTTTTGATCGGATCTTAGTCACTGTTAAAAGTGAACCCAATGAAAATGTATCATATTAAACTATACTTAACGGCAAATCCAAATTATTTTTAAGCAGAAATGATTATTTATAATCCATGGTTTAATTCATTCGTAAAAAAAATGCGCGAGCTTTTCAAGTTACCCTTAAAAGACAAAAGACTAGTTATATACGAAGCTTTGCCCACAACGTTAGCCTTCTTGCTGAAAGGACGGCAGCTAACTAATGGCCACTACCTCTACCACGATCCCGTATACGACGATAGTAGTCGCTGAGGAAACGAGAGCCGCAACATAAGATACAGCTGCGATACAGGTCCATATGCCATCTAATACAGGACTCTATGAGATGGTGAAACGGTTCACTCACGCGTATTTATCGGGATTGCCCGACCAGTTTCGAATCCAATCGGAGTCCTTAATCATGAGATGATGGGCCATTAATCATCACTTACTATAAAAATATGCGATAAGCCGGGTTTAGGAGACCTCAGTAGCGGCACTAAACGGACAAGTCCTAAATATAATGGAACTCATAGTCGTTTTGTTTAGAATTGGAAGTATTACAAATATTAATGTAGGACATTTTTCGCATGTTTGACGAACATTAATGGAAATTGGCTATTTTAATATAGCAATACTGTTTGAGGAATTTTATTGACTTTGCTTTATGTAATAGTAGTATTCGATACGACATTTATGTGTTTTTTGACCTCTAGATATTAGGAATGTCATTGTACGTGGATATTTACTTGTTTTTCATATTTTTCTCTTATAATAGTTCACTTCATTTCATTTCAGTTAAGGTTGAAAAGGCTTATTTCTGATTTTTTTATGTATGTAATATAAGCTTAACGTGTAAAAAACAATTTATTTTGACTAAAATAATATTATGTTAGCGAAATTCATATCTTAGTTAACATAAATTATCTGAACGTATCCGTACGTTGCGATAGTAAGTCAATGGGCAAACTTCGGTTTGTGTTCAAATCTAATCCCGTGAACTATTGTGAGCACGGTCTCAAGTGAATAACGTCGTAACTACCGCCGTTAGTAATGCATGCTTAGTTATGTTATGAAGCGAATAGTTCAACCAAAATCGAATTAAGAAAGTTACACAGAAATTATACGCAAGATTATCGTGTAATTGTTCTCTTTACACGTGTCTGGAAATCTCCTCAATAGCTCTTTATTACCGAAATCCCAAAGTATTAATAAAAACTGTATCTTTTTTAATTAAGTCACTAAAGGAGAGCACGAAAACGGCAAACAGTAAATATTTTCCTAACAAGTCAACACTAAACACAGCTCAATATTACCAGGATCGCAGCACCGCAAAGCGGTAGCAAAACTCAAAGCTACTCCAATGAGACGATGGATAAATATTTAAATATTCATAGCGTGTAAAGGAGAATAGACCGCGACCGTCGACTGAGTAAATTGACAGACACACAGCTAGCTATTTGTGGTAAAAGATTGCGTTTCAAACGCTAATACGATTTTTATATGAAATATCCGGCGCTACGGAGTAACCGTGACGGCGCACTACTGGAATAGTGAAGAGAAAATTATCATAATAATCGATGTTTCTATGTGTATTATGTACTTACATTCTATGACAAACTTTGCTTATGAGTTCTAAAAATTTTCCCGTAGCTTGTCGACACGTCGTCATGTGTTAAATATATTAAAAAACGAAATCGTTACAATGATCAAAAGCAGAACAGTTTTTTCTCAGAATAAATAACACCTTGAAATGTTAACCTGGGAATTAAACTAATAAGTTGTGATTTGTTTCGTGTGTTTACTACAAGTTCAACACTGTTGTTGATCGATAAAGTTATTAAGGAACATTCCGGTGTAGTTATAATTAGACAGGCAGTTGTGCGTGTTATATAGTTGGTCTAAGAGATTATCTGGCTACGAGCAAGTATCTGTTATTAAGACTTAATCCTTTAGAAGCATTATATGTTTATAGTTTACGAATTGGAATTTCTACGATCGTAATTAGTGCTGATGTACTCAAGCGGTTTAGTTTGATGCATGGTTTAGTTTCGGATTTTCTCAAATGTAATTATGTTCTGTAACGTAACCACTCGATGAGTAACTTAAGCTTATAATTGTTGGGACTATTTACGAACATGTTTATTTGTTTTGGTGTTTAATATTTCACAAATAGTTCATTTATCGTTGTGTTAATACGTTTGAATGCAATCGGTAGGTATAGTTTTATTGGATGCAATCGCACCTGAAAAAGTGAAATTTGTATCTCAACAAAATTTAAAAAACCTTTCACTATACAATATTTGCTATCGGGCTTACCTCTGCTATCTGGCCTGACACAATCTGAACGATGAAAAAGAAGCATAAAAAATACTACATTTGAGAGTTACAGCTCGTGTTATCGATATAAAAGATCGCTTCGCATCTCTAGCGGGCGCTGGCGCACATTTCCGCTTGCGTGATGAACGGTCGCGGCGATTCGTGCGCTCGTCATACAGCGAACGTCTATTATGTGCACACTGGCCACTGAGCCGATCTGCTACGTTTGGACTTTAGGCTTTCATGCTCCCACTGACGACCATTATCAGCTGACAGAACTTGGAATTGTTTAGCATTAGTTGGATTCGGTAGTTGTTCTCTAAACACTCTGTGAAAAGGTCACTGATATCTTATAACATACTTTGTTGTATATTTTTTTTAATTTGACATAGAATACTTGAAATTGCTGACATAGGTATCCTACTTCCCTTTAATATAATAAATGTAAAAGTTTGTATTTATGGATATTTGTTCCTCACGCACCCAAACACAACTGCACGGATTAAGACGAAACTTGTATACAGATTGATTATAACCAGAATTAACACAGGTTAGTTTTAATCCTAATTAAAACTTCCGGTGGGACTATTTTTGATTTGTAGCAGGTAACCATAGTTACCAAATAACTATGATTTTAGATCGCATCATTTAAATTAATTTACATCAAAACCTATCTAGTTTTGTGTATATTTGTCTCTTACAGATATATTAATAGAATCAAATAATTGTTTTCTACATTGTGGTTGCAATTATCATTGCTAATATCACGATAATTGCCTCCCATATACAAATAATCGTAAATCCGTGCCGGTAATATGCAGTGTAAACGTTTGCTCGCAAGGCGCCAGGCGCCAGGGCGCGCGATATTAATGTCGTTTGTTAATTGCAGGTTTTCAATGAATTGGTATCATGGTTAGCGAAAGTAATAGTTAATTGCATTAAGCCTATAAAAAAATGCAATTAAATAGATTTTTAACTTTTGTTCTATAACGGGTCCTCAATATATAACATAATAATCGTCCAAATAATATAACGTTATTAAAGACAAAATCAAAAGTAGTCTAAAATATATACATAAAGCTATCCCGGGAATGTCTGCTTACATTATTTTTAATATTCATAGCATCAATCGTCGTGTCCAGAGTACCGTTAATGCTGAGTTTCAAATTAAAACTTTTCATTATAAATCCGCTAAAGCAATTCCAGTATTTGCTCGGCTATATGAGACTGCCAAGACTGAGTTTTCTCTCAGCTTAGCTCAAATATAAACTATGTTACATTTGTATTTTAATAGACGTATGTGTAATATAAATATTTAATCATAATTACCCAGAAAATCGTATTAGTATGATAATTAATTCGTGAAGCCAAAGGTTATGTCTGACTATGTGTTTACGAAGTAAATATACTCGTCAGAATATTTTGAAAACCTTTGCTCTGTGTTAAACAGACAGGGGTGGATAATATCGATGACGAAAAACCTTAATAATTGGAAGCTGATACCTCGAAAACAAAATCGGTCGCAATAAGTGAACCTGATGTTCTGCAACAGTCGGCTAGCTATTAATAATTGACCCGCAGCGATGCAAGTGCCGTACATAGCACCGTTATTCCTTGGACATGCGTAATTCCATTGAGTTTCGGGTACTGTGATCATTTCGTTGATTCTATAATCTTCGAGACTTTCTGTATTTACTTATATGCGAGTTTGTGCGTGAAGTTTTGAATAATAATATTAAGAAATTTCAATGCAAATATAATGTTTATAGTGATAATTTTGGAAATCAGTGACTGTTACAATACTAATAGGAAAATAATTATTTAGCTGTAAATAATGTTGCGACTGGTGTAATTTATTTTATGTATGTAAGCGTTCAGGTACACATCAAAATGTACATGTACTATAACCTTCTCAATTACTGATGTAGGCATTCAGGTCATCGTGACAAAAAGTAAGTGAGCTTCTACTATTCTTTATGACGACAAAATAAGTTATTTAACAGCCATGTTATTGTCATTAAGTCCGTCCCATAAATGTCCCGTCAGCGAACAGTTAACATGGACAGCGGTGTATCGGTAGGAAGGCCGGGCGCGGAATCTGACCGGGGCATTTTTCTCGGACCAACCCTCCGCAGAATATTAACGGGATCTCCAGATACTTTGTGTGCCTCATTTACTCGGGCGCACTGGCAACTTAACGGGTTTTGAAGTATAGGTTGCATTTTTAATCCAGATTAAAAATAGCACTTTGGTTTAAACGTGCAAAAATTGGCAAAGTGATTACTGAAATCATTTTTTAGTTTAACTATTACGAACCTATATTTTAGTTACACGAATACACTGTTCAATTTTAGATAAGGATTTGCCACCCGCAGGATTCATCGAATACCAATTTTTAATATAATAGTCAGACCAAAATCTAAGCGTAGCTAACTCATGAAAACTCCTAAAATAATTTTATATTAAAGTAAGTACAACATAAAATAAAGAAAACAAAAACACAGCAACGAAAGCAAAAAGATATAAGTTAGGAACACATTTCTGCGATTGTTTTCGCTCCCATTAAAATTTTATTTGATCCTGAAAAATTAAAATGTGACCTTTTCACGGTGAAAAGAAACGTTTTTTTTTATGTTACCGGGATTTTAGAGGTTTAATCCGTAAGCCCGAATATGCAGAATTGAAAAAAAAAAGAGAAAATTACACTGCCCGGTGAATGTATTATGTCAGCACGTTAAATGAGTAATTTTTAATTTTTGCTTTATTTTGATTGTTTTTATGTATGCTACGGGGAGTCTTTTGTGGTTTGTATTGTCTTAGTTTCAAGTATTTAATATTTTTATTTTATTTATATCTTTTATAATAGGTTGTCCTAACAAACTTGGTACGTAGGTACTGAATGTTTATAAGTTTTAAGCTGGCCGTTTCTAAGCAGATTAGGCCAGACATTCATGAAATTATATAAAGTTTTTGTCTAAAAAGAGCCTCGAAAAATGAAATTATTAATACTTGTAACTGTATTATATCAAAGTCCTACTAGTAATTAGACGAGACTTGACGTAACGTAATTAATATTCGTTGTAACTTACTTATCTAGTGATGTTCTAAGCGTATTCAGTTTTCTAGTTTCATTAAGTTGATATTCACGGAACGATAAACACTTGTTTTATGTATAGACTGGAATTCATTAATTAAACAGATGAAATCATTTATTTACCATTGTTTGAAGAAAGTATAATTGATCTGGGTAAAAATTAAACAACAATTGATTTTAGAAAAGCTAAGCAACAGTTTTAGGACAATACTTCTGGATTCTTTAAAATCTAGGATATTGTTAACTTTTTTAATATAAGACTCCGATATTTTTATAAAAAAAGAGAGGACTTCCACACTGAGGATTTTGATCCTTGAGCTGCGAAAGTCTTCACAAACAATCAAGTTACTTGCACAAAGACACCCAGTCCCAGATCAAGCATTCGTAGATCAAACACAAAGGCTTGTCCTACGCGAGGATCGAACCCGAGACACATCGCTTATGGTGGATTTAGCCTTGCAACTTCAACCACTTGGTTATTCGCGTAACCATCTAAGTTAACGATTGACAAAATTTTAAAATATGTAAACAGCTCTTTTTCCAAGTGCTAATTTGCCCAAGTATTTACCTACCATGAATAGTACTATTTTGTTACATTCGTTTAGTACATGAATGTTAATGATGTCACCGTAAGGAATTAGGAAGCCCTGCAAGTGGACACTCGTACAGATTTCCAGGCTAACAAGCCACTTACCTGGCGACAGTCAATCAAGATTAGCTGATTGACAAACTGACCATATAAATCAGTTTACAGGTCAACTGTTATTATATTATTTATTCCTATTTCCACACAACAATCCAATTCATTTATCACTTAAAAGATTTTTCAGAAATATTTTTAGTTCAGTTTTTCTGTTCAATTCATAAAATCAATTTGCAAATGCCGAATTTCTATTAATGTTTTTTCACGGTAATTTGTTGCATAATGAAATCATCCGAATTTCGGATTCGGATGATTTTATATACGGATATAGTCGTGGAAATTTGTGCAAAAACCCAACTTAATAAAGTCAAAACAGAGGAATAATATGGAGATATTTCTAATGAAGACTTAATTTGATAATTACTTCTATAAATTTCTAGTCCTATAGGTGTACGACATACAAATATGAAATGCACGAACAAGTAAACCAGGTCTAAACACCCGTAGGCTGTTCGTACGTTGTTTAACCGTGGCCTGTGTATTTGTATCGCTACGCCTGTTAGCCGCGGGGATCAGCACAGGTGAACTGTTCTTGTTGTAACTAAGTTTCGTTAGGCATTAACAGTCTGTACGAGTTGTGACTCTTCAGACATGATTCTAGTGATTGAGTTCATGCAAATGTTCATTATTACATAGTGTCTTTAAAATAGCCTAGAAGATGGAGATGACGCGTTGCAACAGTTACGCTTAAACGGTTTCTGTAAAACCAAAAGCAATGTGTTACTGGTTGATTCAAACCTTATCATGCTTGAAACAAAAGTTTGTTGTCTTGTTTACGAAGTTTGTAAAGTGATTAGCACGGTTTTTTTTTATAAATAAGTTTGGCACTAAATTGAAGTTCAATTAGAACATTTTTTTTTGTATTTGAATATAAAATTGACATCGTATATTGGATAAAATGATAGAGCTAGTAAGGTTTGTTATGAACTTTATCATTTTATCCGATATAACTCTGAAATATCTAACTAATATGAATTTGATACGCCAGCCTGTGTGGGAAAACCTAAATTCATTTATTCAGTCATGCAAAAAATGCGTGTATACACGCTGTATAACATGGTCACAACACGATACAGCCGTGATACAGGATGTAACAAAAAAGATTTTGTCATTTTAAAACACGGGATGAAAATATAAGTTGCATATAAATGTCCAGCCCAAATACGTAGAACACTATTCAATAAACAAATCAGATTATAAAAGTATTTGCAAGCTTTATTTCTATTTGCAACCAATTTCAGTTTAGACTATTTTGTATGCATCAGGGATAGCTGATTAGAATCAAACAATGATGAGTAACTAATTGTGGTTTCTTTTAAACCGTTCAAGTGCTAGTTAGACTCGCGACACTGAGAGTTCAGAACAAATAGGCTAAGATACTCACTTTAATTTATTTGTCACCCAACAAAGTCGTGACCGCAAACCGAAGTTTAACCAAGATCTTTATTGACAATTTTTGTTAAATTTCGACTGTCCAGCTGTCACGGTTTATGAGCCTACAGCCAGGTGACGTACGGAAGAACTGCCTCAGTAGTAGGGTTCCGATTTTACCTTTTTCATGCGGACCTCAAATTCAAAAGACCAATTTCAAACATTTGTTAACAGCAAATAGATAGACATAGATCAAATACGTGCCTATAAAAATGTATTGATCTAAAGCTCACCAAATCAGAAGTAAACAGTTTCTTGTAACGTGTGATCTGATTGATGATCTCACGTCACGCATTATGAATTACGACCGAGCTTAGATAACATCAGACCCCATTACTTTTATGGCATACTAAAGGTTAATAAATGTCTCAGGTCATTATTAAAAGGACCATCAGTCATTAACCCCTCCAACACATTATGGAAGTTAATAAGTATAAAGTATTGAGCTATATCTATCAGATACTTTGTTAATGCCCTATCTTTAGTATACTCATGTTGTACTTTTTGTTTTGGTTGTACTATACCCAAGTATTTCGGTTGACGATCTCAACGACAATCCAATTACGAAGGTAGCTTATACTTAGTCTATTACTTTAATATAATAATGACGTCCCATACTGGACTCCAAATAATTTTCCGAGTAAATCAATTTGGTATGGCACGCAAGTAGGTACGGGACAGTACAGGTATCTTGCGGTGGCGACCAGTTCTGGTTGCTTTCCATATATTATTCAGGACGGTATCGAGCTACAGTCGCTGGGATATTAGGCGGCTGCCGAAATAAGGTGTGACATGACTTAGTGTAGCCTTGTCCTAACCAGAATAGATATTGTCCATGTTTATGGTGTCGTTCTCAGGGGAATTTCGTTATACTGGACGTCGATATCAAATGGTATTTTCCGAAATTATTATGTTTATTCGCGTTGTTGCCATTTGTGATTCTCGTTACGTTTTGCGGAATAAATATTGGTCAAAATAGATTTGGGTCAGCCCAATATTTGTGAAACTGTTTGATGATCACGAAAAGTAACGAAAGTAAAAAAAATATGCCAATTATTAGTTCATAAAAATAATGGTAAGACCATAACTGTTGGGAATTTGGGATAAGTTATGCCATGGCGGCAATTCAACAATAACTTCTTGAATTAGTTGGTGACGTGTTTATATCTTATGTGCTACACAATATAATAATCGTACAATCCACCAACAGTTTAAATCTGGAAGGTCATTACTCTCTCGCACACTTTTATTTGAACCAAGTACAATAAAGTGCATTGTTTTTGCGGCCGCCGGCAACGCACGTCACACCGCGGACACACTGAAATATTCTTGCCACCGCCGGCTAAATCAAATAGCTTTACGTGAATCTCTAACAATTAAATGTAGCTTTGGTATTAAATGGCTACGTTATATACAGCAGTAGTAACTCAGATTAATATGATGCTGTTAGTAGTATAGTGCTCTGCGTATTTACTCTGGTACACTTTCATTTTGGGTAGGATTGTTGCCATTCTAAACATCTACGCTAAAAGTAAATCTAAATCTAATCAACGCTTAAAATCTGGTTCTTTAAAATAGACTTTAGATAACAAGACTTTTAAACTGACTTAGAGAAGTAGTTAGCGGTTCTGTCCAGTGCGACACAATATTTACTACCATTTGGAGATTGTCATGAAGCCGAGACATGCTAGTGGCATTATATCTTGGTGTCTGCGTGGAGTGGCGACGCGTGTGTGACAACAGTTGACACTGAGATGTGTACTCTCCGTCACTGGGGACCACGTGTACTCTGCAGGTCACTTAGCATTAAATACCCTGAGAACTGGAACACTACATATTATGACAGATCAGTTAAACTTAGATCTAGTTAGAGTTCATATATTTAATAAATTATTTAAATAGTTACTCGTACCTAATTTGATTGATAAGGTTCAGATGAATCTTCAAAATATTGAAATTCCAACATGTAAAATAAAATAAAAATACTATGAACAAAAATGCAATCATGTGAAATTCATAAGAAACAGAGACAGACGCAACTATTTACTACAGTTTTGTGAATTAGAGTTGAATACGTACACGACTTGAACAGTTGCGGTACAAAAATATTCTTGTTATCTTGTATAATGCAAATAGTTTCACGAGAACAATTCAAAAGGATTTCCAGTAATTTATAACCGAGTACAATGTTAGTGCAGACAAAACAAACACTTATAATTTATGAATTATAGGAATAATACGTAGAGCTTGCCTATCCATATTTTTAGTAAAAGACTAAGAAATCAATGGAGTTACCAAGCCAGTCATAAATGAGGGTTCAAAACCTTTGTTCACATGAATCTGTGTATTTACTTAGCCATTCAAGTAATATAGTTGTCATAAAGATACACTACATAAAACCTTTTTACCGAATTTTATGGCAATCGTTCAGCTAGTTCAGTATGATTGAGTTATTTATTACAACATATGGAACTAGAAAACTACTCATAACAGCCGTAAAGCCGAAGATCGTAACCCTAAGCTGTACTATACCTACTATTTATAGTATAAGATTATTTTAAATTTCCAGTTCACGAAACGAAAGGCTTCGTATCTATTGGTATACTTTTTTTAATAGTGTTTAGATTTTGATAGACTTGTTTTATTACGATATCAATAAGTAATGACTTCTTATAACTGTCTTTAGCATTTAAACGCAAGACCATGAACTACGTGAGTCTAAAGGTTACAGTACACTTTTCGTAAGCGAAAGTGTATTAGCCAAACTTTTGCTAAATTATGTTGTTCCCCAAAATTACAATAACGAAAAATAAATATTCCAGGTTATTTATAAATAATGGCAAAAGATCGGTAACCTTTCCATTTTCAGATTTCATATTGCAAACATTACAACATGGACCTAACAAACAACTTACCTTTCAAAAATTATGAGTCAATAACAAATAATTTGGGAATCCAATAAGCAGTTTGAAACCTAAATAAAAGGTCGATATAGCTGAAATCGGAGTTTAATCCGGCGTCGTCCGGCGCGAGTCCGGCGCGCCGTCCGATTATAGCGCCGGACAGTGACGGATGACCTTATCACTATTTGACATAACTCTCGGAGCACGCGAATGTCAGCCGACTGTGCTTCTCACTATTTCAGTGGTTCAACTTGTACTATTCAAATGTACATAATGTTTTGATATTTATCAAACCACCTGTCTAGGCACTAATTAAATTAAAGAAATTAGTTTATTTTATCTATTTTAATAGACTACGTTTGGAGAATAGGTGTTAATGAGGAAATTTAATTATTGTTAATTAAATAATTTTATAGTTGTATTTGCCTTTTATCTTTTTTAACAGACCACCAATGATTAAATTTTTAACAGATCGAATTTTTGGGTAAAAACAAACATGAATATTTATTCTGTGCATTCAACACAACAATACTCTTAAAATGTTAAAATATTTATCTGACAATCACAAGCATTAAGTCCAACTGGCAATAAGAAAAATGTTATTCACTTTGTGAGCGCGGGTCCGGAGCCCGCGTTGTTTATCTGCGAAGTCTTTGTCTCATTTGTCATCCCATCGACATTAAAAGCGGCGATCTCCGGCTTTGTGCGCAACAATTCTAAGCACAGGTAAACTGGCTCTCAGCCGAGACACACTAATTTTTCATTCGCGCCGACGGGTAGCGGTATCTCTGTTTGCATCCTATTTACAGCTCCCTTGGACAGTTAAAAGGAGTCAAAGAAAAGCCTATCTTTTCCGTTTACACGTTTGCTGTGCTAACTTCGCCGGGGCATCGTCTGTGCATGTGTGCGTGTGCACGTACGCGCGCCGCGCTGCAGGCGTGCGCGTGTCGCGAACAGGGCTGCCACTGGCCTACTTTGGGCGCCGCGTCCGGGAAATGGGACGTTTGTGAAGATCCCTGACGCTAATTACAAGCTTCCTTTCACACGCCCGATGGAGCTTTTTCGAATGTTTATCACGTATTCCGTATGTCGCAGAGTTTCTTTGGAATTTGGGATTTGTTTAACGTTTTAATCAAGTTTAGAGCGGGAACCCTACGCGTATGTTTGTGTGTTAATGTGAGCGTCAGTGAGAGATGCTTTGTCGTAATGCACACAGCGTCATTAGAGCCGGCAAGTCGTGGGTGCACTCATAAAAATTTCATTTGTCAATCTGCAAGCACGGCTAGTGCGGGCGGAAGGCGGGAGTCGCCTCGTGTGCGAGCACTTACACCCACACACTGTAATATAATACAACAGTTACGAATACAGTTTTATAATAACGAACTGTTAAATAATTAATAATTAAAATGCTGTCGCTTTTCCAAGAAGTATTTTGCCCCAATCCAAATAATTTATTTTACTTGCTGATGGAAGTAAAACTCAGTATTGAACGAACAAAATTGCTACGATCGACATAATTAAAGTGACGCTGAAAATAGCTTTGATGAATATTATCGAATTATCCGGTTTCATATCTAATCTCTTCATGTTTTCGAAACTGAGCAAAATGTCAATCACTATCCGTGGGACGGTGCCTGCCTCAAGCCCGGATTAATTAATCCAAGAAAAAATATAGGCTATAATGTCAAAGTAACAGTGCCTACGTATTTATGTGGAACCATACGATGTTTGTTAGCAATGTGCAATTATAAATAAAGTAGAGATATAAATATTATCTATTATTATTGTCCTCGCTTATTAAAAATGGATATTTCCACAATATAAATAGGTTTAACATTTAAGCACATAATTGCCGCATTCCAGTACAAAAAAAACCGGGTTGAAAACATTAAAAAAATCGCGAATGATTAGTGTGCGCTATCATCTAACAATTCTACCAATCCGAACGGTCGAAATACTCTTTGACGCGGGCCGCAGAAGCTTGCGCGGCGCCAGTCAGTAGTCGCCGCGAGTTGGTGCGGAGCGGATGTGCCGCGCGCTGCTACACACCGCTTGCATATCGCAGCGAGTGATTTGTGAAACGAAAAAATAAAACAACACCGCAGTGAAAGTGCATGTGTCAGTGGATTATGATATGCATCGTGTTTAATGTGTATCACTAACGTGGATTGAAGGTACAGTGTTCGCTAATCCAGTAGTTTACTGTGTCGGCATCTCGTATCACAGGTAGGTGTAGATTTAATCTTAAATTAGAGAGTAATATGAAATTGTGATTACTCAAAATGGTGTTAAAAGCTTTATATAATCATACGCAAGTAATGGAAATTCGATTGCTAGCAGTTTCCTATTAAAATATCACGATGAGTATGCGGATTTTTACTATGCCTGTTTGAAAGGAAACCAACTTAAATAGCGAGCATGGGTTAACTACTTGCGGTCCCGCGGTGGGCGCCAATTTTCCTTGGGTCCCATGTTGGGCGCCAATTACTTTTTGCGCAAAGGCACATGCAAACTTAAAGAGAGTTATTTTGCTAAAAGGTTCAGATATACATTTTCGGCGTATGTTACGAGTTTACGACACAATTTAATTCTCTTAACATTGTAAAAGCCTTTTAAAAATAAATTATTTTAGGAGCATGCATTATCTAATGCCTTGTTAAACAACAAAAGCCTTCATAATCGAGTAAATAAACCTTTTACGTGTGTTTTAACCTGTATTACGTGCGTAAAAAGGTAGGGAACATCGTCAGTCAGAAACATTAAATGTTTAAGCGAATTATCAAAGTATTCGCTGCAACATTTGGCTTTCAATTTAGCTTTTTGGTATTTGGTTCGTCAGATTACTTTATGAGGGTGGGCTTACCTTCAATTCTCTCTGTCTTCGCGGATTTGGAAATAGAAGGAAGCATTTCGTGAACGTTTTTATCATTCTTATAATTTCATTTAACGGGAGAATTTTGGCAACTTCGTTTCTCTTGAATATTGTATGAAAACGTGACTTAACATTTAATGAATTTAATATCACAAGTTTTAGAGTTTATAAAATGTTTTATTCAGTTTAGAAACGAACTTTTTACCGTCCTAAGATTTTCTAGCTGAAATTATGATCCCTATAGTTTTATTTTTGAGACTTACTATGTAACTTGACAGACTGAGATATGATTTATATCCCTAATCATCAATATAAGTAAATTAATTTTAATTTTGTACTGTGTGATATTTGCCTGCAAAGGCATGGTAAAATTATTGTAATCTATACATGGGTGCAGCTTGGCAGAAACAATCGTGTGGCGTGTATAGTTAGGGGTTTTAAAATAACATCGCTACCCACAAAAAAAGATCACATACTTACTACGCATGTATAGGTCATTTTTATTACTTTGGTGAAAATACAAAATGTCTATTAATAGTCTCCTGTCGAATTACAGTGAAATAAAATATGCTGGAGTCCTTCATTATTCAACTTCGCAGCTATTTAATGTCATGGTGTGTGCTTTCAATAATTGATGAGACACTCGATGAGCCTTAAGAATAAGAACCTAAGAACGAGCCATTAAATTAAAATATTTGCGACTGTAGTTTTATGAATATGGATTATCTATTTTTTCCTATTTTGTAATTGAATAAGACTGTCGCAAAAATCACAATAATATTCATGATAAGCTCATTAAACATTCTCGTTTTTCTCAAGAGCCAATATTTTTCTCTTTATCTTTATGCCTGCAGTTTGAACTCCGATCATTACCGAACTTTAGAAACGTGTTTTAAAATATTTGATCAATTTATCCGATGTAACTTTTTCTTGAGCGCACAACGTTGTTCCGAAGTTCGGTTTTATGTAAAATGTGACCGGGGCAGTAGGTTAGCGAAACTTTTTAGCTACATTATGGTTATCGAGGATGATATTAATGCTGCTTTTAAATACTCACTTCGCTGGCGTGTTTGTTCGTTGAGATAGGTATTATAAAACCGTAAATGAATTAATTGTTACTGTTTTTGTTGAATTCGTACTAATGTGAAAACTGAATTGACTGCATGGATAGCCGAAAGATAAAAGTCACCGCTTAATTTTCTGTAGGTTCGCATGTCGTGGATTCGATTCCGCGAATTAGAACAAGCAATTGTGTGATTTACGAATGCTTGTCTTGGGTTTGGGTGTTTTCGAAATCCCCCGCGACACCCGGCTAATTTCTTAATGCGAAAGCGGTTTTGAAAAAAAAGAAAAAAATACATAATTATGTTCCTTTTTGCTGTTTAATTATTTGGGAAGCAATGATGTACAGGTGAGAACAAAGGTTAACCTAAAACAAAGAAGGGCCGTTAACAATTGTCATGTCTATGCACAGTATCATACACAAGCTCATCTTAATATTCTCGAAGACTATAGGAATACAAATGAAAACTATCCCTATTCACTAATTCAGGGAACATGGGCCTAGATTCGCATCCAGAATTCACGATCAAAGGCCCCTTGAGAACCGACCGCCTTATTAAAACAACATCGAAACGTTGATAGCTGTACGAATAGAATTATTATTTCTATTAATAACTCTTACAAATACCGAAGACATAGAAATTCACTTAAAACAAATCTAAAATATTTGAACAGAACTAAATTATAGTGAGAATCTCTTGAGCATGAATGTAGCATTAGAGTTAATTGGGACGTTTTGCCCGAAGACGCCGCTAGTTGTTAGTATATATGTACTAATTGGTTAGGAGAATATATTTAGTGATATTAATTGGACCCCATAGACAGGAGGCACAATCGCTAATATAAAGTGATCAATACAATGAAGGTTATAATTATTGCATTTTTTAAGAAAATCTAACTAAAAACCCGTCCATTTTCATACATTTTTTTTTATTATGATACTTTTCTTTCAATATTCTTCGTGCCTGCAAATTATGAGGATTTCATTGCAGATGTTTTAGGAAATTTATAATAACTTCACAGTAACAACTGTAAAGAATTTCATAGACTTGTGATGAAGTTGTCTCCTCTACGGCAATACGAATAAATATATCTTAAATATTCTTAGCAGAATAGTAACAAGAAATAATTAAATATTTTTGAAGAAAACAATGGAGATGAACGATAATATTAGTTATAAAATTAAAATTCAAGAATCCTAATTATAAAGTTTAAGTAAAACCTGTTTTTTTAGTTTGCTCGACTAAACTTAGCCTGATTTCATTGTATCGAAGAAATAAATAAATTCTGAACATCAGAACTTTACTGAATTTTCTATGAAACTTTCGCGACGGTAAAATTTTCAAGATTGTGAACATTTTTTTGTTTTACTTCTTGATCACGTATTCTCGCTCGGCGGTTTGAGGCTATTAGGGTTTGACCTTTGGATGAAACACTTAATTAAGTAGAAACTGTGGAAGGTATCTCAGTGCTTTGTTCGAAGAATACTATCTAGATTGATTTCATTAAATTTCCAAAACGATTAATCAGAAGTTTCCTAGAAAGACGACAATAAAGTAGACCTTAAATATACTATAACAATGCAGTATTTTTCTTTCTTCTAGATTTAGGTTATTTTATGAGCTGATTTTCTGTTTAAATTCTATATTCTATAATAACTATATAGAAACTGTCAGAATTAATTTTATTAAAAGCTGGCAGTCTTTTAAATAGTCGAGACGTCAGTCCGTCACAAAGCGTCAACTCTTCATTTTTTATTTGATCACATTGCCGTTGATATAATTGATCGGCGCTTTAATTAATGGACAACACTATTGGCCGGTTTACACGGGACCGATTAATCATTCTTCGTAATACTTTATAGCAAGTGTCATCGTGTTGTTTTCATTTTAATTTCGTTCATGGTTTTACAGTGAACGTCAGTTTTCTCTATATTGAATTTTGATAGTAGAGATATTACACAGAAAATTATAATTTTTGACGCATTTTATTGCTCATTTTGGCTTTTTCAGCTAGTCTCAGCGTTTTCAGCGTGGATGTCAACAAAACCCAAATTCTCTTCATTGATATTCCCAGGTATGAAGCACAATTTGATTTCAGGTCTCTATAGTAGTTAGCGCTAACTTCCTATGGACTCATAGGTATCTATGTCGATACGTGCACCGCGTATTTTGCCAGCTCTTATAAATAGGTCAACGGCACCATCTTCATATTGACTAGTCGAAGTCAGGGAACACACGAACCTAGATACGTGAAGTTATTTCGTAAAATAGTCGACAGTTCAGTTTCAAGACGACTTTTTGTTGTTCGAGATCTTATTACATTACTGGAGGGAATTCACTTCATTACTATTCAAATAAATACGTTTCAACAAACTTGTCTATAGTAAATAGGTTACACGGGAACAGGCATTTTTACTAAGCAGAATAATAAGATAGATACCGCACCCATCTTTTCAGAAACATGTTTTTTATTTCTTGGTTGTTAGAACTAAGCTCACACGTGTTTTAATTAAGCTATCAATGGATTCAAAATATCTTAAGGAAATGCCAACACATGAATCATTGATAGCCCAAAAATAACGAAGTTGAAATACATTTTCATCGATATAAGATATGTATATTGGCGCATAAAGTTAAGGGTCGCCATGATCGAAGTCGTGGCACCTCATCGATTACTTTCACAGCCAAGTTACACCGAACTTGTGGGATGTCAATAATTTCCCCATTCATATTACAATTCGAAAGTTCTCGAAACCTCGCCCGAGTATTTTTAACAAATATTTTCATTCGACTTCAAACATCACATCGGAGCCGAAATATACTAAATTGTATCGAGTACAATCTGGGAAATTGTAGCAAATATGTTTCCATGTTTTATTTTACTGTTAACCAAAATTGCTTGTTTGTATTTCACTTCAAAAACAGTTTTCGGAGTTATTAATATTTGATTTTCGTGCAATTTTCGTTTCGCATATTTCTGATATCTTGTGTGGGAATCAACTCTTTACTATGCAAATATTAATTAATTATAGATAACATGCATGTATGAGGGTGTATAGCTTCATTTGCAATAATAATGTCATGAGATTTCCGACCAAGAAAGTCTGTAGGTATATTGTTACGATTTTGAAGCCCAATGTGGATTTATAATAATAATAAATAATAATATGTATATACGGACAACATCACATACATTGTTCTGAACCCAAAGTTAGTTGATTAAGCACTTGTGTTATGGAATTCAGATACAACGAAGGTACCACAAACACCCAGACCCGAGACAATGTAGAAATGTGAATTTTTACATTGACCCGACCGGGGATCGAACCCGGAACCTCAGAGCTAGCGACACCTTGAAACCGGCGTGTACGCCACTCGACCACGGAGGTCGTCGGTTCAAAGAAGGTACATTCAAAGAAAATCCAAAAAAGGTTATGAAATAAGAAACCAGACAAATGGTGAAGTCACCAGTTTATTCAACTCATCTAAATTCTGCTCATTATCATTAAGAATCCAATTCGAAGCAGTTTTCTAAGCGATTTCATGAAGCACATTTGGGCGTGAAATCATTATAGTATTTACTTATCGATAGTAGAGACGTGGGAACGTTATTTGAATGTATTATGAGTATAACAGAACGACGCAGTTGAGCGTTAGATTAATCCTTTAATCCATCGATCGCTTATGCATTTTTCGTCGGATGGCTTTTTGATGACGTCAGCTCGTGCTGTCACTCCGCTTTTGACGATCGACTACTTCTTATGAATTTGATTCTAGTCTAGATTCAAACAATCTTTGTTTTAACTCCAAGCTATTTTTTTAACAATTTATAAATATTTTACCAAAAATTAAATCAGTGAAGTTTACGTCATTCATACTAAAATTATTATAGTCATTAGTGAAATATTTTTCATCGGAATTTCTTTACTTGATTCAAGATTTCCAAGAATCAGTTTCGTTTGCCATATGAAAGGCTAATTTCTGCTTAAAATTTTCTAGGAACGAATTAAAGGGGGAATTATTGTCTCTTCTATTTAACTTGCTTTAAGAGCATTTTGACAAGGACAGGTTTAATAAGCAACGTAAGCAGCAGTATTTGCCAACTGGCGAGGGAGCAACAACGTGACATTTTACATACAAATTTCAACATTCACAATCTCAAACAGTGACTACGACTTGCATGTCACGTTGGTGTTGCCAAATCCAATCATCAAATCAAAAATCATTTATTTGATTGGATTTGATCTCACGCGGCAGAAGCGACGTGACATTTTAAATACAAATTCCAAAGTTCTTTGTGTCAGACAATGACTTAGAAAAACATAATACCTGAAATACATTTCCCTAATAAGAGGCCCACTTGAGCACGGCCAGCTATATTAAGAGCACTCCTGTCAATTTAAGTAGCATTTTCATAAATCTAAAATGGTTTGAACATTGGTATTTTATGTTTTGGTTTTTGACATTCTAATCCTTCATTACTTGTAATAAAAGTAGATATTATTACCTGCGTTTTTTGCAGTTCCGTGACTAAACAGTTGAAACTTCTTTAATGTAGTGTGTGATAGCAAGACAGTATAATTTTTCTCAGATGATGAATTTCTGTTGATGTTATTACAACAAATTTTGAAATTAAAAGTAAAGGTCGCGGTAAAGCAATGGTTGTTAGGCCATACAGTTCTATTTAAGACCCTCAAATTTATTTGTAATCCAACCAATTTGTTTTTGTTACGCCTATCGTTTTAATAAAATGTTTAAGTAAAATAAATCACGTAAATCGGATCAAAAAATTACCATTAATTAATGTAGACATATTAAAAAAATCGTCCAAATTGAGAACATCTTCGTTGAAGTCGGTTAAAAGGGGAAAAAACCCAAATTCTAGCCTAAACACTATGTATAAAAACAACAGCAGCGTGTTTGGTTGTCACCATGTCTAATAAAGTCAATTTACTCCCGTAATGTTTAAATTCACAGGCACACGTGCATGCTACTGACTAGTTGAGAACTTTTCAAATCTAATATGGTTTGATACACAAAAGTTCGGGAACTAAACAGCTGAACCTATTTGTGTGCTGCGACTTTACCAGTGTTAGACGTGGTTTTATTAACGAAACCAAACGCACGATGCATTCACTGTATTTTATTTTTAGTTTGTTGTTTTGATAGTTTATTATGTTATGGATGAAAATAAAAAAAAGACATTCACGATGGTAAAAATTGGCCCGAGAGTCATCCAGAATCTGTTAAATTTTTAGATAGTGCATAAATTACATTGGCATTTTTCAGCCAATTATCCATTAGTAACAACAGGAGGTTTTTTTACCAATTTTATAATAAGTATTATGGTTAAAAATTATAACAATTTTCAAGGCTGGAATGCGAGTAACCCGCTGACTCCACACAATAGCTTGCATTGTATTTCACTCTCAGACACTTGTTTGACTTTGGTCGGCCGTTTTGTTCCACGATAAAGTTTTATTGCTTTAATTAATGTGGAATCCCTTATCCTACAATTAATTGCACGGATTATTTGGAGTGCCTCAAGAGATACCTGATATTAATCTTAATGAACTTGCCTTTTACACACAGGCTGTTTTATCTTTATTTTTGTTTATAACTTTACATAAAACAAAGGTATTATCCAACTGACATACTGTATTATGTGTTATTATCACAAGAACTGATTTATGTCTTGCGTAGGTATAGGCAGCTGTATTTTAATGCATGGAGTAACAAATTAACTCATTCCAAGGGTTTTGTACACAAAGGGTAATAACGGCCTTATTACTAAGGCTGTCTGTCTGTCCATGTAGTTGTATGCCGTCCATTTGCCAGCTATTTCTCCAGCTAAACAGTTCAAATTTGAGACAAATTGTGTATTTCTGATGATAACAACAATTAAAATCAAAATCGAGGACGTTAAAGTCATAAATTTAATGAAAGACCATTTTCTTTGAAAGTTCATTATGAGCTCTCAAGTGTCGCGAATCGATTTTTACGTATTCAAAACGAATAGATATCCAAACAAGGCAAATAACTTCGCCTCTCTGTGTCGGCCAAATATTTTGTAACAGTATCGAACATTGAAGCAAACAATAATTACTCTGTCTCAAGGGCTCTCCAAAAAGTTTCAGCTATATAATTAAGTTGTATTGAACATAATAATTTTCCTCATAATGGTTGATTATTTCTGTGTTCTACCCACAGCGACAAAGATATATTGCTTATAACAAAACCTGCCGTAAAATAAATTATGGAACATGAATAAAACAAAACGGTTTTATTGTTTCATAATATATGTAGATATTTCCTAAACCGTAACCATTTATAAACTCAAACTATTTAAAGTGTAATAATTAAAATCCCAACAAAATATTACTGCTCACCTCGGTTATAACAATTTCCAATCAAAACGTTTCGTTACGAGTGTTTCCCGAACAAAAAGTTTGACCGCTGTAGGTATTCCGGTTATCCGGAGTATTGTTCGGTAGTATATCAGCTGGAAATAATCCTTATGGGAATATTAGGAGTTAATAACCACGTCGAAGTGTAATCACATTATGTTGTTATTAGCAAACATGACGATTCTATTCACGGCTCGATGTCCCCAGCGGCACTTGTGTGCTGCGTTTATGTTCTGCGTGTATAGCGAAGTTCAAATGCAATGGTATTTTCGTCTAAATGTTCATGCTCGTTGTAGTAGTGCGTGAAATATTGGTTAATTAGAAATAAATCGAGATAAAAACATTAACCATATGCAGCTAAAGAACAAAAGGTAACGATTTCGATTTGGATCTCATGTGGGTTATTTCAAATCGAACTCCAACGAACAGAACATAATATCATTCCCTCTTTCACTGTGCTATAAGCTTTCATTGCTCGTTTACCCTCTCATTTACAAAAATAAGTGAGACAAATCTTTTAAGAAACTTCATAAACGTCTCATAATTTCAAAGGAAAAGGCAACAAAAGTTAAGAGTCAGTTCTCGTTCAAAAGAATTATTAAGAGTCCTTGACGTAATTATGAAGAGCTTTGTTGCGAAGCTGCAACTGAACACGAATTACTACTTAATTTAGGAGATGAAATTATAACTGTCCGCGGTCCTTTCCTAACGTAATAAAATGATATGAATAAGGAAAGCTTGATAGTAGCAAACACAAACGTAGCGAATAATATTATTGCAGATGTGAAAGAGACATACCATCATAATAATGTTACTTTAAGTCGTGGTGGTAGACTCCCTGATAGTTTAACCACCAAGCGACCACATACCGTCTTACCACTCATCGCTAGAGACTTCTATCATAAGGTACTTGAATGTTCCAAACCCGCTAATTGATACAAGGAATTATTAAGAAATTACCACTGATAGACCGTTTCAGAATCATTAATGAAATATTTTTCATAATTCCTAAAATATAAAGTGTATTAGAAGGCCGGACTTATTGTTATCTATAAATAGGGTTTGTTTATCCTTAGATAATAATATAAATGTTTTGAACATAATGCGGCCATTACATATTTCGTTGGTCTCTCGTTTGATGGATTTTGACCTTGTTTAACGTACTTATCCTATTACGCCTACTGCCATGGCTTTGACTTTGATTCCTTGGGTCTACGTGAATTTTATTTTTATAAGCTTTGTAAGTAACGTTTTTGCTTTAATACAATAGGAATTTCACTGAGAAAGTTTATAAATATTGTATTATAATTATAAATGTCCTAAGACAATAAATGTTTTCATATTTATTGGAGAGAAATATAACGGCGTGAATAATATTACAATTTTCAAGAGACAAACAAATTATTTCCAGCTATTGATGACATTAATGCCTTTAAAAAGAAGAACAATTAGAACTGAATGTTCTCATATTACAAACACTACTCCAACAAAGCATTACGTTGGCTGCGTAACATTCCCTGGAAATTATTTATAAGATATTCAGCACATTTCTATAATGTCCTTAATGTAGACATATTTCTTCATGAATAAACAAATTTTCTCGTAGACGAAATCGTTTAATTATTGCTTTAATTAATTTTATCAACAATAAATTTTTACTTATTCCCGTAATTATTAAATTCTTTTGTTTCGGCCAAAGTAATTAATGTATCTGAGTAATTACAGTCCGGTACAGTTTCATGTATTATTTTACTTGTTATAACTTTGCTTGGATAAGTTTTAATTGGGAAAAAGTCCAGGTATCGGGAAGTTCATGGGTGCCATTAATTGGGATGTGGGACTCGATATGAATAATTCCCGGTAGTTTTCAAGGAAAACCGACGGCTTTAAGTCTCATTAGTGGAGTTTCACATCCTTGTTTCGTTTTTTCTTTGTCTCTTGGCTTTTGTGACGAGTGCTATGAATATTTTAACTTAGTTTGAAAAGATTCGCCTCACTATTCAATCTTGGACTTTTAACGGATTTTTAATGGTGATGTTTATACAACGTAGAGCAGTTTAGCTCATCATCTTTTCATTTTTTTAATTAGATAATGTATGTTAGAAACTTAATTATGAAAAAACATTTTGTTGGAGAGTTGTAGAGGCAAATACCGTTTCTCCGAGCGCTAAGGCGAGTAGCTCAAATGTATTAAATCTGGCAAGTCGAAGACACCTCACTTGTCAAAAAGTAATGTCATTCCGATACTTTTTAAATTTAAAATTTTTTACTGTCCTGTTGGTCTCGTGGTATAGTGGCTCTGACTGCTACACCGAAGGTCCTGGGTTTGATTCCCACTCAGAACAAATATTTGTGTAATGATCAAGGTCATGTGTTTTGTGTTTTTTATAATTTATCTATTTTATGTATGCATTAAGAATTATTAATGTAGCTTTTGTTAGTTGACTAGTACTAATAATATAAGCTCTGCCTAGTTTGAGACTAGGTGGCGTTGTTTGAAACTTGTGAAATATTATATTTAGTAATATTGTATTCAATATTGTATATTTTTATACGATGTAACATTATCGGTAGGTAGTAGGAAATGCTGATTCCAAAGAGCTCAAACAACAATTACGTAACTCGGTAACAATTACGTTGTTAATCCTAATTGTTTAATTTTAATGATAAAATAACTTTAGTATCACGAAACAATAAACGAATACTTGATACCTTCGTCCATTTCCATTTTACAACACAAAGTAGACAAACCGAAGCAAACAAAAAAAACGTTAGTCTGATAAAAGAAAGTAAAGGGAATGTTAACAAGTAAATAGGTACAAAAAATATTCTAATATCGGTATTCTCGGGGGCTTTTCGGCAAGATGGTATTTTTAATTTAACTGAACACATCTCGTTTCGTTCCTTAAGTAGTTCTTTCCCTTTTAGATCGAGACCCTTCGGTAGTCTTATCACGCCTGATACTGCACTTTTTTAATCAGCTTCTGGATGTAGACTTTTTAATTAATTCAGCGGAATTTACATGTTTATTTAGATATGACTGTGTCGGTAACAGAAAAATGAAGCGATATTGGTTGTTTCATGTTTTATAGTAGAGTTTACATTGGAGATATAATGCTTTATACATAAAATTATGAATATAATTACTTTAAAAACAAGCAGCGTAGTATTGCATTTATCTGGTTATTATCGCGGTAAATGCCCAGTCAGCCCGATGCGCCTTTCATGTTCTCCATCCTCTCGCAAAATATTCCGCTGCTGTGGTTCACCGAACATACATATTTGCACATACATTTTCTTACATATGCTTACATTTAACGTGGAATTTCAACACACACGTAGGTATTTATTTATAATAAGTACACATCGTTCATTCTAACTGTTCGTGGTTTGACAGCCCTTACCCTGATCCTTCCAAAAGAATTCCTCTAATGAACCCACTTCACGTATTGCCTACGTACTCGTATATCCGTTTGCTGAAAACCTAAAACGGGATCCATGTTTATGTTAGGCAACTTTGTGCCATTCTATTTTAACGAGAACTAATTATATACCGTTCTCAGGCGAACCCACTTAAGGCTTACGCAGCAATACATCCATGGTGAGAACTGCACGCCCGTCCCTTTGTTTCCCAACGTAAACTTGGAGGAAATTTGACAGTTTTACGGTATATAAAGGATGTAATGGATGAGAGGGTGTTTAGCTATAATTAGCGAAGCAACGGCGCGTGCATAAATCATGCGACCGTCCATTGTTGGGCGCGCGGAGATCGGCGCGGAGCCGGGGGCGGGGGGGGGGACACTCTTGTAGAGTGCGTAGAATATTCCAACACTAAAACATCTAAACATGAACTCGTTATGAATCGTGCTCGTAAATTCTAGCGCGCATTAAACTTTGAATTAGGTTTTTCAGAGTCTTTTCTTTTAGCTCCATTTATAAAAATAATAGTCGCCTCTTCGTTGCGAACTTTGCGTTTATTTTTCTAGGCTTATTATATTTTATAGTACCTTTCATGACTATAATGCATACTTAAATGATACAACGGTTTACTTACGAGTTACGGGTATATATCAGGATTGCCCGAACAGTTTCGGACCCAGGATGAGTCTTCATTCTTTAACTGACGCGGCGGCGGGGCCGCGATTCGAACTGCTGCTGAAACATAGAATCCTGTTTTAATTCTTGATGATACAAAGAAGTTTCATCATCATTTCACAAAGCACCAAAAACGATACAAAAAACCTTGTTATAATGAGTTGACAAGCTCCAGTCCGCTCCGTATTCGTGAATCAGTCCTAAACTTTTCGTACCTGGCATTGAAAAACATCCGTTTGCGTAGTGCCAGCAAAATGGTACGAATTTTGAGAGGCTTTCACATTTTCGTCAGAATATCGAAATAGGATTGTGTGTTTACTGTATAATGTGATCTGTCCTCTGCTTTTCTTTGTCATAGTATCTACACTATACATATAGTATGTACGAAGTGTTCGCTATAGGCCCGATTCCAGGAATACATGGTACATATGAGCGTACCGAGTGGAATGAGAAATTGAGTAACACATGTTTGTGTAGCCTGCCCCGGATTTGAGTTATGTATACGTTTTTTTACGTAATAAAAGTTATGTGAAGGTCAATCATCGTCTCTGGTGAAATGTTACCGTTTGTTGTATTTTTTTTATTTTTTTTTGTTTTAGGGAGGCAAAAATACACTAATTTTATATTTAGAAAATCAAAATTACTTACTGTAATTAAGTTTTTTTGTAAATACCCAGATAAATTCATTTTGAGTTTACATTGTTACGCATAATAAATAACATTTAAGAATCCTCTGTAGATTTTATAATAGAAATTGTGTACAATCATAACGACACACATTGTTCCTAAATACATGTGGGCGTACGTAATATAATATCATAGCAGATGAAACACGAGACGAAGGCATTAAACTAAATGAATGGTAATAAGTAAAACACGTTTACCGTGAGTGGTTTGTCGCCCACAGCCAAGCCTTCAGCAAACACTAAGCCCTTGAAGCCCACACAACGAGAACTGCTTCTAAATATGTACTGGTACTTGCGTAAAACGTTTAACCTTGTTTTTCTTCAAAGCATTTACAAAAGCTAGTAATCACACTGATTATATTAATGTTAAACAACGTAAGTGTTTTTGTGTTTGTGCTCATATATAAAAAGGTAGGTAAAATACATTGATGTATTAAAAAACCCTATAATATATTAAAAAAGGCGTTTTTTATACATCAATGGCACAGCTAAAACTCTAAATTAAATCAGTATAGACTGCTCTATATCCTAGAGATAATGTTCCGGTACCGTAGGACGAGCTAGAGATAGCTGATTACGCTATTACTCATGTTTGAAACAATACACTTCGAAAGGCATCTTAGAGCCGGGTAAAGCATCGGGGCGCAGCTTGTTCTAATCATAAAACCTAAGTAGGCTGACCTTGCTCTGGTTGCTGGACTATCTTTTTACAAGGTTTGTACATCAAGCATGAAAACGATAATTAGGATTTTTGTAAAGTAATAACTACTGTACGACGAAAAACAACCGCTCGTGTAACATGAAAACTATAAGTTGTATTTGTTGTTATGCAAAGTGGCGCATGTCTCCGTACTATTTCTGCTTTATCGGATAGAACCAGATCCGAAAGATACCGCCCGGTATGTCTCGCTTACTCGACAGATTTATAAGTTCATACTACATTTTAAACGAAGTATGCACTCGTGTTGCTTTCAAACTATTTTCTTTTATGTTCTGCGAATGCTCTGCTCAGCATGCAAAAACTTTATAGTGAAACGTTACTTACTGTATATTAAAGTTTTACAGAAACAACTTTGTTACATGTGTCATTTATATTAAATACGTCGTTTTAAGAATGACTGGCATTTGTCACATAGAAATTACCTATCTGTTTTTTTTGATAACAGAAAGAAGTTAGGTTTTAAGTACACGATATGGAAACACCGAACCTGGGACTTATGTTTTTTTTAGGCAGTCATGTTTGCTATTACTAATTTAAAACATTAATTACGTGCTTAAAGGGTTTTTGGAGAGTTTCTGCCGAGGCTGGTCGTGTTACGGCAGACCCTTGCTTACAATACAGTTTATGCAGTTGTTTCCAGTATGAGGGAAAACCTTATAAGCATGTTTCAAACCAATGTTATGTGAGGTTCTTGTTTAAAAATCTGTCCGGGATAAAAAATTAGGATGAAATAGTATTAAATGCCAAACTATAATATAATTTACAAAAACCCCGAGACCTTTCCAAGCTATAAGAAACGAGCTAGTTGTTACTACTAACTGGTATCAATCCGACATTTCGCATATCTTTATGAATGCAATATATCAGCGCCGTTCCATCTTACGAGCTCTCAAGTGATCAGATAGAGGAGGCGAGGGTCGCAATAAACACATAATAACGCGTGGCCACTCGGGCCGCGCCTCCTCGCAAGAAACGCGGGACGTGGAGGATCGCGGCCGACACGTGCGTGGACTCGCCTCCCCTTCCCCGCGACGGGTGGAGACGGCAATTCTTGACTCGTGAATAACGGACGGTGATTATTTCGAATGGCTCTAGATTTGGAGATGGACGCATAAAAATAATTGCTATTATTGTAACTCACGCAAGTTGCCAGTTACTGTTCGTACATAAAGTAACAGAAACTGGCAGATCCTAATATACTTACGCCCTAACGATATAGTATTAGTGGGGAAATAGAGGCGATGAAAACAGCTGGTGATATCATTTTACTTAATGACTTTTTAATATATGGGTACTATGCAAAAAGACTGTTTCTAAGAAAGTTTCAATTCAATTTAAAAAAAATATATATTCCCGGAATAATATACAAAGTATATTATATTATATTCACCTTCTTGAAATATGATATTGATAAATAAAATGAGTGAAATCTAACTGTTTTAAGGAAACACGAAAGTTTCTGAGAAGTGCAAAGGCGCGAGAGGTTGTGACCTTCAAGTAAATCATATCTGAAGGGTCCCAAATGTCCCAACCCACTTGTCACATAACTCCCGGGGCACGCCGATCATCGGGTGCTATGAAAAATATTCACATATTTCATATCTTACATAAGATTTTAGTTGACGTTAATTTTTGAAGATGTTTCGCTCAATCTTAGTATTCTAATAATATTGCGTATCATTACAATATATTTTTATTTAATGTGATTAGAGTTATTCCGTCATGATTTCATTTAATGTACAAAAACATGAAAACTCTTGTTAAAAATATTTCCCTGTTAGAGAAAAAAATAGAGTAAAAACTAAATGGCACGAACAATTAAAAATAGACATTCAAATGAATGTAGAGTTTTTCTGTAAATATTGTGCATGGTTATAAACAATCTCCCAGCAGAACTGTGAAGGAGAAAATTGTAACAACGCAACGTGTAGAATATTCCCAGAGAATTATCTATTTTTAAAAACACATTTGTCATTGCGAAAAATGTAACCGCGCACGAGTTGTAATATTTATGTAACCTACGTAACCTTTGAAAATGGAGACGATAATTAAAAATGTGCCGCAAATCCTTTACATAATTCAATTGTTGAAAGAGTAAAGCCCGGCTTTAATAATTGATATATGACCGTGGAATTTCAGAATTTCCGTTCACGTTACCCTAATGTTTTTTGTTTGTAGGAGTTAAATTATAGCGTGTTTTGATTTGAGTTACATTCACCTTAAATGTGCTGTAGTTTGTAAACGCTTGTCAAACGAGTTGGGAATTACCTTAAGTGAATACTGTGGCAGGCAGCCGAGGATTTTTAGACTGCTCTGAATAATGGTTGGTCTTTTAGTCTATTTTAAATAGGACATTAGCTTGAATATTTATGTAGTTTTAAGTAAACTTCTAAATATAATATAGGTGCTTAAGTAAGTTAGGTAAGTGTATGAAGTAAGTGATTTATAAAAGAGTCTACATTAAAAAAGGTTTTTTTAACAAATTTCTATGCATTCGGAATCCAATCTACAAGTGGTATCAATGACAAAATATTTAGGCGTGCAGGCATGCTGTCAATAACTTTACCTATACGATGTAACGAATTTTAACATAAAATTGACGGATATTTTCCAACATAAAATCTCTGATGCGAGAGCCTGTTGGAAGTGGGGTGCGGTATTATTTCCAACGCGTGTCGTCGACTGAAGTAACGGTATGATTTTAAATTGTAACATTTACTCACGTTTTAAACATGTTAAATATAAATACAAAGTATTCACAATGATTTGTAGATGTTCCGTATGTTTTAAAGGTGTCTCATGTTTGTGATATGAATACTATTTTTTAAACTTAATATTATATCTTAAATATCCCTTACTTAATTATATATAAGGTCATCTTATCTTTATCAGAAGGGCTGGGCACTTGAAGGTGTATTTTTTCTATATTTCGCAACGCTGTGCCATTTTTTTACTATGTAGTTAGTCTGTCTATTTATTCTGTTAGTTCTGTTTTCCAGTTTTATAATATTTGTAATACATGACGAATCAGTTCACTCTCCCCCACTTGCAGTCTTTATGTTACTACTACTTACTACGTTAGAGTCAGTTTTAATATGATTACGAATTAAGCTATAACAATAAATATAATCTTCCATGAAGCGATATGCTCTTTGACGTGAGTTGCTCAATTTGTCATGGTTGATATAAATTTAATCGACTGCTGGTATCTTTCTTGTCTCTTATGTCTTCCTTGCTTGGTTTATACAACATGATCGACAAATAAACGACAAATCTACGATCAGTACAATAGAACAATTGTTGTGGCATTTTACCGTCAATCTTTCACTTTACCTCGGGTTAATAAATCTTATACAAAGCTGAAAGATAGTTGTGAAGTCTAAAAGCCGCTGCAGCTACACGCGGCTACAAAGTCGCTAAGCACCGTCCATTCAGAGACATTCTTTATTCTCGTATCGAGCCAATAAATAACTTAGCAGCACATTCTTACTTACTCAAAAATATTAACATAATTCACATGAAAATATAAGTCATTATTATTGGCGGTGTAGTGGGTATATATCAGTTTATTTCGACCGGCCGGCCTTTTATTGCCTCGGTTATGGCTTATGGACATTTTCGGCTCGCATGTTACGTCACTACTTGCCAGATATTGAGCAGAGTACGGTGACCAGGATTTTGTATTATCATACGTTGTGTCTGTTGCTTGGATTAGATTTATGTTTTGCAAGAACATTTTTGTTACCTAGTTGTTGCAAAAAATAAAATGACTTATAAAGGTACTTAAAAAAAAAGTTGTTTTAAAACCATTATAATTCAGGAGTTAACAGGTAGCCAAATTTAGAATAAACGTGTTTCAAACATACTCGAAGTCTTTAATCACCTTCATGGTATATTAATTCCCCTCCTACTTCTGAACTCTAAATGCTCCAATTACGTGGAAAATTACCTTAACTTGCTGAATAAAGTGCCAATTGTATTTTCAGTATACAGAATGTGTTTTAATTCAGAAATTTTAGCATGAATATAATATGTGCGTGGTCTCGGTCTTGAACACATATTTCAATTGCTGTATTCACAATAGCCGTCTCTCTCTCTCTGTGTCTCAGTCTAATGTTGACTCCAGGAGAGACAAATAAACGTTTGAGAAAATCATAAACTAATGAGCAGTTTAGAATAATCGGTCTTATTATATAAGCAAAGTTTCTACAAATTATGTCATATATATACAAATCATTATATTCATCATGTCATCTTAATGTTTACTTGCGCATAATGTAATATAGAAACACAGTTTATTCAAAAGAGAGATGGTCACCCTACTAACATGTCGAGAGTAGGCCAAGGGAATAATATATGAGAAAAAATATACACCCTCACTATAACTTTAGCCAGAATACCGGCGCTTACGTTACAGCACTGGTGATATCGTTCTTACCACATTGGAATATGACAGGCTGTTTTTGTAGGCTTTGTTCTTAGCTGACGACATGATAATATTTTCGCCAACCTTTGAACATAGCAGAAGTAATGTATTATCGACATTCGTTAAAGTTTCCTATGAACCTCAACTCAGACTCGCGACACTAAAATTTTTGTAGAAAAAAGTAAGTCGTAAGACGTCATCTATGAACATTTCAGCTATGTAGCTGTTACGGCTCATG
Source organism: Trichoplusia ni (assembly GCF_003590095.1). Taxonomy (NCBI): domain Eukaryota; kingdom Metazoa; phylum Arthropoda; class Insecta; order Lepidoptera; family Noctuidae; genus Trichoplusia; species Trichoplusia ni. Next base: position 11,764,856 of record NC_039481.1, read on the forward strand.
AGATACAGCCTGGTGATGGATGGAAAAACAAACTGAAGGACTACGGACCCTCAGTGATATCATACCGTTTTTAAGTTTTGGGTACGGAACACTAAAAACATTACTCATAAATAACTAGTGGTTTCTTAGGTTTACGCGAATGTTAGACGGGCGGACTCAAGTCAGTCTGCCCGTGACCATGATACCTGCAAAGGTTTCGAAACGAAGGGAATCAAAATCTAAAATTAAACCGCGATAAAATCCATAAAAGTAGTTTCATTTCAATCATAATAACTATGCAAGCACTATTTTCTGCATTAACGAATTCGCTACGCGTCGCATGTAGTACAGCTACGTCGCGCGTAGCAGTACGATATGAAATGCTACGATACGCGTAGCATATTACGTTACGGTTATTGACACGAGAATGTTTGTATTTAATAATGATTGATACGTGTCTGTTTACTTATGCACTTGATATTTTAGACGTTTCTTGGCTCACATTGGAATAGCGAAATAAGTATTTTTGCTCCAACTCTCTATAACGTACATTTTCTTGTTGTTTTTGCTGACCTAATCTTCGTTTGCTATTAGTCTTATAGTTTAATGAAGAGTTTTATGGTATGATATTTTTTTTCCTTTTAAAATTTTGCTAAGAATAGGCTTTTACCTTTTAAGAGGAGGCTTTTGGTTTAATTTATGGATTTTTAGACAGACCATTTCTTTTTTTTCGTCTAAAAGCCTTGCATTTTCATCGTATATCTATGTATATGGAAATGAAGAAACAATTAAAAAAGGTACTACAACAAACTCAATTAGTAAAGATGTTCATTATTCTTTTTAATTGATAAAGAAAGTAACCTCAGCACTGTGGCACTTTCTATAAAACAGACATTGTTGGAACTTACTGAGAATTTCACTAAAAATAAACATTTTATTTTTGAAATTATTATTATAAGTGTTGTAGCTTTTACACTATGTATTTATTTTTTTAATATTTCAATAAAATAAGAGTAAAGCACACGATTAGAAGGTACATATTTTATAAATTATACACTTGGTTTACCGTCGAATAAATATTAATTATTAACCGATTGAATTTATTACCCGGATACGTAACCTAGTTTAAAGTTTGACTTTGATTAACCTATATTTCAGCTTAAATAAAACCGCTGCTGCACCAGTCATAATGTGATTAACAAATTCGATCATCAATTTTGTACAACAGTGTCATAGTAGCGAATTATATAAATTACGGTTTATAAAATAATTGGTTTTAGCAAACTGTTTACCCAAATAAGGCGTTGTTTAAATTAAAAGGTAACCAAACCTTATTACAATTCCATATTACGTTAGAACACGTTCTTAATAAATAAAGAGTAACTTGTGAACACTCGTGCGAAGGTCTCCTCGTGCCGACAAATGAATAAAACAAAACTTTCAAACTGCGTCGTTTAAAAGTCCTCGTGATTTCGTCGAGTTTAAACAAAGTTTCTTCAGGCTGGTTCAACCTAGAAATAGAGCCGTGTTTCTCAATCTTAGTTACGTTATGTAAGATAGCTTCCCATACCGAACTTGGTAAGCCTCAAAATTTATTCGAAGACGCGAACTCGTATGATTATAATGGGATGAAGATAAGCTTAAGTTTAATGCTACAAAGCCGATATAGAACGGGGTTCAGTGGTGTGCTGAGCGGCGACGCGGCGACGCCGAACCAGCGAGAGTGCCCGAGAGCGCCGCGAGCTCCGGGCGCGGGCTGCGCGTAGGGCATACTAACGCTAGGCTGAATGTTATATCGTCAAAATAAATTATTGAAAAGCCTTGATGTTGCTTTCCAATTGAATTATTCGAATGTAATGAAACTGGAATATTTAAATTACATCTAGACTAGAATTACATCTTATTAAATATTTTTTTAGGAACAAACGTGAAGCAATAAAAAAATCAAGTAGGTAAGAATAAGTGAAAATAACCCTCAATAAAATGAACAAGCATCCTCCAACACCACAAGGAGTGACTAAATATCAATGATGCATTAACAAGACTCGCGCCGCTCACGCTGTTATATACGAAAGCTATACGCGGATTGGTATTGTTTCCTTGCTTAAACTTTGAATATTCATAATTCACGCACGCTATAAACATTTAGAGTACATGGTAGAAACTCACGTTTGATTACTGACCATTTGAACAGTTTTTGGATTAATTGGAAAAAAAATGATCTGGTATTTCTAAATCCTTTCTCATTCAAAACTATCTCTTGATTTATATGTGTAAAATATTTACAACAAGAAAAATACATTTTCGTACTGCAAAACACGGTTTTATTTTTTGAAGTTTGAAATTTTAATGGTGGATGACCCTACCTGGCAACCATGTTCCCATAAATCAAGAACATCCTTTTTTATGGAATTACAATATATTACGCCCTTGCCGTGATCCGTTAATGGCTTGGCGAATTTTAATGTGGCGTGGAGTGAGAGGGCAGGCCATCAGAATAAATTCATACTAGGCGGTTTTAGACACCCTGTTACTCCCGCCTGGCAGGTGTCAAGTTATCAACAAACATGCAATGTATTATGGATAACATTTTTAATGCTATTTACGACATTTTTATGGAATCGGCGCTTTTTTCGCAAGTATAATACCCTGAACCTGGCTCACCCCTACAATAATTGCTTCTTTCTATTAGGCTTTGGTTTAGAAATGAAAATGACGGCACGACAACAACGATGTTTTATTTTTGGGCATTTCTGCGTTTAGCATGTCATCATAATTGAAACCTAAAATAAATTGTAAACCATTTTTATTCAGCTGAACATTTTTGAAACATTTCGTTGTTGGCGTTAGGGACCGCGACGCGACGGCGACGTCAGTATCACCGTCACCGCTCGCGTATTATTTAATAACCTCAGAGATGATGAATTTAAACGCTGACAATAACAGGTGCGAGTGAGTGTGACGTCACACGGCGTATCAATTCGATCCAGGGGAAATATTGCGGCGTGTCGCGCCCAACGCAAATAAACTCGCTTTTTATTCCATCCGTCAATTTATCGAATTTAGCCACAATTTATTGTTATGTCTCAACAATAAAAATATTTATGGGCCGTTTGTCAGTTTTTTGAGAATTTAGAGCGAGTTTCATATTGATATTATGAATTTGCGACTACGTTATTTGATAGCCAATCTGTGTATTGGTCAATGATTTTATTTTGGAAGGATGATCATTTTAGTGCAGCGATGCAATACCCATCGTATTTTTTGTGTAATGGGATTTTTTTATGGACAAAGGTTTGAACATGTTTTAATAAATATGTTCTGTGAACCGAAATTTGACAAAAACAAATCAGATTTTAGTTGCGGCTGCTTTGGGCTCCACTAAAAAAGTTATTATTAATAACATATTTCGACCTATAAAGAATGGCAATGTCTAGACGTAGTTTTAGTGTTATAACCCGTTGTGAGTCGATCGTTAAACTAGATATTTGAGTCTTCAGAAAAGCTTTCATTTTGAGAATCGGATCGTAAAGTCGAAATATATGTGTCGTTGACTGATTTGTTCAATGACCAGAGTAATCGGGTCTCTGAATTTATGCGACTGAAGACGCTGCATTGACATCCCTAAGAGCTCAAATTATATTATTAAAAACACATTATTTCCATATGACTGAGTTGGCAGCTACTACTCTTGCATGTTTTAAAAATAGCAGGTACGTTTTATAGGTAAACGGGTGATGTATTTTAGTTAGGACGTCAGTTTATCTGTGAAGTTTAACTGACTGAAATATATAATCCTAAAACCTCATATCTAAAACGAAAATGTTGGATGAAAACTAATTTAATCTTCATTTTAACAGGATTAAATGCATATGATAAATATCGTATAAATCATTAGCAAAATTTCGTCGAGCGCTTCGCTTCTTAAGTCAATTAGTCAAAAAGCAATTTGTTCTATCCACCTGGCTGTGTCCAGCCACTTTCTACTCCAATCCTCTTAATTAAACCGTTTGAGGGGTCCCAGGAATTAAGGCCGTCCTTGTAACCCAACTTCCCTTTTCATAACTTCTTTAATTTCGCCGCGGATTTGCGGAATAGCAATGCCCGTTGAATATTCCATCGCCATTTTATGCAGGTACGAATAAAAGTTTTATCGTTTTAAGAGTTCCGCTAGTCGCGGTCATCCTTTTGGGTTTTTGTGCAAGTTCCAGTGTGCCGTACAGTTGGCGCCGGTTCAGGGATGCGTTCTAATTGTACGGCTCGCACTGTACACGCTACGGGGGAAGGCGCCATTTTTTCAAAGTGCTCCGGTGTATTTTTAGCGGTTCAGTGGATTGATCGTATTTTTAGTCTAAAAAAATCTTTGGGTACAAAGTTTCTGTTCAAATAGGTGACAGACGAAAAGAACATTTATTTTTTCTTTCCTATTGCGTTGTATATGTATGAATGTGTTTAGTATTTTATCATTTGTTTTCAACTAAGAGATACTGTAGGTGATACGAATATCTTTCTTTGATTATGACAATTCAAATATTCACATGGAAAGCTCAACATTGTGGTAGTAGCAAGTCGACATAAAATCTTATATAATATTGATTGACATAATGATTCAAGTATTTCAAATAAATACTCCGTGTTCCGAGTTTCCAAAAAAGCAAACTAATGCATACGATTAAGAATTAAATATTCAATGAAATGGATATTTGGAAGTAGCAGGCAGGTCTACTTGGGATGTATTAAAAGGTCTGCGTCGTGACTTGCCGGGGACGTGATAAATATGCTGGCTTCCATCTCATTAGGATTCTGCCCAGGAACATGCTGATAGGGGTCAAGGTCCACTGCCCCACTTATAAAAGGTCTCGAACAGGTAGTGTGGGTATAGATGGAAGCCATCTGTACGAATGATTCGTTGATTTGCCTAGTTACGTGTTCGCATTTGGCTTGCTTGGAAAGGAGCTTCTGACAGAATTAGTTTAGAATGAAAAATGTCTACATGTTCTACGTGGAATATTTCATTGTTCTTTGTATCCACTTCAAAACAATTCAAGGTTACCGCCAGTGCCCTTACAGTGACCCATATCAGCGTACAGGCGAGAGGATAATTAAATCCCATCGCCGCAGCCCCTCCCAAACAAAAGCTCACACAATAAATAACGAAATTAATCCGCTAATTTGTTACGGCCGTCAGTCGCGCACTCGGTCGGGTAGCTCACAGCCCCGCGCGTTACTATTGCCAAGCTTTTAGCGAAACATTTGATTCGGTGATACCACGCTCAAATACGGCAGGTAATTTTAGATTGTTTTAATTAAAGGTTTTAATAGACAGCGCCGACTTGTGCGAGACGATCATGACTTCACGTTTATTTTGCTAATCCTGGCTATATTGTTTCATGAGAAACTCTCAATATTCTATTTTTATTTAAATTATTAGAGTTCGAAGGCGATATCTGTGTGTTTTATAATAAAAGCAGCATAGTTTATAAACGAGACGAATAATTCTTAGTTTTTGTCTAATTTATATTTCCCAGGAGAACACTATCAAAGCGAGTTATATTAGAAACTCCTTGCGAGCTGATCAACCTACATATATATTATGCTAGTAGGTTATTTTGCGAATTTGTCTTTAAATAAAGTCTTAATGCTTCAACTGTTGCTTCTTAACTTCTCCGGTATTAAAGTTAATTCGCCTCGTCGGGCTTGTCACTACTTGAGCCCTATTACAATTTGAAATTCACTGTTATTACTTTATGTAAAAGTTTTCTTTAGACGAGGGTCAAACGGTTTTCAAGAAAATAACTTTTCAACTTATTTTACCTTTAAAAGTAAAAACGCGTACGTCAGATTCTGTACTTAGTTTTGTTGGTAGATTTGTTACTGAACTTTTGAACGTTGGTTAGCCTAAGATTGAGCAAAGCCTAGGTATATAATAGTGCTTTCAAAATGAAAAGCACAGTACTATACAGAGGGAACCAATACTCATCAATATCCCGAAAATAGTAAAACAGTTTCGCACTAAACAAGCTCGCGTCATTGATCTCAGAGCACACTTATTGTTCACGAGTCACATGCTCCCGAGGCTCGGAGGACCTAATGCCTACATCATTACACATACTTCACTTTAAGTAAACGTCAAACGCATTTCGCCGGAGTAATCGATCACAATCACCATACCCCAACACGGTACACGCACATTTGGGATGTAAATGGCACATCTTTATCCCGCTTTTTGCCAAATATCCAAACAAATTTATTCAGTGAAAAAACAGGATCGATCGTGCGACGAAGCGAGCGACTAGTGCCAGCTCAATGTATTGTTCTTGCGAAACTAAAATATTATTGCGCTCGCGTCCTGATTGAAGTGAGGGTGGCTAATCGAGGGTGACGGCAACGGGTTTTATTCGCACATTTTTTTTGGAAATCGTGCTATTTGTTTAGAAACTCTTTCTGTAATGACGGGATTCTACAGAGTAGCGGGTTTCAAAAGGTTCCGGTCAATTTTAATACCAATACTCTTCATTTACATTTGCTTCGACTTCAATTATTTTATTCTAAGTAAAATTAGTTTATTTAAAATGAATCCTCAGGTATACCTACAACCAACCTTTAAAACTTTTGTATATATTTTTCTTGGAGTTTTAAGGTATTATTTTGCTTGGAGGACTTTATATAATTGAAAGAGATAGTTCTTAATACGATGCTCACACCGATTAAGCCTTTGGAAATACTGACATAAGCCATTTGATTTGTATATAATTATTATGCGTGTATAACTATTTTAGCAGAATTGGTACAAAAAAAATGTAAACATCAGTTTCGACGTAACATGCTGCAATTTAACTATTATCACCCAATTACAATCATTCAAACATAAAAATATACAAAGATATTAATAAAATAGATTCCCTAGTTTATAACGTTCAAAGCGGACGATTAATACTTAGCCATTAAATAAATTGTTCTTTATTTCATCTAGACTCGTGAAATAACACTAAACTCAGAACATATCGCAGCTAATGAGTAATAGTGCTGCACTAATTACACTATCAATCAGAGAAGTTTAATTAAAACTCTCAATAACTGAAGAATGCAGTGAACATTCATACAAAACGACACAAATTTATGTGCAATTACTAATTAAAGCCGATATTATTTTTCTTTGAACGATTTATCAATTGAAAAGCATTCTAGGGTATATTTGTTAATTAAACCTATCACAGTTCTTACAGTTCTTTCTACATTCTAAATGTATTGCAAGGTTTTTTCGGACACTATAATATGTCAATTTCATTCACAGTAATCAAGTCAATCACTTTAAGTTTTTCGTACAAGCTCGTGAGTGCGGTTGTATTGTTCCTTCTCTCCAACAAGTCTATGATTATGTAGATATATTCCGCCTGTGTGATATCTCGGATGGAAAGTACCTCAAGTTCAAATAGAAGGCACATTTTACTTTCACAGAACATTTTATTCAAATCCCCTCAGCCATTTAGACGTGACTGTGTAACAAACAGAAATCTAAATATTCAAACATTAAAATATCGTTTTTCATATTTTTCCTCGTGCTTCACCAGAAGTCTCACTCCTCTGGACTTAAGCGAGTCTTCAATGGCTGTTGATGTCTGTCCTTAAGTCCACTTGACAATCGCCGGGAGATATTACTTGTGCATTTAAATTGAGCTTTGAGACTTCTAAATTACAGATTTTTGCAGTTACTGAGCTATGTTAACAAACATTTTTTTTTTGTGTTAAAATTATTTTTACACTTATTACCAGTAAAACAACAAACAATTGTTTAATTAATATACTTTATGGAGCCACGTAGACTATACAAAAGTTTTGGCAAGATTCGTTGAGTAACATTGGCAATCTATTCTTAGGGAATCGTCGCATGAGATTACTGAGTCTGGTATATTAGAAGTGATCTCGGCACCCAGCACCCGGCAGCCGGCAACCCGACGCGGATCGCGGCGTAATGAGATGAACCGGGGTTAGCGTATCAACGACGCGGATGAATGCAAATCAGAGCAGTTCAACGTTCCCATATGCGCGCTAGTTTACCACCAATATCCTGTGCTATGACGTAATTAGCTCATCATTGGTTTGAGTTATTTAAAACACAACTATATGCCAATAAACGACATATCTACCGAGATAAAAGTGACCTTCATTCTTAACTAGAAGATCAATTAATAATTGCAATTAATTTAATGAAAACAACTGAAATTCAAAACCATAAAATAGCCACAGACTTGATTCTTTTTACAGCACTGATTTACGTACAACTTTAGCTCCGTAAAGTTGCAAATAATCTGTATGAATATGTCCTAAATGAACAGTAGGGTTGAATGACACGGACGTCCGTGCTGCGCCGCTAGCGGTCACATGTAGTCCAATCTGCGAGCGACGCGCCGCACGCCCCAACTACCCAGATAATTAAAATATTGAAATAATATCGCAAACAAGCCCTCTTCATAGCCGACGGTTTTATTTTAATAACTGCAGTGAAAAGTGCTCGCAATATGGCCGAGATTTCGTGGAACTCGGATTGTTTTTTATCATATTACACGACCGTTCCCTGAAGGCATATCACGTTTCTGGTTTTAACTTACCGTTAATTGAATAGTTACAGACAAAATTCAATCTCTCCGAATACATTCTTATTGAAATCAGATTTCAACCTCACGGAGGCCACAGAGATTTATTAATTTTTTTAATAAATCTCTGTGGTGGTTTTCACAAAATAGTATAAAAATAGTATTTTGTGGACAGTATTATTTCGTAATTCGTTATGAGTGCATAATTGAAGTGCTACAACACAATTACTTTTAATTAACCAGCATTGTTTGACAGTGCCGCTATGAGAGAAACCCTAAATTAATTTTATATTTTACTTGATAATATAATTAGTTTTGCTTTGTGCATAGTCACAAGCTTTGTTTTGTTTCAAAATCTAAAACTTAAAACTAGAATTATTTAGTTCTACATTTGGTTGGTGGTATGACTTTAGTTTCAGAAAAGTTTATAATATCGCAATGCACTATGCTATTAGCTAAAGAACGCAGAGAACAGTTAAAACAAATATTGAGATGTATTTGAACATGTAGTGTCCAAAATAACAGCTAAAATTGTGGTTGGACAGGCTAGCTACAATTTAAACGTAAGTCCTGCAAAAAGTAGATTTTGGTTCTAGGTAACATTCTATTGAATTCACTAAACGTGCTGAGTAAACATAATGAGGTTGGTATTCAAGCTTTTAGAAATAATAAATAGCTATTTGAACTGTTTCAGCTAAAATTAATCCATTCAACACAAGCAAACCATTATATAAGCTAGACCGCAAAGCTAGCCAGGAACATTCCTGCCTCAAAGTATGTTTTTAGCCAATTGAGCCGCGAAACAGACGCAGCTGATGCTGGAGTGCCAATTAACATGCCAGACAGCCAATCCCAAAATAAATTCATCATTTTAAAAACATAAGCGCATCTGTAACTTTTTATTTTGCTCTTAATTTACCGTCTGGTGAATTAATCGAAAATGCTTTGAGTGTCGTTCTATCCATTACTTTTTATGAGTTTTCTTCGGTTAAAATATTTTTATTGTTATTTATTCCGTACCTAAAGAGTAAAAATGCCGTCTCTGACCGTGCGTCTAACACCAGGTTGTATATCATATTTTTTTTATATATGATATATTTAACAATCATCGAAATGTAGTACGTTTCAGGGTTAGAAATTTATAGGTGTTGAGTGTCAAAATATTACCTCATAGCCTATTTGCGGAATCTTAGTGTCTAGACCCACACACACCGTACCGTTTTTTTAAATGTTACTAAACATTTAAAAATGCAGAAATTTTATTTTGACTAGAATAGTTTCCAACAATTGGACGCCGCATCGTTTCCTTTATTTTTAAATATTATTCAAAACATGATTCTCCTGAACTACGTGAAATAAATAGCGACTCCGTGATTAGAATAATACATTTCTCGTTTAAAAATACCCGACAATATAATCTAGAAATGTCACATTATTTCAGCTTTTGTTTTATGATTTGGATGGAAGGTTTTATCATTTTTGTTGTTTGTAATACCTGTGCCAAGGGCCGTGTTCGTTAAGTACCTATGACAGGTCAACAAAGGCCGAACACGGCTCGAGTCCAAGCCTATCAAGTTTCCAGAAGCGCATTTATATTACAAGAGCAGGCTGAGCTCGGCGGCGGCCTGTCTGAATACGCTCCAAACTCGGAACTAATCCAGTGTATCAGGAGCGGTAATAACACGAGTCTGTTCCCGTACGGAGCATATACATAGAGTCGGTAAGGCCTGGCCTACATAAAGACAGTATTACGGCGGGCTCTGAAGATCATCGATACCGTGTTATTTCAAGTTTCGGAGCAAATTGTAGCGTGGTGTGGGCTTCAAGCGGAGGCGGGGATTGTGTGCTTATACACTCATGTATTTTTTATTTTGAACTTACCATTGGATAAAGTCACCGCGCCAGACCCACTGCGCACGATGTGTCCATATTCGATCCCCGGTTAGGACCAGGACTTGAGTGATCCGCGAATGCTAGCCCTGAGCCTTAATGTCTTTGTGCATGAGACGAAAACGATTGAATCTAAACCCTCCAAGAAAAAAAAAATTGTGCCATTGATGTTTATATTTTTTGTCATCATGACTTCTTTTAATCATCATTATTTTCCACAATGGTATATATTTGTTAGCGTCCGTCACTTGTTCCCCGCACACCACAGTGCCAGCCGAGTGTGGTCGCGCCGGCCGACTGCCAGCAGCGACCTCTTGATCCAATATTATTCTATGATAAATTACTGCTCAAACCCTCTGCCGATGCTTTGTTCCACTCCTCTGTGTTTCAATGGAATTCCGCTGTCATTTGTCTTCCTTTCCTATCTCTGCTTTTACTTAGAACATGTCCAAGTCTTTGTCTATCCATCTTACATAGGGGATCTAGAATCTTTGTACTTCTTGTACTTTCAATATTTATACAGCACATTTTAGTTCAAAAGAAGTTTAATTTGATTAATATCTAAAAGTAACAGAGATTCAGATTTTACTCCTTTATTTAACTACGGCTAATATTAGCAAAATTAACAAAGATTTCGCTCTCCTTGGAAGTCAAAAGCTTAATCATTTAATATGCCGGTTGAGACGGATAAGGAACTCGTGATCAAATAGAAACAATTACCAAGTTATGAAGGAGGGAATCCGCGTCAAATCTCTTGTCCCTGGAGGCCCCATACATTAGTATCGACAGATGTGATTGCATATTCAAGCACGCCCTTAGTTAAGGACGTGGGTCTAAAACACTTATGTGGACAACCCTCCGTGGGCCCGCAAATCGAATCAGGCCTACCAACCCTTAGGGCACTCGATGGACGACATAATTCCCTATTTGCTTGCCCACGAGATTTCATCCTTTTCACAGAAATGACAACGACGTTTGTTTTCCAAAGAAAGTATCGTCTAAGTAAGTGCGTCTTATTAAAATTGGCTGGCATTTGGCTGAGTGGGAAACTATGTCGGTTTACAAGGGTATTTTAAGAAGGGCCACTTTAAATATTAAACGTTACAGATGATAAGTGTACAGTAAAAGATGTCAAGTTATGTGAACAAAGCTGTGCAGGATATTCAAAGTTTTGAGAGCTAAGAGACAAGTATCTTAACAGTAATGTCTACATTGCCTTTATAGTCGAATCGTGTTGCTATATAAAAATACTGAAATCTCATTGAAATTGCAAACTCAGGTAAACTGCATGGCAAGTTGGAAGTGCATTTGAAATAAGAACTCAAGATTTTAACTAAACATCAAAAGTTTTGACTGTAACGTTATCCGTCGTCAAAATGAAAGCGCTGCGAGTAGCGAGAGCGAGCGGCGGCGGAGCGGCGGCGGAGCAGCGGCGGCGGGACCCACCTGCGATATTAAAAGTCACGTCTTATCCTGAACTAGTGGTAAAAAGAAAGGGTAAAAGTTCTCGCTGCCGGCACACCGGCTAAAATATTCACCTGGAACATATTACGCGAGCGAGCCGTGATCTTCACTCTGAAATTAAACAAGTTATGAATGGGAAAGTTTCAAGAACGGGATTTAATAGTCGCGGATAAGTAATAACTGAGTTTCATTAGTATTCGAAACATTTTATGAATAAAGTTAGGGTTATTAATGACACTAGTCGGTGTTTCAGTATCCGTGCGCTCGGCTTTAGGCTTATAATTTAATTTGTGAGCCATATTCGGGGTTGCTTAAATCAATGTTCCTCGCTACAGGCGAGGACAGGTGCGCAGTGGGTCGCCCGATACGCTTTGTCTTCAAATATTGGTCGCACTCTACGGCATTGCTAACGTAGCTATTGCGTTTATTTAATAATATTAAAATGAACAAGAGTGCTGTTAGTTCCTTATATTCGTAACATAAAATAACACGAACGACACATTATTTTTGCGCTAAACGTCACAGTGGAAGCTATGAGAGCCATTTTGCAAAATATTGTGCACTCTAAGAGTCGGGCGCCACAAAGGGGAAGTTTGTTGCGTTTTACTTGCATGTATGGATATGGAAAGTTTTATAATGAAATATGTCAGACATCAAAATTCAATGTTCCTACAGGGATAATAGTTATATTACTGTAGTTTAGAAGAGAATAGGGAGATGAAATACCCCAACATAATACTTAAATACATAATGTTGCAACGGAAATAATTCGATATCCTCTAAATATATTTGTCATGAAACGTAAAAATAACTTTAAAAGTCCACACTTTTTTTGCTCTCGAGTGAGTGAATTCTTAAAAGCATTGGTACGTTAAGTTTCACTGTTGATGGTCCTAACTAACCTAATTAACTTCTGCAAATAAACTACTCAGGAGTACTCTTACTGTCCATTGGAAAAACAAACGGTGAAAAAAGAAGGAACCGAGGTAATCAGCGAGGGATCCTTTATTGAACTCGAGATTAACTATAAAACCTTTTGGATGGAAAGTCAACAGCACAAGGATTTGATTTGTGCGCTCGTCGATCGGTGGCATGCGGAAACACGGGAGCCCGTGCTTGCTCCCTAATGAATTGACCGGTGCCTAATCGCTCGTATAATGTTTGACTGATTGCTCTGCAGCGTGCGCTGATGTCATTTATTTTAATTCTATTGTTTAAATTCATTTTTGTTTAGATTCATGAACATTATTACCACGTCGATAATGTTTGATGTTTATTTAAAATAATTTTGCATAAAATTAATGACAAATAACTGAAATTGAAATACAACATAACATTAGGATATGCGATTAAAATGGCATTGAAATAAATCATAGCTGATAGTAATGTGTGACAATTGTTCACGGTGTGTGTACGTGTAACAAAATCGTCGAGTGTCCGGTGTCCGGTCCGGAGCGGACATAATGTAATACATTGACGACATCTTCGTGCTGCCCACGTTGCGTGACCCTCGTACCTAACCGTTGACCTGATAAAAAGGTGATCGAAATCTGAGTGCTGAGACATAAGCGGTAGCGGGAGCGGCGGCGGAGATAAGAAAATAACATAACTTTTGGAGTCTTCTTTCGCTTTTCCTCTTTGACCACTGGCATTAGTTGCCTACCTTATAATTATTGTATGATTCTTGAAAGAAAATGATGTTTAAAGAGGTGTTACAATAATATGATTTAGTATAAACTCAAAAAACAATCAGCTTCAATTAAATTCTGCCTTCAATTTTTTTTTGTTTTTGGAACTCCCGGATTTATATGTAGATTAGAATTATCAAACAAGTTGTACCTTCTCATGATATATGTCCGTGCATATTATACTACCTGTTCAGGTACAGCACTCGCCAGCATCTCCTCTCAGAGACCAGCCGCCAAGGTCCGCAGATACAGCAATCGAAGCGATTCCACCCGGCTCCGAATAGATTGTCCACTCGCTATCTTTTGTCCCACTTATCAAGGACGACGTTTTGTGAACAAATTCTTTACTTTTTTCTGCGCTGTTCACTCGAATTTATTAAAATAAGGTCTGATCCAATACATTGTGCGTAGTAAATTACGCCGCGATTGTTGATCTCAGATTTTAGGAAAGCCTCCGGGAGATGCGGTGGAGGTCGGAAGTGGGGCGAGTTGGGGAATGCTAACAGCTAGCTCTCTCTGTAATTTAGTAAAATACATAATGAATCAGTTTCTTGCAAATGATATAGAAACATAGGGAAAACACATGGCACTTTATTCTTATTGAAGTCAGTTTAAAAAACGATTGTTATAACTTTATACAATACAATAAGCTGCAGTCTGAAGTATCGCTACAAATGGTCGCATCACAATTTCCCCGAAGCCGGTGAGCACTGAGCACAGACGTCGATCGCTAAGTTAAGAGCTATTAATATAGCGAGCAAATTTCCTGACTCCCTGGAACGGTACATGTACATATTCTGCAGCATTCACACTTCGCCACATTTCCAACGGTATCTCACTCAATTTATCTGCCTCCGCGATAAAGTAAAATACATGTCAAAATTGAGTTTACGTCTAAAAACCAATTTGGATTATCTGATTTGCGAGTTTATATATAAAAATGGATTTTCTGTACTTCGGGTACGTTGTTCGGTGTGTTTGTTTATTTTTCAGAAGCAGCTTACAACAAAACTTCATCAGAAAGCCTTAGACTTAGCCGACACTGATGGCTTATGATAATGTTTCTAAAAACGTTGTTGCTTTTATACTATCGTATATCAGTTGAAATCGTCATATTTCCGGTTCTGTTGTGATTCTGGGTTGGAATACTGTTCGTTGGATTGTTTCCCTGGCTCCAGTTTGCGATCAAAAAGTATCAGTTAGTAATTGTAATACTTATTCTATTACACAATAACATGTAGTACTGGCAAAAGAATTCCAAACAACTTGTCAATAACATTATGATTAACATAGTTGGAATGGCTCAACTGAATGTAAACACAAACGCAAGCCGCACACAGCTGTTCGCGCGAGTCACGCTACTCATGGCGTGTTTGCGCTGGACTTTTAAACCGAGCCGTGCAACCTAAATCAGACGGTTCCGATCAAGTGCCGTTAAGGGCGTGAACCTACAAATTCAAAATCGAAACTTGGCCTATCGGAATCGATCCTCGCGATCGTTCGTCAGCACCGGATTGACTCCGTATATCGACTCCGGTCACGTAGGTGGCGTATCTTTATTCCGCGACCTATTTGCCGTATCGCCTCCCAATCGTTTAGTTCTCGATTGACTTTATTAGTTTTGTATCGATTCTGCTTTGTTACCGTCATTAACGCCAAACGTTGAATCTTTTTTGTGTTCTGTACTCGTGTGTGATTCGGCTTCGTGAGCAAAGTGCTTAACATCAGGAGTATCGTATAACAATGTTATTGTCTTCCGTTTAATGTATCGTGCGCTGTCGGCTGGATGTGTACGCTGGATGGAGTATACGAGTGTTTCATATTCTGTTTTATTATTTGAGAGTCTCCTTTTATGAGTGTTTCGTGGAATTGCATCTGTTTGTGATATTATTATTAGTTTGCAAGTATGATTCAATTTTATTTCTTGAATAGGTACTTTTCTAATTTTATTGGATATCAAAAGACCGCAAGTTAATAAAAACCCTATTTACTGAACTTTGTTTTCAGCATTACATTTTGCCAATGTACTAATATTGTTATACGTTTCTAATATCGTGGTTTTGAGGGTAGCTAGGTGTACTTACTTATTTTAAAAACCAAAATTAAACTTTAAAAAACGTTATTCTTCAATATAAGATGTTTTCAATTATATGTTCTAATTACTCTATGTTACAATTACTAAATGAATAAAACTTATACTACTAGCTACAGCTACCTAGTGATTTAAGACCTCGTGGTAAAATTTGATTTAAGATATCATATTTTTAATAGGGCACATGTTTTATTACTATTTTCGCTACAATTATTAAAATTTATGAACGCCTGCATTAAAGAACTCATTCCTTGTGTCGCTAGAAACATTCAGGTCACATGCTCAAAGACACCCAAACTCAGAACAAGCATTCGTGGATCACACAAAAGCTTGACCTACGTGAGGATTGAGCCTGCGGCGCGACGCGCACTGTACTGCCCGTATTGGCGTGGTGACCTTCAGCGCTCGGCCATCCGTGCAGTCAGATTGTTATTTTAACATAACTTAAGAAATTATTTTAACATTTTTAATTACCACCCCTACTATATCCCGATGTTCATTCTATTTCATCACCGAATTTCATTTCTGATGAATGAAACTTGCCTCTCTTAATCCAAAAGTTTCAGAATCTCGTTTTGATACAAACTACAAACACCTTAGACTAGCCAACTCAAACTAGCAATCACATAAACTAGTCAAGTGTTTTTCTGAATTAAACGATCAAATCACTGTTTAGTCCCGCCCCAAACCTATTCAAATCAAGAGATAGCTCTTTATTTATGAAACAGTTTTAGAAACACGAATCACAGTAGTATATAAAATGCAACAAAAGCCAGTCTTTTCACAAACCGTTGAGCCATCACGGATATTCACGGCGGCATTGAGTGCGCTTGCTTTGTGTGCCGCCGAGCTCAAACACGTTCGCGTTACAGCTTTCTATCCAATCATAGCGTATCGGTGGCCGCGGACCGACACATAACACCGCAATGCCTTCATGTATACATATAAACCTTCAGAACCATTACTCGTTCGAAAAATTAAGTATGTGCGCTGCCTCAGGTGAATGAATTAAAGTCCGATGATATTCCCATGGACTTACTGCATTTAGCCTAAACGTAGCAATTGGCTAACTATAGTAGGTTTATAGTCGCTATCGGATACGAATATTGAATAGTTAACAATACCAGGTTTAACTTGCAAGAATGAATCTGAAGACGAAAATCCACACTAATTAAGTCAGGTGATCAATCTCGTAGTCAAGACATTTCGCCTCACAGTATGATAGATACGAGTACCGACTGGCTGACACTGCAGCACTAAAAGTGATACTAGGATATCAAGCTATTACGAGTTGTCTAGACACTATTATTACATTTAACGAATGATTCTCTTACAAAGCACAAAAGTAATTGACCAGCTCGAACTAGTCAGCGCAAATGAACTGAAACTTAAACTGATTATAGTTAGTTTGGTATTTTGCAAATAAAATTTAGAATAACTAAAAGTTATAAAAACATAATTCAGTCTAATTTAGTTGAAACTCAAAATATGAGGTATTTACATATAATTATATATGATCACTGAGATACACTGAAATATTCACAAAAATATCATAACAACACGAAACGGAATCCATGAAAATTACACTAACAAGTGAAAGAAAAAAAGCCGACTGCAAAAACGCTGTAAAGCCGAGCTCTGAGGTTGTGTTTCGCGTTATGCAAGCAAGCTCCGCACGCCACCTACAGGGTTAATGCTAACGATTTCCAATCGTCCGTATCAATTAGGTCGCTGATCCGGCCATGTTCAATGAAAATTGTGAATTCCCGAACAACAAAGTTAAACAAAAAGTTGAAACACGCTTGTATTGACGACACGACACGACCGTTCCTACGTGAACCTTAACATTTTGTATTTGATTCGAATGAAAATATTCCTGCATTTTAGTTTGAATATACATTGAATTTTATTTGAAAAATACGTGTATAGAGACATGTTTCTGTAGGAATAACATTTTATAATATTCAAAAACGTGGCAGAGGCGACCGGCGTGCCTCGTCGAATTTGAGAGTAGCCTTGTTGACTGGATCTCTGACGTTTTATTTTATTATTTACATAGATTTATCATCATGTATGTATAGAGAATACATATATTTGAATTTAGGTGTACATTACGGTAACCCTCGTTCTGTCTATTCAGCTAATGCTAAGCCCCGACACTGGAACTGTAAAATAAATTATACAACTAATTTGAGTGTCATTAGTTTAATTGGGTCCTTTACAATAGATACTTTCGTATCCAAATCTCCACGATTCAAGCTCCAAAATCTGTAGGTAACAAACCCAGCATCTATTAACAAACATAATCCCGGGGGCGGTCAGTATCCTCGCATATCCCATTAAAGAGGACAAACAATAAATTCGGGATAAAAGTGGGCAAATCCTCCGGGTGGAGCGAGTCGATCCGTCGACCCCGAAAGACTGTCCAGCGTACAGATAAACATCGATAAGGGTCCACTATCAGGCAGCGTGTTCATCTGCCTACTTTACGAAGGTACCTTCTATTTATGCAAAGGTGGGAACTTTCCACTTTTTATGGCACTAAGTTGGACTGAAATATCGTCCGTTTGATATAGGTACGCGCCGACGTGAGCTGAGAAGACCTTCCTTGAGATTCGCTCCCAACTTTAAGATACAGACCTTGTTGTATTATCGCTCTTGTTTAAGTGGCCAGCTAACTTAAACATGGAATAATTCCTGCTTCCAGAAGAAAAGCAGGCCTGCCTATTTTTGTTATATGCTTGAGAGCTTTTAAATCAGTAGTCAGAGGCATCTCTATTAGTACGGAGTTGATTACAATGTCATGAGTTTCAAATTAAAAAAGGAATTACTTGTTTTTTTTTTAAATCTGATTGTAGCGATCACTGTTTCTGCTTGGAGCACGTGCGCGAACACTCAACAATGTCATAAGAACGCTTGTCCGAGAGCACAAACTTCACACAAAGCATTCTTCTAAGTTCGTACGTTGGCGGCGGTTTTTCAAGTATTTTACGTTTATTTGTTTATTATAAGTACACTGTAACATAGATTCAATCGCCATGCATGAAGGTCAAATTAGATTATCCCATACTAACTTTGGAATTATGGCAGTCCCTGAATAAGGGGAGGGATAGCCAGAGGGCTCTTTAAAACTGGTGATAATGGATTTGGTAGACTTTGAAATAGAACTGTAGTTTACATGGAAAAAAAAGGAAATAATACTCATTGATCTATGACGGAATGTAAAGGCGTTACTAATATTTATTATTTTTCATAAATTGATGATATTATTATGAACTCGTTTTGAACATCACACATTAAGATCGAATACATTGAATCTTGTAATCTTTTCGTGACTGGTTGCAAACCTTTCATCTGTATAACCCATTTTAGTTAGTTGACTTTCAATACGTGCTCGGCAAACTAAATCACTCAGATGAAAAATCTAGCTTCACGACCCTGAACATGTTATTACAAAGCTATATACTATTCGATACGTTAAGTTTTGGTGAAACCGGTAAGTATAACTATAGATGTGTAAATAAAAATTAGAAATAAATAAATTGGAGTCCCGGCTTTTTGACAAATGGAATCGCATGTCACTTGGACTACACTGTTATATATTTTTTAAATAAATTGTTATCAGCAAGTACTCTAGACTTAGAAATAGCATTTTTTTTGTTAAGTTATTATATTTTATATTGTTAAGTTGTGAAGAAGGTACTCTTTATTTTTGTAATTCTACTATGCATTCTGTTATCTATCGCTTGGTTCGAATTTGTGATTAAGATCAAGCCAAACAAACAACATCAAATATCTAGTCAGTCCAAGAAGTCAATGGCGTAGAACGGATTTCAGCTGAACTAATAAAATAAATTCTAAGAAAAAATAACGAAATTGATACTAAATTATTTAGTGTTGGTACTTCGTTATTCATGAAGGACTCCTGGGAACTGTATAAATTATTTTTTACTCAGACACCTTTTGTTTTCAATGTTCCCTTTGTTTGTACTCTTAATT
Source organism: Trichoplusia ni (assembly GCF_003590095.1). Classification (NCBI taxonomy): domain Eukaryota; kingdom Metazoa; phylum Arthropoda; class Insecta; order Lepidoptera; family Noctuidae; genus Trichoplusia; species Trichoplusia ni. The sequence goes on from NC_039481.1 coordinate 11,784,562, forward strand.
CATTCTCCGACAGTTTGTTAGTGAGCGGGTAAGCTGAGCGCGATTAAAACGGAGATAACTTGCGCTTTGTTACGCGATTTCAAGTGTTTCATTTGATAACTAAATTTTAGTTGTGAAGTCGTTTTGTACTGCGTTTTGGCTTTAGAGCTAAAGTTAATAAGTCGCCATTTATTATTCAAAAGTAAAGTTTCTAAAAGTCTTCATAATGTTTATGGGCAATTCCAGAAAAAAGTAATAATCAGAAAATATTAGGTAAACACTACGTCAGACTTTAAAAACAATTGATTCCTGAAATTTGTATTTATGATGAATCTGAAATTTCATCTAGACAGGTCCAATCATTTTTTTGCGAACCTTCTCAAAATGGGGTGTTTATTTCGTTGACCTCCTCGGCGATCGTGACTATTACGGAGTATTACGCCGTGAAGAGTGTTAATAAAATATCGATTGTTACCCTCTCACCCTCGAGGACTTTCGCAACTTCCCTCCAGTACTCTCATGATTTATGAAAATTATTTTCTTTGTCTTCTGAGCTTCGTAACGGTAAAAAGTGTTGAAACAAAATTCTTGAATTTAGTGATTGCTTGTTATGCTCTTGAAGCATTACAAAAAGTTTTAAAGAATTTTGTTACTTGATAAACAGAATAAGTTAAACATAATTTTTTTGATTACCTGTAATATTTAATAGATACAAGAAAGTCCTAAATTGATGTTTTCATATTGATAAATCGAGAGTTTAGGAGAGAAAAAGAGAGAGTTAGGATAGAGTCTTAGGAGTGAGACGATCGCAGTTCTCTGAAAGGAAAAAACACTCTATAGGTATAAAGTCACTTGAGTATGTCAATGAGATGAAAATTTGATTCATGATCATTTCTCCATGAAAATTTGATACGTAGTTATTGTATTGTAAATACGTATCAAAGTTAGTTAATAACCCTAACAATATCAGATATAAGCTTCTAACTGAGAAATAAGTTGACAAAATGGTTCGTTGTGAAAGGAATGTTGTGTAAATTCGGTGAACATGGCTTCTCCTTCCTTGGAGCGGCTTATTTATTTTCCGGTGCTTAAGCATTGTTATGAGTTATTTTTTGTTATTATTTTCCTTGTATACGCTGTCGAACACCACCGTTATTAACAAATGCATGAGGGCAATAGGGTGTTGTCATGCTCTTCTTTTTATTTCATAGCGTTATTTATTCCGAGGAAGACTACCGGTAAACACTAAGCTTTCCTTCAATATTTAACGTTAAATTGTGACCAAGTTATTAAAAACCTACAGTTAATATTTAAATTTTGGCAAACACAAATTTCACATTGGTTGTGATTTCCTCGAAATAATAATTTTGTTTACAAGTGGAACTTGGATATTTTTCTATTTCACTTGACTATATTGACTAATAGTTTTGAAATTAAAAAACTTGTAGGAATTGAACAAAGGATAAAGTTTTGTTTATTTAAGCTTGGCTTCATGTTTAACATATTTTTTCAATACAGGAACAAGTTATGATACTTTTATAACAAGAGTCAATGTCCCGTGGAGGAAAGTTCAATTTATGTCGTTAACTTATTCTTTACTAAAGTAATAGTTTGTTGGGTAAACTTAACAACGGCTTTCGACCAAACTTCGGTCACTTGTTTGCCAACAAACTGTGTACTTCCAAAGATTTATTTCTACGAGACATTCTTCTCGTGATGAAACTTCACTATCTGCAATTTTGAGCTATTAGATACAACGAATGCCAAACTGTGCCAGTGAGGACTAAGCTTAGAACCGCAATAAAACATTTGAGATCCGGTGTAAATGAGCCGTAGTGTATATGTATATACTAGCTGTTGCCCGCGACTTCGTCCCCGTGGGTAGTAGATAATATAAGTTATGATTTATACCTGCCCTGTTTTTTTTTACATTTTCCTTTGTATCTTCGCTCTTATTAGTCGCAGCGTGATGGTTTATAGCCTTAACCCTTCCTCGATGAATGGTCTATTCAACACAAAAAGATTTTTTCAATTTGGACCAGTAGTTCCTGAGATTAGCGCGTTCAAACAAACAAACAAACTCTTCAGCTTTATGTAATATTAGTATAGAAGTATAGATATCACTTATTAGTTTATGTTATTGTGAGTTTAAAATGATATTACCAGGTATCTTATTTGTGCAAAGGAAACTGTCTTTAGCTTATTTAGAAGAGTCACGAGGCAAGCGGCAAGCTGTCCTGGCCATGACTGAAATTAAATAACTCCATGAATAGGAGAGCGCTTCAATTCGTCGCCTCACGACAAGTGTATAATTAAGAAAATTACAGATGCCAACTAAAACAAAACCACCGCGGTAATGGCGGCCTGTGAAAAGACCCTTTTATACTTTTTCATTTCAAACGGCCACCGTTTGAATGGACTTCAGGTCTTTGAAAGGAAATCTATTATGTTGAACAAATTTAACAAAAAAAGTAAATATCTGTTAATTCACACAGTTTATTATGAAATTGTTTCGACTTTCTGCTTTCACGGCAGCTGTATCAAAAGTGGAGGTTTAAATTTTAAATGGATTTATTTGGATCATGTTTGTAACAACCATTTTTATGCATACATTTTCGATGTGTGTACTCAGTCAGTGTAAATATGGCTTAAAATTAATTTATATGTATTTTCGACAAACGGATAATGAAATCTGAAGTCGGGAATTTAATCAGAACCAGATGGCCAACCAACCTCAGGATGATAAACTGTTACAAAGTTTAACCAGTTCTAGCTTCCGTTAACTTAAGTTTGTTGATATGCTGACCTATACAGTATACAATTTATAATGTAGGTATATACCTTTTTTTGCTCAACCTGCTAACATCGTTTAGAAATTACTCAATCCAGTTCACTTTATTTGTAGCTTCAAAGCTCACTTAGTTATTTGTCTTTGGAATCCCCTTAACTCTCGGAATACAAATCTAGAAACATATTATCATGTACCTACTACTTTATGAATAAAAGCTTTTCAGTAACCAAAAGTAGAACAACGTTTGATTCCTGGCGAGTTATTTACGAAAAACAGTTTAAATTCATTGATTTTAAAATGGAAATAATTAATGAGCGACCGGAATCCGCTCAAATAAGGAGAAAATTTTAAATATAAATAATTTCTCTTGTATAAGCCTTTTTCAAAGGTATCACAGATTTTAATGTTGTTTCAATTTTACAGAATTACATCCATCTTTTCTGTTCGCTTCGTTCAGACGCAATTAAACGAAAACTGGATGCCTTCAAAGGCATTTGTATCGAAATGTCCAACTCGAAAATTCGCTTCAATGATAATTATGACATTTCTAAACACGATTCGTATAATGTTTTGGTCTTTGAATATTGGTTTAAAATTGGTTATGCTTTTGAAGTTATGATTGGCGTTAAATCGAGGCCTGTATCGACTTGCTGAACACAAAAATATCAATGCCTGTCTCGATTTTCAAATCCAAGTAAAATTCAACTTTTACAAACATCTCGAATTGACCTTTAATAGATTTTCTCTTAGTTTCAGTTACAACAGGATTTGTACGTTCATTTATATACGTATATATGTAAATCCTTGCCTAGATAGGTTTATTGTCTGTGCATGTGCTGTTGTTGTTGGCTGGTACTATACACAGGATCCGTTGTCACTTGTCAGAATGTTGGGTATTTCGCTCGTTAAGTCCTGTCATAGGTAAAACCAGATCTGAAGGATTAGCGAGCTCTTCCTGGAGCCCAGAGTTATTACTATCATTTGTTGTAAGGGCTGACTGTGGTTTTGGAGTACTTGTAAAGCGCTCAATGTTTAATGAAATAATAGATTTACGTGTGACAAGTAAATTTTCATGTAATCGCTATAATAGGATTACCAACACCTATTATGATATTTTCGTATTTTGGTCGTGTAAATACTACGGTTCACATTATAGGTACTCAACGCCTTTGCCACGCATTATTTTTACCAATCGGCTTTTTAACCTTGACTTGAACCCTCAAGACTAAGCTACAAACGCTGCACTAATGTTGCGTGCGCTGCCACAGGGTCAGCGGGTCTCACGACCTCACTCAAGGTCACACGAAAAGTATACAATCAAATAACAATTAAATGAATATGTTTGACAGGTGTTGCTGTATGTACATAGAGTTGAAACAACACGGCTGTTTGGTTTGGGATTCATATTGTTATTTAAAAGACTTAGATAAACTCCTTCCATTTAAACCACCACTTTCAACAAGAAAATGGCTTTTTCACAATTTACCTACTGTTCATTTCTCTCACCCTTTTAACACTCATTTCTTGGATCATAAGTTGGTTTTTAAACAAATTTAAAAACAGTCATAACCGGCGTTATATTGTAGCAGAACATCGTTCTGCCGCTGAAGCGTGTTGCTCACGTAGGACCGCCGGTCGTCCGGCCGTCCGGGCCGATGCGGCAGTGGTGGTCAAGCACCACCGCAAACGATTACCATAACGAACATCTGCGTAACAAACAAATATTGAAATCCCAAGTTTAAATGGAATTTTGATTTGATTTCTTCGCGGCGAATTATAATTTCAAATAAGTCGGGAGATGAAAAATCTGGATCGGACCATCAAAGTTTCGGACTCGCCCCGGATAAGAGGACGGGAGGTGCGCGGGGCGCCGGCGGGGGCGGGGAGCGGAGCGGGGGGGCGCGGGAGGGGGAGACGCGAGCTTCGCAAATACTTCGTGTTTGGATCGCTTTATGTCTAAAATGACTTTTAATGTAGGTAATGTTAAAAGTTTTAATGTAATACCTATTTGTAAGTTGAGCGCGATTTTTCCAAGATATTTTGAGTGTGCCGAGCTGCTAATGAGATGTTTTACAAGCTCTAATAGGACTACAGTTTATAATGTCTTCCACTTGGTACAAGTATTAATGCAATAACAAATTTTCCAAGTTTGTATCATTGTGATGTCATTTGTGATTACAGAGTTGTAAGGAAATTTTTGGAATTTAAATATAAACAGTCTGAGCCTTGATTTAAACTTGCAGTCATAAAATTATTAACCGTGCCCATGAAAATTGTAGTTATAAAATTGATGTCGTAAAAAATGCATTATTAATTTGTACCATACGCTCCGATCTTTTAATGATGTGAAGAACTGATAGAAGCCATTGATTGTTTTCCACCAGAAACTTCATCATCAAACAGACATCAGGCGAGAACGCAACTTATTGGTCAGAAGTCGTGCTTGCAATTTGATAAGCAAAGTGCGTAAAATCCTTACTTTGCCCGCTAAACTTGGTTCAAACAATCTTCAGGAAACACGTACTGTGTTTTAGAATAAATAAGTGCAGTAATAAGTTATGAAGTCATTGCGATATCTCACAACAGCACATGATTCATGCATGCAGCCCCGCATATGCGGTGCGGTTCATATTCCTGTTGGACTACGCCTCGTTACTCTAGCTGAATGTTTTATAGTGCTCTATATATAATTGTATGTTTAAGTAAAGTCTAAAAATAATGTTAGTAAATTGGTATAAACCTAGAAATCTTTATGATGCAGCGAAACAATTAGTAAACATTAATCTTGTAAGTACGTCAGTACCCTGGCGGTCAGTATTGTACCTTTGTAACGGAAACACATCACAGATCCAATATTAAGAAAAACGATGATCAGCAAAACGGTTCGCTCAATATTTAATGGCCGCTTACGAGATTGGGATCATGAGTCGAGTATCTCCATCAAATCAACTTGAACGACTTAAATGAAACAATTAAGATTGAACTGAGACGACTTCTGAACTTCGCCGAGTGGTCCAAATTCACCCTCCTAGCCCATTAGATTCTTTATAAAACAATTTATGAAATCTCCTCGACTGCGGCTAATCAATTAAGATCGATCTGCGTTAATTGCTTCAAGCTCGTCTTACCTTAGTGTCGGTTTGGGTTCGAAGTTTAGCTGTAATTATCGCGGCGTTCGAGCTGAGTTCAAGCCTTTGTCTTCAAACTTCATCTCACCTTTGTGTTGTAATCCAAATATGAATTTCAAATGTCCCCATCGACTACCCAAAAGATTGTTAGCAAGAAATTTTGCAGGTAAAATGTGAAGTTGTGGTAAAATAATTTTCCTTTAAAATAAAGACATTGAAACATGCTAGGTACGTAAATTGGGACCTCGGGTATTTTTGGTTTATTTCTAATATATGAGGCAAATGGCCTAAATACCAAGAAGTATAGAACTTACCCTTGGTATACACAAGCTCCTGTAGTATTCCATTTAGTCCCCAACCTACGTAGTGACATGCTGATGGATGGATATTTTACTCCAGTTTTGCGGTTCGCCTCACCGATGTACCCAATACTACGCAGATATTTAGGATGCCCAACTTGGAATTTCTCATAGCACTTTGTTCGTGATTGCCCAGCAATGTAATATTCAGTTAGCAATTTGTCAAATCAAATACAGACCTTTATCGTAAACTTGATAGGAGGGAAGGGATTATTATCCAAATCATTAAAACTGACAATAGTTAAATAGAACACTTTGGTACCGTAGCTCAATAAACTCGTAATAACCTCATAAAAAGGTTGAGCAAAATGGGCAGTTCCTCCAAAAGGAATTGTTTCAATAAATACTATGTATAACTAGCATAAAAAGTGTAAAGCACTACCTTCAAATTGATGCGAGTGATCAAAAAGGGCTCAACCCTTTTCGGGAAGTTTTTATCTCCCGTTGATTTCGCCCGTGAGAGTTCCTGATTAAACTAATTTCTAAAAAAAAAATATATCTTTGCATTCCGCATCTCGAGTCCTTACATTTTTTATCTTTCGTGGAAACCCTTTTAAATCTTCAGACTTTTATCACAGCTTTAATTATTTTAAAAGATACAATTTCATTGGTTATATGAAACGGTTTTATCTCCTCCGTGCGATGTCGTGGCCGGTCTCGGTTGGCTGCCTTCCATCTACAAATTGCCAAGCGATTAAAGTACTTACTAAAGTTTAATTCTTTGATTATATAGTAGTAGAAAGTTTGCTTCTAAACAGCAGTTGGATAAACGAACTTACATGTTCTTGAGAGATCTCGATTTTAATCAAGATAATTAGAATATAAGAAGTTTCAAACTTTCGAAATTTAATTGTAATGCTGCTGTCCTGAAGTACTAAGTAGACTATCTGGAATACTGTTTGGGTGCGAGTGCTCTCATAATACTTTCCTCAGAAGCTAGCATTTTGCTGAAATTGCTAACTACAACAGCAAACGAAGAATATACCAAAATTATCTATTTAAAGTTAAGAAAATTACTTTTAACAAAAATTTGCAAATTATATTTTCGAATTCGTTGCTCGACAAATATAATTAGCGTTAAATAATTTTCAATTTACCTACTTAACATAATATAACTATAGTAACTGTTTCATAAACCATAGTGTTACCATTATCACAGGATGTTCCATGCCACACAGAACAAGCTCCGCTCGTTCCACAGCGATGGAATGATCCAACACGGTGGAAGTATCCACTTTCAAAGTCAAAGTATCCATAATACCCCTCCTCCCCTGCGCCCCGCTCCCTCCCCCCCCCCTCGGTCCTGACCTCAATCCCTGCAGCCCGAGCACTGGCTATAATTTGCTGGCGGTCACGAAGGAGCTCGCACGCAGCACACCTCGCGACCGCTGACGAACTTCTATGAAACTTTTGTGTTCATATGTATGTGATTATTGGGAAATTATGAATAATCATGCGAAATATTTAGATTCGTGTTCAGTGAAAACATTGTACTGCTATGTTTAATTCGTATAGTTTTCTGTTAAATCAATGTTGGCAAGTTACATCAAAATAAATAAATAGTCAAGAAACATAAATTGTTCAAGTATTTTATAAATTTATCCTCCACTCATCTAGTATTGGTCAGAGTTCAAACTGTCGAACCTAGAAAAACCTGTTGAAGATTTGAATAATGTGGCAAAGACAATTTTAGACACACATCTGTTGTGTATTTATTAAGATACTAGCTGTTGCCCGCGACTTCGTTCGCGTGGTTATAAGTTATAATTTATACCTGCCTTCTATCTATTTATCTGCCTTCTATCTATCTTGTAGGATTCAGTCAGCGTTTGCAATGTAAGCGCAAAAAATGTGTTTTTTTACGACCTCACATTAGAAACCTCAAAAATTGTATCCTATGTGTTATTCTGATGTATAAGCTATATTGTGGTAAAGTTTCATTCAAATCCATTCAGTAGTTTTTACGTGAAAGAGTAACAAACATCCATACATCCATACTTACAAACTTTCGCCTTTATAATAGTAGTAGGATATATGTAAATATGTTTATCAGTTGTAGAGCACTTATCGCTTTGTTTAATTTGAGGCTGGCTGTTACTATATTACTACAAAACTTGTTCCTGTTACTCACCCGGCTCACGCTTCAGTTTTTATCCACTGTCCTCAATATCCCATGGCTTTTAATTCATATCTTATAACCTCAAAAACATTGGTTAGGCAATAACACTCGTTCCTGGTTGGATTGTGTGAGGGATTGCCTATGGGGTCGTAGAAACCAATATAGTGAATAGCTTCACGTCACTCCTGTCGATCAGAAACGTTTGCTGATTAAAATTGATGTGGAAACTTGTAAGGTCAGTGTGGGCGGTTCAAAATGTCCACGAACTTAAAATACTCTCACACCCACTTGTGTTTAGATAGGATTATAAAAATAGAGGATATTATTATATGACTATTCTAGCTTGTAACGAAATTTTGTTGAACAATTATCTATATCTTTTATGAACCATTCACTCAAATTCATTTTTTTAAGACGTTTTGTTCGCAACTTAACCTAGACACAGAAAAAGAGATCAAAATCAAAAGTTTTTATTTCAAATAGACCGTTTAAAACGCTCTTTTAAAACATTACAATAATGACGGTTCCAAAGCGTCATTCTTATGGAGAAGAACCGGCAAGAAACAACATAAGAAACCATAGAAATCTAAATATTACCTTATTATTTAGATTTCTATGTAAGAAACGAAGATTAGTTAAGATAACGAATATTTAAAATTAATGACTGACAATTAGGTTATGTATCGGCATACAACACTCGTTCTCCCGACGAATACCATGAAACGTATCGTTCTGGTAGTGGAACATTTCGTGTTAGCGCGGCTTTATCGGAACCCCAACATGTAACTGTTTCGACACAACATATTCCCGTGTACACACATACATGATTACCTGTAATATGACGTTTGGAAGCGATTTAAAGTTGTTAGTGTCAATTACGTGTCACTAAATTGACACTACCGCGGGCTTCCGTGTTGTTACTGCCTATAAACATAGTTCTTTGTTTAAATTATAACATCAAATGATATTTTATAGCTGGGTAATGATAGCGCTATTAAATTAATTATGAAGGAATACTTCAACTGTAATAATTATTGTCAAATATATTTAGGTAAATAAATAGCATCAATATTAAAGTAATAGTTATTTTATCTCTATAATTTTATGGATAATTTATTTATGAACCGTTATTGAAACACGATTCTTCAAGCAGAAAGGAAAATCCATCGTTTCACAATTTGAGTATTCCGAGTGTATAGGCCACGTAGCAAGCGCTTGTCTTGTCGCAAGCCTATTCTATTGTTCGACGAGTCAACAGTGTCAAAGACAGCTTCAAGTGATACATTCAAATCGCTTTGAGATCGCATCCTGATCATCGATCCTGCGAGGACAATACCACCGTACAATGTACATTGTTGTCACCTAGTACTCAACAAAAGACTACACGAGACCTACGTGGATATGCGATGTTCGGAACTTATTTCAAACCGTCAAAATTTTTGGTGTAGAAATGTAATTTTGAACCATAGTAAAATGGCCTTAATTTGTTTTTCAGTTTGTCAATCTAAAATGTCTATGACAAACTGTTAACACGGCATTATTATGGAAAGTCCTTGCAAAAAAATATATACATATATATATGAAAAGTTCCGCCAGCAATATTTATTCAGATTACAATTTTCAATATTATGACGAGTTTATGAAAACTCCATGATAAAAGCTAAACTGAAACATTATAAAGCTCAGAACCAAAATAATGTCGCGTTAAACCTATTGTGTTATAAAATGCAGTATCAAAAGAATGAACACACAAGGTAGCCACAGCGAGTCTCATCAGTGGAGGAGCTCATTGATTACATTTCCACACGTCCGTGGCCGGTCAAGGCCTCCTGCGAATAACACCTAACAAACGAGCTGCGAAGCCTGTATCAATCCGATTTATTTCGCTATTAGCTGCCGTTCGTGATAAGAATTACTTACTATTCGATACCGATTTATATCGCCATCGCTGTTTCACGCCGCATAAAAATTCTATAAAAGGTAATAGCTGAAGTTCGACCAAGTTTCAGTATGAAATGATTTTGTAACAGTTTGTTAATGAAACTGATCGGGAAAGTTGCGGGATAACGCCGCGGCGCTGAGACTTTGTAAATGCGTATCCTTGTTATACAGTTTTTTAATTTTATATTTTTTCTTCTTCTTTCTAAGTGATTTGTAAAACTCCGGCGAAGAGTGATATTGATCGAAAGTAATTAGAGTATTCATAATTTATTATTGAAAGTTAAAGACTTGAAGTAGATCAATACGGAAACGTTTTGGTGAAGGTATACCCATATAATTTTTTGAAATATTGGATTTCAAGAATTTAATACATAATTATTTGTTCTTACATTCAGTAACCACTACCTAGAATAAGATTAACTAAGAGTTGCGAATTACTTAGATACAGTTTAACTTAGAAAATGGATTGTACAGGTCAAATAGTCCAGATCGAAATCGAATCTAACGTCAGCTAGGATTACAGTATGCCTCAAACAATACTCGCCGCTAGAAATATAAAGACATAAAATAACGTCTTTTGAAAATTAAATAATGGGAATTTTAATTAAGCAATACGAAATATCCATCTATAACTTCAAACTAAACTTGATTATGTAAGTCACAGCTAACAAACGCTTAAGTAATCAGATAAACCTGGGCTGGGTAATGTCTGTTATGAAATATTAACTCGTATTCCAATAGACATAAGTAACATTTTGCATTGATGTTGGTTGCCGTTTATTTTGCTCACAGCTTATTAGTGCTAGCAAACGCTTTTGAGTAAAACACGTCACTTATAATTTGATTGGCTGGTTAACTAAGTGGAAAACAGTCACTATAAATACATCTATTTTGGCACCTTTGCTAAACATCCATATTAGCTACATTTTACTAGGGTTAAAAATGTTAAAATCTTAAAAATAATAAAGTAACAAGTTAAATAAGGACAGTTAATATAATAATGTAATGCTTCGAATAATTTGTTTCAAAAAAAAACCTAAGCAATTAAAATTTTAAAAAAGGCACGAAAAGTTATGGTCATATCTGAATGAAATGTTTTTTTCTACACCTTTATATTAAGTTAGATAATACCTACCAAAGTATCTCAAGGAAAAATACAGTTTTAATTTATAATGAAATAATTAAAACAACACGATATCTGTAGAGTTTGGAAACAATTCCCAGATTTCATATGCACAAAACAAAGAGACACAAACAAAAACGTGCATTGTTCAGTGCACACTCCAATTTGCCACGTTCACCGCTAGAGGGCACTACAAGCGATTGTTCCGATTATTTCTAGAACAATTTCATTGGCTCTCGATCTGCCAGCTCCGCTGTTACAACTGGCTTAATGGGAAATAGTTTAAGTGTACGTTGCTCAACCTAGCTATTGTATTCAGGGCATTTTTGTGAAATTCCCGATCCTGTTTTGCAGCTTTAAAACAAAAGCAAGAGCTTTTTTATTGTGAATTATAACAGGGTTATTGTGTTGACTTTATTAAAGAAATGTATGTTTTTTTTTTGTTTATCATTGATAATATATTGATATAGTTATTTGTTCATAACATTAAGCAACATTTGCTGTCACCGCCCGCAATTTCTCCCACTGATATTGATACAAACATCGATCATAACAAACACGAACATCTGGCTTCGGTTTAATCAAAATTTCAATCGCATTTGCATTGAGAGTAACAACAGACGAGTTTATTAGAGTTTCGGTGATTTATAATGATTGGCCGCTGTCGAAGCAAATATCGGGAGCGTCTCGGCCATAAATGTCACAATCCATTACGCCGGCCGAATGTCCACATGAGTACATTTGGCCGTAGACTCGACGCGGGTGCTTTATGGACGAAAAAACGCTGACGAAAGCGTTTGTTGGTCAGTGATGGGATATAGGAGGAGGCGGTACATTTTTTAGGTCTATTTGTTGCGTTTGGGTTCTGTGATGAATGTTTGCGGTTCGTTTTTGGTATAACAAACGGTGTAGAAAAGGCCGTTACTTACGACTATTTCAACGGAACAAATACCTTTTTCAAATAGTTTTTTTATCTCGATATAGCTTATTTACGGTGCCTAACAAACTCGTACACAGTATATTATATCCTAGTTAACAATTTAAAACAGGACATAAATAATGGTTTATCACTAATTATGATGTTAATCTAAAATCCGGAACGCTGGTGGTCTCAGAGCGTCCTAACAAATGGCCTCATGCATATAGAACAGAAGTGAGTTACTAAACGTATCGGCTTTCAATTATAAATCAGCTTTGTTACCGAAATGCTCTGGTCCATGCGCGGCGGGTTTAATTAAAGCGTGTGACGCAGCGCCCGGCGGCCGGCCACACGTTACTGCCACTATCTCAGCACACAGCGAGGAGACGTCACGCCGCCTCACTACACTTGCACATCATTGTTTTACGCTTAGTAACATGTAGGATAGAATGGTTACAACGTAGACCTGTATTTCATTTATATTTCATATAATGTCTTGCGTAAACATCCCCGAACTAATAAAAATAACCCTAAAACAAACTAATTCGCAGACGAATTAATTATCCGCAATATATGTAAGAAAAAAGCAGTAAAAGTGGTAATAATCCCGGCGTGGCGAGCATAAACACGAGTCGCATATCCCGCACGTATGAGTTCTGCAAACAAGCCGGTTTGTTTGCCCCGGACTTTGGTGCCTCTCCTAGGACCACATTAATTAGTCTACTAAATTACAATTTAATTTATACAAAAAATATGCTTTCTGATTTGTTGTATGTCGTCGCTTCTGCTCGTAGGAATTAGAGTAGAAAATTATGAATTTATGTTAGCTAGTTATGCAATACCCTTTATGAATAGTGAACAACTGTGCAATCCGTCAGACCGAATATCTGGATACATTAAACTTGCCCGCTTTACTAGACCGCAACCAGCGCCGTCCTCGTACACAATAAAACCCTTTTTTAATGATCACAGATAAGGGCAGTCGCAAAAATTTTTAATAACCATAAAATTCGGTCCTTCTCGCCAAGGCTTCGTAGGAAAGGACCAGGAAATGTTGGATCACGTCATAAAATATGTAACGTGAGTAGTGAGCTGTTGTTTTCGATAACGTACATGTACATGTTTAGTGTGATATTAACTACAATGTCGTCTATAGATGTTAAATAGACTACAACTTATCGGGGACTTTTTTTAGCAGTTTATCATCTGCCTGAAAATAATATTTTTTTTGATACGTTAAGAATTGATATTATTTTTCATGAATGCACAAAAAATGTATTTGCATTTTACTTATAAAGTATGATGTTTTATTTTGTTTCATTATTTGCTCTTTCTATTCTAAAACTAATTGGCTTTCACCTGTTTTCCATCGATCTCTCTCATCGCCAACCTTTGTCTAAAATCAGCCCTCTAAACGAGCGAAATAATCCTGTACCACAAACCCAATCAACCGTCGTCGATATAATTTAACACAACATCCATCGCTGCTCGAGTACGCCACATGTTTATACCATCGCACACTAAAGCGGCGCAGTAAATCGGTCCGAGGGTTTAAAGTGTCGTTATAATTTACGAGGTGCGACGCGGTGGTCCCAGCGGCAGAATTTATTCATGGCGGTAATAAAATCTGTCGTAGTGTCCAGGGAGAGTCCAGGTTAACTTCTTTTTGAAATTCTGCTGCGAATGGAACCTAGAAGATGAATCTGACCTTGAAGCGAACTGTGTATGAAAAGTCCATGGAAATGTAAATAACGTGGAGAATATACCGTCGTTCTTCTAATTTTGAATATGAATAGACTACAAATAATAGGCTTAAATAAATAAAGAAACACCTACATACGAAGTTATTTATCCATATGTCGTCCTCGTTATTTAATTATGTCTCGTCTAATAAGTAGATACGAGTCTGTAAATGTATCTCATTAATACCAAAGGTCATGTTATCATAACCCATCCCAGACTCAATTCTACTTTTAAGTGTCGTACTTAAAACTTCAAGCTTATACTAACAAAGCTAGTATTATTTGAAACTAACTCCTGAAGGTTTTTTTCTATCAATTAATTTAAAAGCCTATTTAAACTACCTCTAAAGTGGGACAATTTATTTAAATGTTAATTTAGTTTTAAAGCTTTACCCATATTTTTACTTTGTGTAATTGAGTCTACATATTATTAATTTAAATCTGCCGATCAACCGTCTAGTTTAATTTAAATTCAATTAGATTCCACACAAAAACATTTCAAAGAGTTTCAGTTTACTTGAATTTGTTGATTTGGAAATAGAGCTCGCTTGCAAAGTGAGTTCAAAGGGAATTTTCATTACGAATATAAGTAAAAATAACATATTTCATGAGATATTAGTGTGTTTCGCCGTAACATAAAGTCAGCTTTTCGATGTATGTTTAAGACGTAGAAATTTTGGAAAGTTTTGCTCTCTAAATCATTATTACATTAATAATAGTATTTTCTGCTACCATAAAACTTTTACAGTTCATCATACGTAGAGATCACCTTAAAATAAACACACAACTGTGTTAGAAGCATCTATTATTTTTTCAATTGAACACTAGCACTTTACAGTAGGTAAAATGTCATGGAAGAAAGACAATTTACAGAAAATTGTTGGTTTTATTCAATGTGGAGGATATTGTTAGTGTAACCTGCTAATTCTGTACTACACAATGAGTCACAATGTAAATTATTATGTGGTAATAAATAAAAAATAATAAATAAAATTAATTACTTTGAGATATTGATCAATGACTTGATAGATTATTGATGTTGCAGTTACGGCGAGGCATGTACCGGCGCGCGCGCAGCGGAGCGGCGTCCCCCCGCGCCCCGCACACGTGACCGCCCCCCGCCGCCGCCATGGCGCCGCACGTTGCACTCTTCCTCATCCTCTGCCTCGTGCACTGCGACACCAAGACCGTCATGCAAGATAAACTAGGTGAGTTCTATTTACATTTTCTGTAAGGTTTTTTGTGTAGTTTGTTTAGTTCGGATTACTGATTCTCTTTTTAGAGTGTCTTGGTAAAGAACATTGTATTCTAGGGAGATCAAAGGCTATAGGGTAAAGTCAATCTGATCCTAAGAATATGCTGAGTAGAAAAAAAAGAGAAAATATTCTTTCACGAGTCCATAACACAACTTTAAAAACTTGTGTAATTCGCAAAAAGGTTAATAATGTGTAAAACGTATTTCTTCATCAAGAGAATTCTAAAAACAGTAAAGTTTGTCGTCTACATAAAATTTCACTAAACATTCATACGGTTCTGCTCCAGAATGAGCAAATCCCGACTTGATAGTTGCACATTAAATTCACGTAATGCACCCAGAAGTGGGACTACGTAACCAAACTGACTCGCTCTCGAATCTCATTAGGACAAACAAAATTATGCTGGCTTTGGAATGTAATCGAGAGGTTTTGTTCACCGCGAAGTGATACCGAGAATGTTCAGAAAATTAAGAGACACTTTGGAGTAGTGGGAATACTTAGAGGTGTTACTTAAAAAGTATCCAGGGTTACACACGGTTCTGATATTTATATTCTTGCCCAAAACGATGTTTTTACGTTTCGGTAATCAAAGCTTTAGTTGCCCTATTCAATGTTTTTACTAATATCAAAGTTTGTTAGTTCTGACTAAAAGCGTTTAAAAGCCATAAAAAGGCTGGTCGTGGCTACAGTCGGTTCCGTACGAGCGATCAAAGCGTCCCGCCGTCACTACAAGTGCTACGCCACACATACAGCTACGAAGCTGGCGCACTGTGTCTCTACACGCGGTTCTACTAGGAGGAATCAGGATTCTGTTTCACTGTTTTTTCCTCAGATTACTATTACTTTACTATATTGGTCTAGATAAAGGTGCTACATACCCGAGATATTACATCAATTATGTTAATTAAAAAACTAGCTGTCGAGAAACCTTTCTCACATTCGAAAAATCTCGCTTATTTTGAATGAAAACAAAACCTTTTTGAATCGAGACCCTCATACAATCAGTGTTTATTTAGTTATCAATACAGACCTGATTTCACAAATGATAAAAAAATAGTCATAGCAAATAGCCCATCGTATATATTCGTGTCGACGGCAAACAACAAAAAAGTCGGTCCGAATATATTTGGAATGCGTACGTTTAGTAGTTGACGTTCTGGGCACGTTTTCATGCTCTTATGGGGATAACGCGTGATCATGGCGAATATCATGCGAAGATGCAATTTGCCAGCTTTTTTTGCCCTTTCAGATATTTTGGTGAGGCGTCGACTTTGCAATCCCCCGCGACGTAACGAATAGTTGTTTAGATTCGGAACATGTCGGCGTCGCAGCAGACGTTCGGGACCCGCCTGCCACTCTTCTCAAACGTGATAGATTACAAATGTCCATTAAGATGTTATGCCATATCGTAACTGGCTAAGACCGTTTACTAAAGATTACTAAAGTTACATTAAAAAAATCTTGAACGTTCTGAGTGAACGTGGAGTCTCTGAGTAAAGAGATAGCAAAGTGGAACGTAATATTCTTTTATACATTTTTAGGGTTGCATAACCATAGACTAAAAACGGAACCATATAAATAAGGCCTCGCTGGCTGTTCGTCTATCCATTCGTCAAAAAGGCTTTATCTTAGAGACAGCGATAACTTTATTTACGGACGGTGTTTACCTATGCAATAGCAACAATACGGTATGGTCATGAAAATGATGGGTGACCGACATTATTAATGTTTTTTTGTTCAGCCACTTTGTACGGAATTCTAAAGTTATAAGCGAGATGTGATTGACTGGTTATATTTTTTCAACTTTTCAAAGACTTTATGTCTATGTATTTTAAATAGATTCAGTTAAATAACTTTTGATCTCAGTTTATTTTCGACCGTTAAAATAAGTTGTAAGTTTGTTCATTTCAAACTTTTAGTAAACAAACTAAAAGATATTCTATCTTTGATTTATTGGAGTCATATTATTTTGAAATCCTTTTTAGATGGGCCAAAGTAATTTGTTACTGAGTTCACAAAAATCAAATGTTTATTTAAGTGAAAACTTTGATGCGCTTAAAGAAACTCAGAATGTGCTTATGGCAGCCTTTTCTTAAGTTTAGTTCAAGTGAAGCACGCCTCCAAATCTAGGCTGATAAATTAATTGTTGAAAGAACACCGAGAGGGCAATTCTGAGAGGGTATTATGGCCCCGGCGGGCCTCTAAACTGGGAACATGGCAGATGGTGACTTCGTGCCATAAAGAACACACAACGGAGGAAAAAATTTGAAAACTTGAAATACGATTTCCGAATGTTCCGTTTTATTGCATTCAAATGCGTTTGCGGCAATAATCTGATCGTTTTACGAGCACGGCTATGTTCTAAAATTTGCAATTGTATTCTGTACCACCGCTCATTTTGCTATAAAAACTGGATTTATTACTTTACAAGCGTCGAGGCATTAACGTCTGATATTATTACGGGCTCTAGGTTATTTCCCGTTGAATAAATAAACGAATTTTTAACTCGGCCCTCGTGAAAAATTGACGAAGTTTGTTTTTTCATTAGATTGCGTATTCTTTCCTTTGGGATGAGCAGAGCTGTAAAAACCGATGGGCTGGCAACCCTTTGATAATTAATTATGTACGCTTGCAATCTTTCAAGCCAATGGATTGCTGTAAAGGTGGCCTGGAGGGGGAAGCGAAACAATTTAGGAGTCTTCTCACGAGCATTTTAATTACACATGCTCAAATATTGATAATGTGTTTTATTCAGCCTAGATTAATCGAATAATATCATGTGAAACTAAATCCAATATCCCAACATAAACACGGCGATAAAATTAGAGTAATGCAGAGTAGGATATTAAGCGGTCCCCACGAGCATTGTAATTATGCCACGGGATTAATTAATTAACCAGCTTGTTAGTCTAATCATTGTAAATCTGCTTCCGAGTGAAAGGTGATGAATACTGTGTAGTACATGTATGTAAGGCTACATACATACATATATCTATAGGTATTTTCTGGCAATGAGAACATGTGTGAATAAAACATGTAATATAAAATGGCCATACATTGTTGGTTGTAAGCATAAGAACATTTCAAGTTAAGTATTTTCTTGATTGTAGGTAGATAGAATACAGGGTATAGATTATTGTTTATTGTGTACCATTCACGTCAACAATTTATTTATAGATTCAATTTATAACTTGTCTATGATATTGAGAAATGATATCGTTGTTGTAAAATTGATACAGACTTCGAAATAGAAAATACTTAAAGAAAATCAAATAAAAGCAAAGTTGATTGTAAAATATATTTTTGGTCGTTATAACTGAAAACAATAGGTTTACATTCTGTTTCAATGTAGCCCTTTAAAACGATATTAAAGTCTGAACGTTTTTTATAGCAAATAGCTTTCGATATTGTTTTTCTAGCTATAATATTAATTTACCGAAGGAGTGCAACGGAACGGTAACGACCAGGTCGCGTGATGACAGACCGTAGTAATTGTAATAGTTATCAAGTGAAGTCTATCTACGTTTTGCTCAGACTGTCTGAGGCTCTGATAACGATCACTCTATAACCGTTTCATTGGTCTCGTTATAGCTGACTTGATAGTCGATAGTGAGCTCTTGATTTGATTTCTATTTCGGTTAAGTAAAGTTTCGGTGAAGGTTTTAAGATTTAGAAACGCTATTTGTTACCTGACCATGATAGATGGAGATATTTTAGTTGAAATACTTGGAAGTTTAATTAAGTAGAATAAGGGCAATTAAATATGTCCTATTATTTATAAAACATTTTAAGTTTAAAAAAATAATGGACTTAAGTTATCTTTAGCTATAGAGCATACAAACGTACACTATGTAGAGTTGTACGATTGTATGTCTTTCGGTCGGGCTTTGGCTGGTTTATATTTGCAAATGGGTCCGGCAAGTATAATAAAGGTTAAAAAGTCGTAACGTGGAAAATCGATCATCGAAATATATTTTTTCGTTTTTCAAGGTTCGTAGCACGGCGTAGCTCCAAATGTCGATATCGCGGAAATCACGTTGTTTTAACGTTTTCCGTAGTTTCTAGCATAGCATAGCTCGGAATAGTCGATATCGTGTTGATAGCAGAGTTTTGTTATTTTTCGTTTCTCGACGGTTCCGTAGCACGGCGTAGCTCGGCGAAGCTCCAAATGTCGATATCGCGGAAATCACGTTGTTTTAACGTTTTCCGTAGATAAATCACCACTCTGTGCTCAAAGTAAAAGTTAGCTGTTAAACCATAGTATCATGAATTTAAAGATACCAATATAATTTCGCTTACAAATGTACGAAAACTAAAAAAATAATTAGAGTTAATGAATATTCATAGGGGTTAATGTTACCATCCGATTGTATGCAGTCACGCACTCGCTCGGTGGCGGAGTGTCGGCGCGCGGCCGCGGCGGGCGACGCGGCGACGTGATTGCCCATCTAGTGAGGCGTGTGTGTTGCGGGCGCGGACACGCACTTACACACTCACATATGTTTTCGTTAGGCGTGGAAATCCTCATGGATAACCCCCCTGGGGGAGGAAGTAGTTTCAAATTCCTACAGACTAAACATAAGCTACCGTGCTGTCATACGTGTTTTTGACGGCACACACACACTTTAGAGTGAAGATTGAAGAGCGAACTACTGGCGACATGTCGATGCCATTATGCTAGATAATTAATTTTATATATTGAAATGAAGCCATAGGTATATACGGAATTTTATATACCTATGCGAATACGTTAATACATAGCATGCCGTCAATTGCTTTGAAAAGCTGGTCGTGCTTGAAATATTGCTTCTATTTCAGGAGGTTAATTCCAACGACCACCATATTCCTGTTACGTATAAAACCAACCAGAAATAAAAGTGAATATGTAACAATACGCGTCTACTCACCTTTGGGAATAGGAGCATAAAGGCCATACGCCACACACACCGCCGCAGCGCTCCATACAAATAACTTACACAATAAAGCACCATCAGAAAGAAACAACGTGAACTCGGTATAAAACACAAAAAGACTACAAAGAGAACAACCAGATTACATTTGTCGATTTACAAGTAAAATTGTGCATATTTCACGAACTTCTGCTACGACTAGGTGATAGCGAGTTCCAATACTTTTTTTTACAAGAATAGGTGTGCAAGTTTCCCTTCTGATAAAAACTGCACACAATGCCAAGTTTTAAAGTTTTACTTTTTATGTTGGAAACTGTATTGCATTTTGTAGTATTCCTCGCGTACTTTGAAAAGTGTGTAGGAGAATTAAAACGGTGATAAATGTGGGCGCTGCGTACTTATTCTTCGCTACGAATTGACGAGGTATTTTTGTGCTCGCGTTTTGCATGCCCACTTTACTACACGGTAGCACTACAGTTAGTTTTATATTCAAACGAATTCTATGACGGCCGGAGTAGTGGAGCGGCTTAGCGTTTAATCTCCGGTTAGTTTATTACTGATCGTGTTTTTGAGTATTTATGTATTTCACGGACTATTTCATCTCTATGAAGATTATAAAAGGTACTTATTACTTGCTCCCAGCTTTGATTTAATAAACTAGGGCTTATTATCTACAGCTCTGGTTTTTCAGGGTTCGTATAAAATCAACGCTAACGCAAAAGAAACGCTGATTAATAACGAAACCACGATATGTTTCGAAATCCAACTACGTAATCACAATAATACACAAGCCTTCGACAGTGCGGCCGCAGGCAAATCTAAATCTAACGAAACCGCTGACATAAGTGGAGTGAGAAAAGTTGTCGCGAGCAGTCTCGCGGCCCCGCAGCCCGCGGTCCCGGCCCCGGGCTGTGAATGACCCGATGATCCCGGACACATCGGGCTCCACACATTCAGCCAAGTTTCTGCTGACGAGGAGCTGGCACTCGATATGCAGTAAAATTGAATTGATCGTCGTCGAGCTGTTTAGGGCCCGCGGCACTACAGCGGGATTTGCTTTATATTAAGTGCCTGCGACTTTGTTGGTCGGTCTGCGGATGTTATTGGTAAAAGAGTATACTTGTTATCGTCTCGAATTTTATATGGAAAGCCCATAACAATCTTGAAAAATTTGCTTTTTATGTAATTTTTATACTGTGTGTAGGTATCGGTGCTAATAATGTCATAAATAAATCTGTTAAAGCTATATACACTGCTAAGGATATAGTGTTATACGCAGAAAACGATTTCCAGCAAAGTGGTATATAACGACTTCATAAATAACAATCATAAAGCGTATTTAATGGCGATAACTATAAAATTCTTCGGACATAACTCAAAGTACGTCGGGAGGTCATTAACATCATGTGCGCCTCCGGACCCGCCATTAGTGTGCATTGTGCATAAACTGCGCTTTATTTAAATAAATATGCCGTTAAAGCAATTAAATTAAATCACGCGAACAACTACCTTTCATTAGATGCAAAATTTGTTGGAAATTCTAGGTTATGGAGTTTTATAATACTGTAGACGGTGCAAGGCTTCAGTTTTACGATGACTGTGATTTATGGGGCAATGAATTTGAATATGAAATTTTGCTATTATCATAAATCGTTTGTAGAATCAATTGTAGTATCACGGCAAATGCATGGCGTGATATTTGTACTTTTGTGCTAAAACAATAGAAAATTATAATGCAATAACTCTAAAGCTGACTTTAGGCAGTAGTATATTTGAATGCAATAACTAGGTAGTACTGCTGAATGATTATATAGGATCTTTTAACATTATGTAAGCAGCTCTCATTTCAAAGCTCTATAAAAAAAGAACTAACAACATATAATTTCTGGTAGAAGAAGCTCCGAGAACGTGTAGTACAGCACAAAAGAACCGAGTAGCTGGCGATGTTTTCCTCCGATTAAACGTGTAAAGCAATTTATCAAAATAAATTGCTTACACGTTGTAGAAATGTGTTAATGTTTGAAATATACAGCACAGCTACTGGAGCTACCTGCTAATTATTAATACATTGATTTAGATTTGTTTTACGTTAAGAAACTATTTATTACTTTGACTCTAATGGATATAATTCAAACATATATTTTGATTGATAGTTTTGTATTGCTCAAGCAATAACAAAATGAATTATTTACAATATAAAATGGTGTTTGTGATGTTGACGAAATATTAAATTAAATAATTACAAGTACGTCTGCAAGGCTCAGCAGATAAATTAGTTCTAAGCTAGTTAGGAGATACATTGTAATAGTTCCAAATATGTAATAACTATTTCCCGAGGCGCGAGGCCGCCCCAATAGCAATACACTTCGATCTAAACTTAACATATAAATTACATAATTACGACACACGCGAACTCGCTTAACATCGGTAATCTCACTTTAAATAAGCACAAACACTGTAATATTAATTACTCAACTGAAATTACAGTTTGTAAAGTGGTTTTCGTAAAGTTTGCAATTGTTCATTACTAGCCGAGGAGTCGATTACAGGCTGTAATTACCGCGAGTGCCAACTTCACTGGTTTAGTTAATCAGCTTGCCTTTTGGTGCCACCTTGCACGATGGATGCCATTTCACTAGTGCTAGACTTCCTCTTGGCATGAAATGGAAATATCAACTATGACCCGAACCCGACATTATTTCAATTACTAAGAGTAGACTAGTAAACAATTTGTCGCATCTAATAAACTTTCCATCAAGCTAAAAAAGCGACTGTTTAGCTTGCTGATACGCTGATGTCAATAAATTCCGACTTCCTGCAGAGCGGTGTTGTTTTGCAAATCATCTGGCTTGGCTGTCAGTATCAATCTTAATTACTCGGGGTGTTTTATTTCACTGACGGAAAAGGTGCGAGACTTCCCAATCGCCTGATGGCATTGTTATTTGGGGATTAGAGGCGCTTATTCCAATGGTGAGGGATCTATAAAATAGAAAAACGCTTTGATTTGTTGCCTTAAGCTGCCACAATAAACAAACCGCTTCCCTTCGGTCTGACATTTACACGAATATACTCGTTAATTGAAACGGTCAGTCATGGTCAATCGACCTGCGGCTATGGGTGCTAAAATGTTTGAAACGTCAGCCATTGTAAAATGTTATGCATGCCGCAAAGCTCGCCACAAAAGTTATTTCATTCTATTTCACCGCGTTATGTGGATCGTTATAAAAATCCTAAATGGCAACGACACGGGCAGAGCTTAAAGCGACATTTATACCAAAATATATGACTCGATTACCATAGTTAAATATAAAGCCCTTCGAGATAAATGCACTTTCGATAGAAAATAGCGACAATAATAAATTGAAAACAAAGCGATCCCGGAACGTTTCCACGCAGATTACAATCACTGGGAAAGGCAACAATAGGGGCAAGAGCACGGAACTGTCCCGGACAATGCATATTGCGGGCCCCGGGGACAGGGCTACCGGCCTTCAGTAATGGATTGCATTTTTTGGAACAATTTATATGAAAACTTTGCGAATGACCAGCAACCGAGATATTCAGCTCACCGAGAGTTCGTTTCATATAATCAGCTGATGCGGGGAGCGAGCTGCCAGCGTAGCATCCCGTCCTCTGCACATTTTTTGAACAAGATTGCCTATTACGGTTTGCTCGGGCAAATTGGGCAGCCCTGGAGGATGCCGGGGGATGGAGGGCGCCGTGTCGCTCGCTAGGAGCCCCGACCTCGCCTGCCTAACCAAATTGCATTTTGATTGTGTTCAACCGCCTTACACGTGGTTGGCCGCAATTATTTGACATTATTACTTTTTATTACAGCAGAAACGTCATTTTGTTCGGATTCATGCTCCAGTTGTAATTTGAATTTCGTCTCGGTGCGCTCTCATTTTCAAAAGTGGAATTTGACTGAGAGATGTTCTGCATTGCGGAGAGGTTTGGTTCCCGACGATGTTATGTTTTATTGTGAAATACATCCGCCTGCTTTATGGATGGCGGCTCTGCGTTATGCGCATCGTTTTATGGCGACTCATGTATGTTTAATGTTTAGGCTTATAAAATATTTGTTGTAGTTTTGTCAAAATCTAATAGATGGCGATATGTCAGTGACGTCATCTTTCTGTATCGCGGTGTTAAGATTTTCAGCCGAAGAATGACACCGCGGTAATATTTCATTAAAGTTGTCTTGCTCTGAAAGTGTGTTTCATTATTATTGGAAGTAGTATTTTTGCGACTTTGTACATGGTCTTGCTCTGAAAGTGTGTTTCATTATTATTGGAAGTAGTATTTTTGCGACTTTGTACATGTATTATGTAAAGAAACCTTTTTTTTAATATTAATAATTTAGAAAAATAAATTATAAAACTTTACATAATAAATATCTATTGATTGATATAAATATGACGGTAGATATTAACACCTACCGTCATCTACGTATTTGCAAACGATAATAATATCGTTTTCAAACATGATGAGATTAAAAATATCTTAACTAATAATATAAAACCCTCGGTCGCCGTATTTAGTACTAGCTGTTGCCCGCGACTTCGTCGTTTGTCGTGGTTAGAAGATATAAGTTATGATTTATATCTGCCCTGTTTTTTCCACATTTTCCATTGTATCTTAATTCCTATTGGTCGCAGCGTGATGATTTATAGCCTAAAACCTTCCTCGATGAATGTTCTATTCAAAACAAAAATAATTTTTCAATTTGAACCAGTAGTCATGAGATTAGCACGTTCAAACAAACAAACAAACTCTTCACCTTTATACATCGTGATTTTTTAGTCGGCTTACAAAAGTAGCCCAGTTCATGTGTCCAATGACTAGAACACGTTCATGATAAAAAAATAGGTATTTATGAGATTTTAATAAATTTAAAATGCAATTTTTATTCAATATTATGATGCAATTTGTAATTTTTTAGAAACACATCTCTGTTGCGAGCGCGGTCCGAGCCTTGTAACAATAATGAGGGGTGCGGGCGGCGGCGTTTTTATCATTTTTAGAGTATATTTCAGATTTCTCATGTTTTATTTTTCTTCGTACTTATTATCTTAGTTGATGCTAAAAAAATAATAATCGCGCTTAGGGGTATTTTACGTCGGATAAATGAACTGGGCTGCTTTTGTAAGACGACTAAAAAATCACCGTGTATATTAGTATAGATATGGATGAAAAATATATTAATCATGCTATTTTAGTCCAAATTTAAAATCGGTTAGTACTTGTGAAGCCTCAAACTGATAAATGGAAATTCATTCAGTCAATTTGCAAAAGGATAATATAAAGTTTTATGCCTGAAGCGATCAATTATCTTATCAATAGAGGTGCGATCTTTCAATAAGAGTTCGTTAAAAATCAAATGGACTGAATAATAACACGTGTCGTTACTTGAAAGGACCGACGAGGAAGCCTTTGCATTTTAATAAGGATTAAAAAAGACGTTTCGCATGAAGCCAATTAGACTCGAAAGGCGCGTTACGGAGCGACGATGGTAATTACCTATATTTATAAAGTAGGTACTTTGCCAGTTCCGAACACTAACTCCATTACAAATTGAGAATTTGCTGAGAACCGAGTGCTACTGGATGTATCTAAGTTTGAAACCGACTGATGTTAATTTGAAGTTTTATTAATAGGTACCGAGTCGGGTTTTAATAACATCGTTTGAGCTGGTCCCTGTACAGATGTGCGCTGCTGACGTCTCTACATTCGGTGTACTTCGAAGTGTAGTGAAGTGAGAACCTATCAAACAAATTCGATAACTACTGCACCACAATGTGTGTTGGAATACATTCGTGTCGTATACATTTACATTTAGATCCATCACACATCTAAGGTAAGTTTTTGATTTTATCGTTCATGTTTAAAGAACACACGAGATGAAAAAAAACTGTATAGTAAAAAAGGTAATCCGATTCCTCCAAACAAAGGGAGAAATAAAAGACCTCTTAGTTATTTTCAAACAAGCCAAGATATCTCGGGCACATTTCTCTCTGAACAACTCGTAATTTGCGACCGTCGAGATGAGACATTGATTTTCAATCCGCTCGAAGTTTTTCACTCCACTTACTTAAGTAGTCGTGAAGATAAAGCGAATGAGACGGAAAGGTTCGCCCCTCCGCAGCTCCGCGCTATTTCGGCTATTTACCGCTTTAGGCTAGCCGAGCCAGTGGCGGTTTGATTCTTCGATAATTTGTGGGTATAGGGATCACTTTCACAAGAATGTGCTTCATTGAAATTCTTCAATATTTTAATACTGTATTGTACGGTACTATTATTTAGCGGCCTATTTATTTACGGCAAGCCAAGTCGCGTGATTAACAATTATTCCATTGTTTCATTTACGATAAACATTTGAGTATTATTTAAAACAAACACATGGTACGTGAACGGTTAAGTTTCTTTATTAAATTCCCATTTTAAATGTCACGTCCACTGTCTTCGGAGTAGTTTAGTTCCAGTCTCAGACGTTTCTATTATTGGAGCAGCAATTTCTTACAAACATTACTTCGAAACGAAAACAAGTGATCGTTTTAAAAATGTACGAAACTAACTCGATAAGAGGAGTCCTCGTTTATTTTTAGCGAAGTAAAACATAAATTATGTACGTTACAATTTGGACACAAGCATTGTTAGACTGTAGAACAAAATGCGGCGCAAAAGGACGCGACCCGCCGATAAATTATTTACCTGAAAACCTAACACCATAAAACGGTCGAAACAAAAGCGGTCACATTTGTTAGGTACCGTGGAAATGTCTGCGAATAAATAATAAATC
Organism: Trichoplusia ni; assembly: GCF_003590095.1. Lineage (NCBI taxonomy): Eukaryota > Metazoa > Arthropoda > Insecta > Lepidoptera > Noctuidae > Trichoplusia > Trichoplusia ni. Next base: position 11,811,628 of record NC_039481.1, read on the forward strand.
GTATATGGCCGAAAAGATCCGATAGCACCCATGAATAAGAATAAACAGATGGTGTAACAATGTTGTGCGGGGTTAATGCGCGCCGGCGGTACAGGCGCGTACAGCCGGCCACGCGGCGGCCACGCGGCGGCCAGGAGGCTGCGAGCCTTCCCTTCCACTCCGGTGCCAAGATCGCGGCCGACAGCAGAATTTCTAGTTTCGTACACTTGAGATTTTATTTTCAATGTTTACAACGTTATATTTTTAGAATTGAATTTAATATTTTTGTGAGCCGCATTTCTGTATTTCGTTACACTTTGTGCTAGCGCTTTAGTGGGGCTTTGGTCGTTAGTTCTAACTACGTATAGAAATCTAGATATAGAACTAGACTGTACAACCGGTTTTTAGGATAAAACGAATAAGTACGTATTGGTATACTTTTCAGTTTTAGATCTGGAAAATTGTTGTACTTGGTAGCTAAAAAAAACTTGAAACGCAATTTGAATTATTACACACAGCACCTAAAGTTACCTCTACTAGTAACTTCAAGTGCATAGGCATTACAGTGAGGCCGGCAGCAGGCAGACAAGAGGTGTTCTCGAGTTAGCCAAACACGAGACAATGCGGTAGACTCAGCCAGTACCGAGGCGTCACGCGTCTGGTGCATGTGACACGAGACCTACCACTGTTTCGGGTATTATTAACATGAGCTTACGTCATATACAACCTCAAGCAAACATTTATGCAGATCATGACTAACAAGGAGTAAGTCAATACTATGCCGTTACAAAGTCAGTTGGTTGTATGACTTATAATCTGACCTAAAACCAAGAACGAGACTATCAAAATCAACAATAATTTATATGCTGTTGCTTGTTTTTTTAGTTATCAATTTATTACAGATTTTAGCGCAAATAGCTAAAGTAATAGTGTAGTAGTGAATAAGTAATAACAAAATCATAATTGTATAAACCAATTCCCAACCCAGGTAAGGGCAGAAATTTAAAATTTTAAGATCTTTGTTAAAACTTTTGGGTATATCGACCTCCATCCTCCGGTCGATAAATATTAGTTATTTACAAGTTGATCATGTGTATTGTTTCACTCAACCCGTAATGATGAAGTGGATCTGTTAGACGTCGGCTCTTGTGCTACAATCGTCAGTGTGCCAGCGGTACTCCACAGTGCAGCGGACTCCGGCCTGATTGAATTACCCGGCGCCGCAGTCACTGTACCTCTGGCTCGACTCTCCTGATAAAGCCCCTAATCAAATCATATCGGCGTTTATTCTCTTGTTTAATAACCTCATTTTGTCTGTTTCTAACACAAACGAAGTTGACAATTAGTAGATACTGCTGAAATGTGGATTTGTAAACAATACATAGCTCACGTGATTAATGTAATATTATTTTATTAAATTAAATCCATGCTAATAGGTAAAATAGGTAAAGTTTGATTTTATTTGTTGATTTTTTTGGGAATTTGCAACTAAAATCGTCCAACAGGCGCACTCACAAGTCATCATCAATAATGAAATCTTAAGAAACAACAGTATCAAAATAATATATCGTAAGTATTTTATTTTTAAGCATATTCAACTGATAAAGCTCGACTAAATCAAAAAAATCTTTTTTCTATCGGCAAATTGCAAGGTCTATTCACTTAATTGAAAAACCTTGTGAATTTGAAAATGTGAGGAAAGCCTTCAACCTCAGGACTCGAACGGATTGCAATGCTATTGATGTCAAGAACTTCTATTAGATTATTAAGGATCCTTCTCTTGCACCCTTCTTTGAACTAGAGATTACTTACTGCCGGTGTTACGTAAGAAAAATATTCGTTTTACAGTTCCGCGATTGCCAGTAATGGAATAATAAAGTAGGTATTAAGAACTCTTTGTAATATCTGCTGTCCTAGGCGTCTTTAATATTTAAAGTACATTTTATTTTATATCGAAATAAGACGTCAGATCCAATGCGTCTTATAAATGATTTTTTTAAGAACACTACTCAGATTTTATTATCTTGTGGGCTGTTTTTGTACACAAATGGGATTAACCTTAATTATAATCAATTTTATAAAATTACTTACTAATTTATTTGGCCTAACATTAGTGACATCTTAATTTACGTCCCAACCAAAATGTGTTAATGTACAGCTAGTGTTAAAAGAAATTGAGATGAAAGCGTACTAACTTTAGCAAGCGTCATAATGTTGTCAGCGCTGTCACGGGCAATTGTCTCGAGCGACGTGTAGTCGTGTACCGACAGCGTGCACCTCTCCCGCGCTCTGCTAGCCTGGCACATCACTACCACTGCCAGCTTATTTCATGGCTGGATGACTACTGAGTATCTTGCACAAATAGATAGCATCAGTTCCTTTAAACTAAAAATATAACATGTTCAAAATAATATCACAAACCTGGGCGGCGCGGTGCCACGAAAACAGTGTTCAAGCGTTCTACGCGTGCACAAGAAATAACGACAAGGTTAAGACTTAAGTAACTTTGTTAGCGGACCTTTAAAAAACTTTGAGAAAAAGTGATCACATTGAATGTAATGACCGCTAAATAGGCAATAACAATGCGAGCGATATCCTTCCGATGTTAATCACGTCGTATCAATAAATTGGCGACTGTAGCGACCAGCTGTGTCGGTAAAATGTTGGTATTTGTGTTTTAATATATGCGCGGTCACGCTACCTTTATTGTGCTTTAAGCATTAACATACATACCCTTCGCAGCTAGGACAAACGAAAGTAGCCTCTATCTCCGCTGATTAAGATCTAAGCGGAAGGTAAACGTAAGTGTGTATTCCGGTAGCTGCATTGCCGTTGTGTAAACGACATTGGCTTTTCAATACGAAACAACAATACAATAATTATCGAGAGCGTACACCAGTATCATTTTAACGTAATGAAAATTGATATGACAACTTTTTGCGTTTTATAAATCTGACACTCGTTCATTCAGGAGCGGGGAACATTTCGGTAATGCTCTTTGAGGCATTAGGAGGAAAATATTGATAAATTGTATGCTATATCACTTTTAATGGCAAAATGAAACATTTAATGTTTGACATGTTTATATTTGATCGTTTTTCTCAACTTTCCGGCTGCTATTGTAATGATAAGTAATTTTTGTTTCTTGTGATTTTAACTAGATGTCGGACTTATTTTAAGTTTTGTATTTTTTTTCCATGAATATTTAGCAAAAAGACCTTCAATTATAATGAAGACCTAACGTGAGTTTACGTTTGTATAATTCTCATCAGCCATCTATAAAAGTAATACTAACTCTCTCATCAATAACTCATACAAATAGTTTGTGAAGAAAATCAATTGATCCTGTCCGAACACCATGTCCATTTGATTCACAGAATCAGTGTTTCTCTACAAGGCTCGCAGGCGACACGCAGTAGCGGCACTCCATAAAGCGGGTTATAAAAGCTAGTTTATTATGAGAGTATTGTATGAAATATGTGGGTGTTATTTTTCCTTATCCTTAACGTTATTCCGTCCTTATGTCATGGTGTTTTGGAGGGTTATAGCTCCTTGCCTCTCATAAGTCATTACCGTAAATACCTCATCATCTTGTGATTATGTTTCTTTTTACTTTATATTATTTTCTTGATGGAATTTGTGCACAGAGACGATTTTTCTTTATTGTTAAGATTGAAGGCTTTTTGAGTTATTACCCTGTGCTGCTAGAGTTATTTTCGGAGTATTATAAATGCTTACTTAAGCAATATGAAGCAGGATTAAACATACGTTACAATAGAATTGATCTTATGCAGCGCTTTCGTCAGAAATGCGCAGGTATTTATTTTTAAAATCAATAGAACGGAATTATTCTAGACTTATAATAAATCGAACATAGTACAGAGAACTTGTGTTTTAGAAATGTAAAGTAAGTTTTGTAGCCTGAAAAGTATCTCAAGAACAGAGGTTACTGAATAAACATGTTTGAGAGAAATTCAATGAGTGAAACATAAATCCAGGCTTTATAATTTATTTTGTCTTGTGAGTGCACTTTATAGACATAAATCTCTCATGCAATAAAATATATGTTCCGTGTGGGAATCGAAGGAAGACCGTAAAAGCTAAGCTTGAATCTAAAGCTCTTGAGTGAATACTTAAATCGTGATTGTGCCTTGTTGGACCTAAAACATCGACATTTTAAAATACATTAGTTATTTAATTATTTAGCACGCGACCTGGCCTCAGCTAATGATTAAGGACTCCGATTGGATCCGAAACTAGAATAAATAAATAATGACGATTTTTTTTATAATAATATTCCAAAATTATCTATTTACTTATATTTCGTTAATATAGAAAGAGAATACCTTGTCAAATCAGGTAAAATCAATATAAACGTCCGTAAGTAGGTCCCAGGTCCCAGTCGGCACGAGGTCTATCGAACGTATTGGAACGCGGACACTTTTATGAGGTGGTGTCCCGAGAGCCCCGCGGGACTCCTCGCTGTGGGGACATGTACCACTTGTACACGTTTACTATGGATTTATGGGACGTTTATGGACCGCTAGCTAGTCTCAAGTGTACTCTAATGTTGGACGACAGATTAAAAGTAAAACTCGGTAGCTCTTAATATTTGAAGCATCGTGATTTATAGGACGCAATTGAGTTATATTTTATTGATATGACTGAAAACGGCTCAATATTTTCTGAGATTGGGTACATTTGTGACAGTAGAAATGCTACTTCAAATTCGACTGAATTGGATTTCATTAAAAAAACAATGTTATAATGTATAAAATCTGCTTATTGTCATCAATTCCAGCTTTATTTCAAGTTATGAACCTATTCCTATGAGTATTATAACATATTATTAACCATAACAAAACAAAACCAAGCATCTACGAAATAAACAACCGCGTATCATGTTTTCAATCTCCTAAATAAACAAGAAACATCAGAACACAAAATAATAACATCACATTATTATTTCTGCCACTGAGCTACACAACATATAGAGTTACATCACGTTGTCCGTATAAGGTCCAAAGTTCAAGGTATAACATATTATAGGAATCGGATCCCATAACATGCTCAATAGGGTCTCGGTTTACGTAATCCCGTGATAGAAAAATCGTGTGAAATGAACAAATTCCTCTGAGAGCTACCCGAGTGTTCCAGTAGTCAGGGAGTAAGTCTGTAAGCTCACCATTAGTGAAACAGAGCTTACACTGGTTTGATTCCTTGATTTCATTCAGTTCATGAAAATGTGAATTGTTTTGAAAAAGATGAACTACGCTTCCGCTGGATTTTTATTTCCTCCGGTTTTGTTCCCTCATTTTCTGTTTGAGTTGTCAACATAACTAAAGAATCGACGAATACTACAATAACGTTTGTTACTACGACTGTGACCAAACCTTTCAATGAACTTCCGACAGGCTACACCCTAATCCGTTGTTGTCCAACATTAATTAGATGTCATAAACCACGTATCGCGTAACTCAGACTTAATCGGGCTGAAAAACTTTGCGTAACGCAAACAGAGGGCAATGATTTAATAACGAGTGCTATTATGGTGGGTCATAATTCATTTTCGCATTAGGATGGGGCGCGGCGGGGGCGGCGGGTGTACAAGGGTACGGGGGGGGGGGATCATGACCCACGTCCAGGACTAGGACACCATGATGCTAGTTACGAGACTGTTAAAAGTTGGGAAGAAACCAGTTTGCTCTACATTTTTAAAGTATTCGTAACGATTTCAGAGCTCACGAAGCTTTTTAATTTTTGTTTTTTGGTCGGATAATAATGCGGTTCAGTTATGTCAATTAATTAATTTATTATTTTTACAATCAATGTAGAGATGGGTCTTTTATAGTAAGGATAACCGGCAACAGTGATGGAAATACAAAATTAAATACTTACAAACAATACAATGAAAAAAAAGCGAGACATAAAAATATAGTTGTACCTACAACAGAATTATTTCGTAATCATTGTTCTAAGACCACGTTTTCTTTGTTGTCGCTCTTACGTAAATGTGTTTCATCTAGTAATCACTTAGTGAGCCTTGTTTTTTGAGTTGGCAACACAATTGTCTCAGTATGTCTTGGAATTGTTCTTTTTTTATACATTGTCTTGATGTTTTATGAATAGAAAAGTGAAATTGCTATTTATTAGTAGTATTGTGTGATATGAGGGCGTTGACACGCTATTATTATATTTAACTAGCTGACCCAGCAAACGTTGTTTTGCCTGATAAATTATTTTTAGTTGTATGTATTTTTTCATGCCACATTATAAAAAAATAAGAACAAAAAAAATCATCCAAAAAGTAAAATATTTTTTTTTAGTGTGAGCAACACTTATCACTTAGGGGTATGAAAAATAGATGTTAGTCGATTCTCAAACCTACTGAATACGCATATAAAATTTGGTAAAAATCGGTTGAGCCGTTTCGAAGGAGTACGGGAACTAACATCGTGACACGGGACTTTTATATAGGTATTAGAAGATAATTTCCGATATTTCTTGGTTGCTTTGGAAAAACCTCGTCTGAGGTCTTACAATGATAATATTCTGAGATATGTAAATCTCTGACTGTCTTCGTTCAACTACCTTGCGCACTTAACTAAAGACAAGATTATGTTTAGCCATTGTCAATGTAATACAAAAAGTAAATATACGTCAACAGGTACGAGGGTGTTACCAATAAGTCGTTAGTATAAGTCTTAAAGTATGGCAAGATTTATTTGAATGGTCTAGAAAGTGTTTTACATTTTAATGCAGATCTATACAGAAGAATACAGCAAGTATTAGATACAGAAGAATGCAGCAAATCTATACTGTTAATTTGTAATAAGATGTGAGGTATTAATGTTTAGAATATTTTAATTTTATACATTTGCATGCCTACTGGCAAAATATGGCTGAACGAATGTTACTTTTATGTCACCACTAATGTAATATCCATATTTGCAAATAAATATCTTTTATATTTATCTTTAAAAAGAAAATATTCTCATATGATTTTTGGTAAGATTTCAGGCATTCGTAATTTGCACTTAACGTAACTTGAAATACACTGATTATTTTTTTGGTTGGTTGGTACTTATAGACACTAACATAAACCATTAGTGCTGTAACCTAAACATTAACAAACAACGATCTAACTCATGAACTTAATTACAATCAAGTAATATTTACGGGACACCAACTTGAAACACCATTCACGTTAAACTGATAAACTTACTTTGATTAAATTCACGAAAACTTTAAACTCCAAATCAAAGGACAAAGTTGCAAGTCGCTTGGCATTCTGTAAATTTGCCAAATTCCTGTTCGCAGTGGACCGGGGCCGGCGCTACCTCACACAGACCTCCCGATGTTTGGCTAACATTAAAATTGGTTTATGCAAATGTAAATTACGTACATTAGTAAGTCGACGCATGCGACGCGACGCGGCCGCTAACTACGTGTTATCATGTTTAAGTAAAATATTTAATTGTTTCATTCTGTCTCTCTCATTACCTTAATAGTAGTTCTGTCATTTGTTCTGCTTCCATTAATAATATTGGGGTCAGATGGAAGTGGTGTCACTGTGTGTTTCAGTAGACGTTTTCCGACACGAGCAGTAGGTACGAATTTTAAGATGCTTGTGACCTTCCCGACGCGTGGTACTACCTGTACCACCAGCAGTCAGTCTCCTGCTCATTACTCAACCAAACCCATCCATACTTTAATTTACGAGCCCCTTAACTTCCTTCGTGACGTACAAATATAACCCCGACCGTTAATGTACAAAAATCATTCTTTTATTCACAATCCGATTGAATATTCCGTCTAGAAATCGCTATCGGTTTAAAAACGAACGCTAAAACGGATCGCATAAATTTGCATGACAAACGCGCGCCGCACCGGGGGACATTACTTTTTTTTAAGAAAAATATGACGACCTTCCCCCGATGGAGTTTCCAGGTCTATTTCCATAAATAATAAATAACGATCGAGGACGGAGCAAAAAGTATTTGGTGATATTTATTCTGTTCGCGAATTTTTATCCACTTATCGGGTTTTTCTGTCGTTTGAAGGAATCGTCGGCCCACGACCGAGAGCTCGCCCGCGCCTCGCCCGCGCCCGCGCTCGCGCTCGCGACCCGCGCGCTCCAACCTCCTCATCCTCCCGTATTGCATGCCGAGTGTACCTATCGCTACAGATGTTAAAAGATAACCAGACTTCGTTTTTCTTTTTGAGATTGTTTGTTTGTTAAAACAAAATCAAATGTATTTTTATTACTCTGTGAACGATTCAAACTGTAACTAGCATTTTTTAAGCAAAAACAAATTATTTAGGTATTTCTTTTAATGAACTGAACGTGAACTCTACGCTATGCAGAGTTATATCATAAACACTTCTATATATATAGTAACAACGTAGTCTACGATAGTAACCTTGTTTGTCAAATACAAATTCTGTTCCAAAATTAAAACATAAATATTTATTACATAAACATTGATGCCCTTACCGTATGTACATATGTATATCCATAGCCCACAACATTGATTATAAAGTTTGGGTAAAACACCGGCACGTCCCGTTAATAGTTCCGAGCAATTAATATTGGAAATTAATGACGGACGAAGAACAACACGCATTGACAACGAATTGGAAACGTGATTGCGTTAAGTAACAAAATTACGGTTTTTGTTGTATAATTACTGTTATCGGAAGTTAATAATGGATAAATACTGTGTTTACTTAAAAATAACAAAAATGTATGTCAAACATTTATTATTTAAAATTGTCATTTTACGTAAAGTGACGCTGGTAATCTAATTTGTAATGTCACAAATGGCCTTGTGAACGTCCGTCAAAAGTTGCTGTAGTGAGTTTTTCAACAATTCATTATTTACCCGAAGCTTAATACATTCTTCTAATAGTTACGTGGAGGCGAGCACAAAGAGCCGTCATATGACCTCGTGCACGACTTCACCTGTCACTTGATGAGTGACGTCAGTCAGAGCCGCCGAGCGCTGAGCACCCAGCACCCAGCACCAGCACTGTGCTGACCCACTTCAGTAAATTGGCTTCGAATATTTGTTCACGCAACAATAGCTACAAACAACCCACTATAGCTATCAAACGGAATCAATAACAATAATTGTAGAATAAGCAGCTTTTATAAAAAAAAAAACAATTTAACAGATATAATGCGAACTGAGGGTTCCGTACGAATAGCATGAATAAAAACAAGTTAGAACTTTTAACTTTATAAGAACAAGTTAAACAAGCACATAAAATTGATCATCTCTAAAAAAATAACAATCTAACTATTACAGATTATAATGTAAAGCCAAGTAACAAGCAGGCAGTGCAGACGGACAGACAGTGGAGCTATAGTAATAGGATTCTGTTTTTACCCTTTCAACACGGAACCCTAAAAATACTGCCAAAGCTAAAATGAAAGCTTTTTTTACAATTTCAATACGGGAAAATCTATCATAATTTGCCTAACCATATTTTCTTTAATCTATCAAAATGATACTACTCTGTTTGATTGGATTTTAAAATGTTTATTTTATTTCATTGAATTAAATTAATATTGTTTTTTTTATGAATTAATCAAACTAAACTACATAAAATCATACTGAAATAAACACTTTGTATTAAAGCTCGTTACAATCACAATAAGTAAACCGGGTCAAATTTGTCCCGACGGCTCCGCAGGGACCGACAAAGTTTGCGTAGTGGTCACTGGGAGACCTTGATAAATATATCACAAAATTTCTACCTCATAAATTATACTTAGATACACTACTACTACTACTAGGTCAAAAAATAATTCATGAATGTCGGACTCTGCTACCTTACGTCCTGCACTCAATTTGAACGTGACGTGTAACGCACAAAGTTCATCCACCCAACCAGTTTTTATTCAAGTTACATACCGGTCTGTTTTTCGAGAAAAAGGACCAAAAAAAACACAAGGATAATTTCTGCCATATTCAGAGGAACCCAAAAAAAGTGTCTAAAACAAATTGATCATTTAATTCACAACCCCTGACCCCTGACGACACCGATACTTTGGTAAACGGTATTGAATAAATAATTCTACTCGATCCGACGACAAAAGTTGTTTTCTTTTGTTACGTTACCTTTTGTGTTGGGAAATTACAAACAACCTAATTCGAATACGTTGAATACCCATTAAACTGAATAACAAAAAGACAGCTGATAAATTCTTGCTTAGTTTCAGGACACCCTTTGTTTACACTCAGCCAATTATACTCTACTCCTCAACTGTAAACGCTTTTAATAAGAAAAATAATATTTGTAAACGTGAAATAATGTCAACTATTTAAAGTACTTTTCCTTGTAATATCTCCTAATTCAAAGTTTCACGTTTAGATTTTAGAAACTGTTGGGTTATTACCGTTAAACCATACCCACCAATTATGAACTAGACACTTGACTCTCCAATAACGAATAATTGCTTGAAACCATTCACCTAAGAACTGCCTTAATTAACAGTACAATTCACATCGAAATCTGAGTTCGCAATGTCCGTCTATATTTACCGGCCGGGGTCGGTGGCGCCCCCTGGCGGGCACCGTGCGTCGTTTAATTATGCCGAGAAGTGATTCTCCATCAAAGCCTCCCCGCCAATTACACACGCAAATTGAACCGCGACAGCCTTCACTCCGGCCTGATCAACTGGGATCGTTGGTCCCTGCGCCGGTTCAAGGAATTAAAAAGTATTTCGGTCCAACATTCATTCGTTCGTGATGGAATACATTCCCATTGTTCTTATTGTATTTGTGAATAGAAAATTCATTTTCTATAATTATAGGAATTAAATCCAAAATATACTGAATTCTGAAATTAAAGAGAAACAATCCAACCGGCCACGACACGCCTCTACACACACACACTGATGTTATCTTGAGATTTACTAGGATTGCGGATTTAAGCTTTGAAATAAACACTGCGTTTTATTACAATGAGAGCAGCTCGGTGCTGTGTGGTGTGCGGGCGCAGCGGGCTCGCGTCGTGCGGCGCGCCGCCCCCGGGGCCCCGGGGGATGGACACGTTATTTATACTGACCCCTCTAAATAGGGGATATTCTGAACTAGATCAACGTGCTACCGTCCTTTGAGGAAAACAAAAGCCCCGCCATTTTCTTTTTTTAGTTAAAAAATAAACCATATGGCTATTTGAAACTCAAAATGTAAAGAATAAATCAAATATTAGTATCGTTTTTGTGACCAAACTCTGACCACAGATAAAATGATAATACATTTGTGTTCATTTATATACGGTCAGTAGGTTTCGACTTTTGCACAAACTATGTAAATTTACCATGCCGTCTTGTTTTCATTTACATTGCTAATGCGGTCATACGGCCCGGACACGGTTCGCTGTCGGCCGGACAATGCCTGTTTTCCGGATAAACTCATCATTTTGAACATAAATTGTAATGTCCCGTAAGGTTGATTCATGACAGCGCCCTCACTGCTCACACATAGTTAGCATATTGTGCTTGTATATACTTGAATTAATATTCATCATCGATACTCACATTACTCACCCACGCTTTACTGTTATTACTATTTTTATTTCATCTACAATATTATTGTAGAGTTAATGTACTTTACAAACATGACTATATAATCAACTACTTATAATATCGCAATAATGTGAAATGTTAAGAATAATATATCAAACTTAATTGAATATATAAATACATATTTTAAGATAACGGATTAACAATTTACTCTAAAACATTACTTTGCAATATGGTTTAACAGCGCTTCTGTGTGAGTGAAAATGCGTAAATTTATTTAAACTTGCCAGCTCATGCTAGACTAAAATGCTCTTAACTTAACGCTTTTCATATGGCAACTACGACGCGTAGCAAACATGTAGTCAATTCGTAGCACAGATCACCGTAGCTTCCAAGCAGCGTAGCATGTATTAGTCGCATCTACTACAAAACGTACGTGAATTCAAGTAAGTTTTTTGTGTTGCTTTAGAATAGGAAGCATTGTACCGGTTCTGCGATTGGATACCGAAGCCTTTTGTACAGGGCCTTTTGTAGTAATATGGGTAGTCTTCATTTACTGAGGAAACGGTGGACAAAAATACCTGTTTACACTGTTTTTACGGTGAAAAGTATAAAAGGCGTGTTTTTTAATGAAAATAATGTCTTTTTCACGTGGTAAAATTATATATCTTGCTTTTTAAATAAAGGTCATCGCCCGGCTTGGCCGTACATCAGGTAGATAAATGAACAATAAACACTTTTTCATTTTCTTAATCTTGATAAAACTTGTCAGTATTATTAATAGTCATTATTCAAAAGAATCATTCTCTTTTAAAATATATCCAGCGCCGTGAATTACGTGGGGCTTTTCATGTAAATTTATTCCATCAACTCGGACGTTTTAATAAAAAAAAACTTTAGAAACAAAAACTGCATCTCAAATTAGACTCTTGTTTTTTTTCGAGAAAGTAAAAATGACAGCGTACTTTATTCCTGCTAATTTTAATTTACCCACTATAGGGTTGCGCTTTAGCTCTCTGAAAGGGAATGTTTAGTATTTCAACACAATGACCTAGATGAGATTAGGAAGCCATATGCAGGGAGCCATTAGCGAGATAGATCTGCTGCTGTTAGATAAATAAATCCAAAACGAGTTTGAGAGCGCATTCGAGTTCAGACTCAACTAACTTAAGATTAGGGCGGAGCCGAATGCGGTTTATTTATAGTTGGACACAAACTAGTGACGTCATCGATCTGTTATTCAGAGACAAGTCGCGACGTGACGGAGTGGGCCGCCGGGGAGCAGCACCGCGCTCTAACGTGGAACAAGGAAAAAATAGAAATATGCATTTGCTAGATGTGCTCGCAAATCCGGCCGCGTGGGATGTTACTTCTCCGAGATGAAAATAAGTTCGAAGCCGAAAATACATTCTACATCTGCTGGAAATGTATTCAATTCCATTTAGGTATGGCGTTGTTATAACACGTCGAAATGTCAAAATGTAGAGTAGTGCAAGATTTGGGTTATTCCGGGTTAATCTTCTTTGTGAATAGTACTAATGAAAATATTGTATAATAGAAATTTATTTACTATTACGGATCACGCATTCATGTAACTTCAAGTTTTTTTTAAGAACACTAAACATGTTAATAAATATTTTGCACAAATTATAACTAAAGCTACATTCAATGGAAAAATGACCTAAAACAACATTGAAGACTGAATGAAAAAGTCAATTTGAATAAAATACTATTGTAATACCTTATTATGCAGTATAATGAGACCTTTTCGGTTTGATTACAAGTTGATAGATTAGAATCGCTTCGATAAGAAGCGAGGGCTAATCCCTTATTACAATGGACTTACAGCGTGTTCCCCACATTACATTCTGATAACACGAACTGTTATATCGTGAATAACTTGACACCAATATCACATGTAATTGGCTTTCTGTCTTTAGCTGATAGCTAGTTTAATCCCGAGATATAACGAGGTCGTTTTATCATGTTTTAACATAAAAAGGTACCTAGTTAACTGAAACCTTGTCAAGACACAGGTTGTTTTTAAAGACAATAAAAATAAGAAATGTTCCTTCCTCATGTTTTGTAACAAACAGTTTCGTTTTCAAGATTTTTCTTTATTTATTTCGTATTAAAACTTGTCCCACTAACCAGCGTGCTGTATCTGCTCAGACCCTCGTACACTTGCTCGGTACCCTCACATATTTCCGGTTACAATAACCTATTTATTATAACAAAGAAAAAATGTATATGTTCATCCCACGTTCATCCTCTGAAGCTCTCACGTAACCTCGTATTATTATTAATAATAAAAGGGGATACAGATCCGTCCCACAAAGGGAACAGTAATAATCTTGAATAACAAAAACATACATTTTTATACGATGCCGATGAATCGGAGACTTCTATATAATATAATCGACAATACTTGTTCGTTTCAAATGCATTTATGTAGAGCTGTCTAATTGAAAATAAAAAATATTGTGTTCGGAATAAATCTCTGAGAAACACTTTATTTTTTAGGCTTGGGTTTTAAAAGGGAATAGAACTCTATTACTAAGGTTCTTCTTTTTACCTGTCCGTCTGTCACTAACCTGTATCGCACGAGCCGTGAAATATAGACAGTTGGAATAATAAAACAAATGATTTATTTCTGTTGCCGGTATAACAGCAAATAAAATGAATATCAAAAATTGCTACGTATTTTAACGGAATCCTAAAGTCTGTCTCGTAGTTGACCGGTTTTATTTTATTTTTTAAAAACTCCATTGCATACACAGTAAAATACAGTTGCAGATTTGATAGAAAAAATAACTATTTCACTTTAATTGACTTCCTACTCCCTTATTTCTCACCCCTTCTTCCTTGCGGCACCAACAACTCTAATTACATAAAACCGATATATATCCCCCTTGCCCGTCAATCATGGACATCCTTTATCGACGAGTAACGCGGTTACTTTATGACATAACTGATTGATGTGACTGTAGGAGTTTAATCTCAGATGAGAGTCCGAGACGCGCCGATCACACACAAAACTACCTTTCTGTTTGGATTTTATTTGACGTTCATAGCTTTTGACTTTGTTATAACCTGATAGTATTCATTTTGCTTAATAGAGTTTGCTCAACTGAAAAATAATAATGGATTAGAATATAATATTTTACTACTCATAGCATATTTTTTTAACTGTCTTGTGGTCATGTCTAACTCTATAGTTACATTTTGCAGGTTGAATACCTTTCATAGCGGGGTATCATAACATTTTTGTGTTAAGCGCCTGTGGCTGCTTGTATTAATATAGATGTTCGATTGTTGTGTTCTCTTGTCATGTCTGTATGTAGCTTTGCAAAAATTTCATATTACATCCAATATATCAAGAAATAAGTTCATAACGAAAATTTTACCTGGATGCTTTTAAAACAAAATGGATTGCATCATAATATGAAAAATACAACTTAGATCCTTAAATATTTCACAAAGTATTTTCATATAGTGCCCCATAAGTATAGTACTTAAGTTGCAACTTCATTACACAGTAGCCTGCAATGCACATCAATAAGGCGTACCCACACGAGCGCGGCGCGGGCGCCCGGTGCCCGCTGACGTCACTAAATATCACTAAGGTGTTTCACACCGGCGGCCCGCGCGGTAAACTTGACAGTTATATGTTCACACATGCAATATATTTGTGCACCACAAATAACTTGCAAGCTTTGTTTTGGAACTACAATCTTCTTCCGCATATATGTAAAATTATAGTTAAAATTTTTTACTGAAAATTGGAATACAGTCCACACAATTGCAGAGTTCATCGAACTTTTTACTGAAGTATTTATAAAATTTTAAAGTATGTAACACTCATTTAATTACAAAACGAAACGTGTTCTGAAAATTGATCTGACGTATATTGTAATAATATACATAATATGAAATCACAAAACATGTCTTCTTAAAAATGTAATAAATACATGTATAAGCTTTATTACTAAGCAGCTGTCAACAGAAAACAATTCGTGAGAGTTTCCAACTTCGTGACAGTGAGTTTATCCTGCGACGCGTCACATTTTCTTACGATCTCGCCTCCTTCGAGAATAAGGCCGTATGAAAAATACGCGCGAGTGACGTCACGCGACGTCACGCCACTACACGTTAGCGCGGTGTCTCGCTTTCGTCGCAAATTAATTAATATCGTGTGTGCGACGCTCAGCGCTTATTACATCAACTTGATACTTGTTCCGTATTGTTACTTGTCGCGTTCGTATATTAGATTTTATGTAGCCTCCAATGATGCCAGTATGGGTTGTTACTGCTTATGCCTTCGAATTGATGTATAATGGTTTTAGCAAAGGTATTACATGATTAATGTCCCAAATGCACCATTAAATAATTAAAGAACGAAAAATAAGCCAGTGATTATTCTGACATAAATTAATCCTCATATAATTTTAAATCAAGTTAACCCAAGCAACACTAACACAAACATGTCGTTTTGAGTTCTAAACTTGAACAAGAAAATTGTTCAAACAAAATGTTTTTCATTTTCATATTAAGAAGTTCATTTGTAACGCATTTTGCCGAGAGATTGTGTACATCAAGTGTGTGCCTTAAACATAAAAGCTAAGAGCGTGATATTAAAAGGCAGCTAACGACGTCTATGACAAAGCTGTGAGACTCCCTTATGCAAAGTTTTACACTCGACGGAGACGAGACGAGTGCGATACTTGGTTAACGTTATTACAGTGACAGTGAGGGTCCTAACGACCCGCTTTGTGATACACACCCGAAATAAGGAGCGATCAGCGATTCAATTATTACAGCACTTCTTTAACATCGTGTTTTTAGGATTCCATAACCAGGGTGCAAAAGCGAAACGCTACTAGTGAACTCCGCAGCGCGTTTGGCACCGAGCTGAACCTCATGAACTGCGTTATAGCTAGACTAGAGTTGTTCAATAGATGTTTTATTTCTGCTGCTGTTGTAACAATCAATTCTAAAAATAAAGATGAAGTTTAAGCAAAGGTCATCAATTTGTTGGTGGATGACAAATAAATTTGCTCACAAATTTATCAACCTATTTGTTTATCTTAAATCTATTTATACCGAACCCTGTGTCACGATTCCGACTCGCCCTTGACTGGTTTTTAAAATCTTATGTATAGAAATGACTACGCGGGCGAAACCGCCGGAAACAGCTAGTATACTAAAAATATTGAAGAGCTACACCTTTTTTAAATGACATAGAGTAGAACCAGAAACATGTTTTTTACGATTTTCTCTCCAAAATCATACGAAAAAAATCTACAAAGTCTATCAAAAATGCAAAACATGAATGCATAAAATGGTAAAGCTCTATTTCGTGTTACATTTCACACATTATGTCGCACAGACTCGCCCCACACTTCTAATATATTATTTCCAGCGACACAGACCTCGACTTCAAAAAAAGCGAAAAATTATAGTTCGCATGCATAGCGCGTGTTGCTACGTGACTACCAAAAATTGAAAATCCACTTACGTTGGCGCTCTACTAAAATATCTTAGTTTCGTAGCACTAACAGTGCCTACTGGTAAACCTGCTTTGTTTTCATTCAAAGCAAGGATGGCTGCCATAACGGTGAATGAATATTTTTAATGTTCAGAAGGACTCAGCGCTAGAATAATGTAATAATCCCTTAATCATGATTTGTATTTTTTAACCTCCAAAAAAAATATTAATTTTAAAACCCGGAATTGAATTTGTTTTTTAAACCTCAAACAATATTTATTTTTAAACTTTTAAATATATTTTTTGAAATTCAATGAAATTTTAACCGAATAATTCGGCCGAATACCCCGTTCGGTAAATATTAATAGAATAGTATTCGGTATTCGGTATTCGGTTATTCGGTGAAACCATTATTCGGCGCATTCCTAATAGAAACGAAATGTAAAAGGAACTTCTCTTTTGCTCTTTCCTTAAAGACCATTATATAGATTCTCAGATTTATTTGTTATATTTTGAACCACGTTCCCTGATTCGCCAAAGGTTATTTAATATGATTTTTTTATAGATTCTGTGAATTTTATTACACTAGTTGGACGCATATTGAATAATGTGAACTAAATAACTTCCACGAAAATGGAAAATTATTTCTGCGAATTCATTATTTTCCTGATGCTTGGTAAAACTATTTTCTGCATATTTCTGGTTTTCACAGCTTCAGACAGTGCAATCTGCTTGATTACTCGCATCGCACGCTAGTTTTTGTATCTCGCGGATCAGATGCACCGACAAACATTCTGGCATTGGAACACAAGAGAAACAGTTTACTCTCACACATTAAGCGCTGACCTCTGTGTAACTGATGCGAATTGAACAGGTGACATAATAATTACGCTTTTTATTCAATTAGAATTGTATTTTAATCTAGAAACCAGTCGTTGATGTGTGTTTATGAGGCAATCGAAGATTGAACTTTCCCGGGACATGAGTTAACTTTTTACTTGGTGTATTTCAAATAATTAATGCCAAAATGAAAAAAAAAACTTTGCAGTATCAAACCGCGGCTCTAATTTTCCTGTATACATTCTAGCATGCTATAATAAACACAACTTTCCACTAAAGGTACAGGTTTTTTATTTATTTCTGGTTTAATATCTATTTAATGAATAAAAAAAAATTATTACACAGGATACAGAGACTTAGAAAGTTATAACACAAATATCAATGTTTTCTCACACACAAATTGAGGCCTTTTTTATTATATTGGGGGAATCGTCACTCCTTCGGGGAGGAAATGGGTAGTGTCAGACTTTTACTGACCAAACCTGAACCGCCGTGCTACGTCATCCGCGTTTTTGTGTCGGTGTATGGCAATGCGTTGCAATCCTTCATACACACACAAATTGAGGCCTACTCAAAAAAATGCTCCCTATTGTATATTTAGATAGAAGAGCAGAAGATGTCTTAGGGTGACATATGTATAAAGCCTTCTGCCTTTATCACTCAGTTTAGCATAATAAAGCTTGAACATCTAGCCGTGATTGCCGGCGGTCGTATTATCGGCAGTTAGCCGTTACTTCGAACATCTTAAGTTAATTAGCGTGTCATAAAGCCCTAAGTATTACATACGAAAGCGGTTCGTGGACGTGGTAATGTTGTTTTTCTGTACTTGTCTTGTCGTATATTTTTAGTAGCATTTTTTTTACTAAAATGTTTTGTTAATGTTATATTTCTGCGAAAAACGTTTATTTAATTAACAAACACATTTGATAATAATATAGACGAGTGAATAAAACTAATCAAAACTAAAATGTAAAGCCGAATTAGCCAATAATTAACATATTAGAAAGCAATCATATCAAAGTTGCGGTACATATAAAATATCGACTTCGAAACTTAAACATTTAAGTCGGTTGCACGTGTCACGTGACAATGTAACCCCTCCCCTCCCTCCCCCTCTCACCCCGTATCTCTGGTATCAGTCTGTGCACTTTGCCCCGTCATCCGAGAACGGTATCAGTTGGCCACCCTTGGGCCCAGTTGTTTCCTGTAGGATTTAAAGGATCGACTTGTAAGATATTTTCCTCTTTTTCCACAGCATGGCAATGGATGACAATGTACCATAAAGGATATGAGCATTTTCTTTTTCTTCAACTACTAAAATGTATTGTGGTATTTCCTGAAGTTCATGAGAGTACGCAACGCATGGTGCCTGTGAGAGCCGGTCGGTGCGGACCGACAATGCATTCCACATAGCTTTAATATCTTGAACTCAAATACCAGACGCCCATAAATCTGGCGGAGGTTAACTAACATCACGTGTTCCGAGTGGTCGCGATCCGTACAAAGCTCGGCAATTACCAGCCTAGCAAATTGCACCCTCAGACGGCCCGGGTTCGAATCCTGCGCGACGACGTGTGAATGTCGACGCCGTGTAATTATACACTCCCCTCTAGCACATGATTGCGCTGAATTTAGTGTAACGCGATTTAGTTTTAAGCATTCCTGTAGAGCTTTCTAAAGTATTTTCAAAGATTTTTTTGTCCTCTCGAGACACACTTGACAGTTCTCGCTAGACGCAAACTCTTTTATTTGAAAGTGGAATGGCAATTCTTTTTCGTGGTACATTAATATTCTATTTTCTTTTAAATTTGAATGATGAATTCGCCTCGAGATATTGTGTTTGTTTTTGTCAGCTTTTTGAGTTAAATACTTTGTTGCTACATTTAGATTTATATTCATTTTTAGCGTGGCCCTAATTGAAATGTTGTGCTACAAAATACAACAAAGAGAACTTACTCTGTCGATCCATCAATTACTCTGCGTACCTATTCGGAAAATTGAAAAAATGAAGTTCACCTGGACCTGAAAGCTTTAATTAAGTAAGCTGTAAGATTTCATTATACTGTAAGACCTATTCTAAATACACAAAACACAAACAATAGTTGGGCACACTACGACCACTACTGTTTCAACTTAAAGCCGGTACTCATGTTCACGAGAACTCTACACGACATTTATAATTCGGGGAGCATCAAGACAAACGTTACTAAATAACTTAAAGACAGCCCTTTTAATGCCTAACTGATCTAGACACTTAGGTCTGTATCACTTAGCACAGTGGTACTCAACCTGCGGCCCTAAAGGCTTTCCTTTAGGCCAGGCGAGCCATTCTAAGACCTGGAATTGGGTAATTGAGATCAGTGTAACTGAAAATAATGGCTGTCAAGTGCGCAGGTCAAACTAAGCCAAGATATGAGCGATTTTAAAGGCTGAAATATTTTGTTGAGTATAAATTAGGAAACCGTCAAGAAAATATGTTGGAGCAGTGTTTGATTTACGAAGAACAACTCTTTGTTTTTTAACTTAATTGTATTGCATACATAGCAATCGTCTATGTTTGCGGATAATATTGCAAAATTTAATTTTTAGAAAGTATTACTTTTAGCATTCTTTTTGCCTTAAATTGTAACATCGATTATTATGTGGCTATGCCCAGGCAGTCCTCATCGAATCGGGAATGAATGTAAAATTAATGAATGTAATTAATGCAGTCTCAAGCCACGAATGATTAATGTTACGAGACTGAGAAAAGGTTGAGTAACATTGGTTCCGGCCGTAACATACACGAAGTACCCCGTGTAGACACATTATGATCCCTTACCGAGTGTTTGTAAGGCCCGCGCTCATTATGTTACCGCTAATGATATGCTGTAATGAGGGAAGTGGAAAGTATCAAGTTCACAGAGCTGTGCCGCGCCGCCGCACAGCCGCGCCGCACCGCGCGCTCTGCTCACACCGCGCTCGTGTTGTTGTTATGAATTATTAAGGTACGAATGTACCGCGCCCAACAATTGTTAGCCAATGAACAATTAAACAATTGTTATCAGAAGATTGTCGGTCTTAATTTATTGTTATGTCTGTTGCCACGTGGCTCGTATCCGTGGCCCGATTCTATTATTAACATTTTACAAGTTTACATTAAAGCTCCGACTCACAATACTTTTCGACACAATACCGTCCGCCATTTTAATTGAAAACAGAAACATCTCGAAGCATTATTTTTCTTAATATCGATATAAATAACAACTCGAGCGGAAAATAAAACAAGCAACAGAATCTTCCTGCTGCAGCAAATTGCATTAATAGCCTTTGTACATTCATGCAGAACAAACAATGAACAAAACCTTTGAATTCGCAAAATAAATAAAGACTAATTTATACTTTCTGCTCCAGTGTAAAATGACCGGAGCGAGTCAAATAATTGCTTAGCTCAATTTTAAAGGCGCAGCGCAGCCCAGTGGGCCGTGGCGTTAACATCCCTAGTTAAAGCTGGACATTCATTCGACGAAACTGCTGTCGCGTCGCTCTACGATTTTGTGTAAAATGTCGGATGAGAAATCCCGTGTAGTGAATGGTCAAGGATTGGGGAGTAATGGATACCGAGCCATTGTAGTTCGGCGGATCGTATCGGGGTCAAATACAATGTCATGTCGTGACGTGAGGTATGGCTCGGCTCCGGGCGGCGCGACGTCTTTCTGCATGCCCCGATTTATTGATACCCAGCGAGATAACAAATCAAAGTTATTTTTAAACGGCTCTTTGAGCTTTTCGCTTAATATCAACGATCTTTCTGAAAACTGAAGCATTTTGCAAGTAATACCTGAGCTAATTCGAGTGTACACTGCGTTCAGGATTTAATGCGACACTGGAGCGTCTCCCGGGGGTTACGTCTAAAGTGCACTGACTTGTGCTGCACGTCGGTCGCCTGGCGGTGACGGTCGCGACATTTTTGTCTTATGATGAATGTCTTTCTTGCTGGGCTACAAAACACATTTGTGTTACTGCATTTTATGTTTGCAAAGAACTGATTTATTGTCACTGTCGCTGTGAGGTATGTAGCACTTGTACAAAGACAGATCTAACGAGATCTCTAATGAATTCTTATCAGTTTAATTCGTAGTATTTAACTTTAAGTTAATCTTGTGCTAATTTTCGATCTCACTGTTCTAGATTAGATGTTTGCCATCTACGTTTTTATAAATAAAAACTTAATAAAAAATAACCGCTTTTAGCTCACACCAACGTTATTACGAGTTTAAACAGCAAAAGCCTCTTAGGCGTTGATCACTACGTCATTACCCTAGATTCTATGTTTCAGAATTCGAAAATCAACGAGGTTAGATTTTATGGAACTTAACATTCCTCAATAACTTTGACAAACAGACCCGACGTCAATGTGAGTGCAATAACAAAGCGAGCAAACAGCCCAACAACAGTGACGTCACAACTCAATGGAAGGACGTCGTAAGTGTAATTTTGTGCGGGAAATGTGGGAAAAACGTCGCCTTCCCCGGGGATCGCTCCGAATAAAGTGTACGCGACGTACTGTCGCCCGCACTCTTAAAATGCTCAAACAATTTATGGTTATATTGATAAGATGCTGAACACGAAACTTGGCCGTGATACGGGAAACCAGGAAAACCATTCGGAAACACGAATAAATTATACGAGGGATGATACAAGTTGTAGTTCTGAGACGAGGGGGAGCTCGCTGATATGTGAGTGCGGCCTTCTTACTTGGATATGTGTAAGTTCGTCCTGAGTCCTGCAGAAATAGAGGCTAATATAGAACTTGGCATAAGAATTAAAAAATAATTCATTTCTTACAGAATAAATAGGGCCACTTAGAGTTAGAGCCACGTTTTTGGTCAATGGTCTGAATGGCAGAGCATAAAATTATTTGAATTCAATTAGTATTATAATATAACGAATATTGCAAAGCCCGTGTCAAAACAAATTAAAAATATTTTAATAATAAACCTCGTACGTTAGGTACGTACGAGGTTATAAAATTAGGCCAAACAACAGAGGGTCATGAGGTTACAACTGTCCAAAAACAGTGGAACTCTCGGCAGCTCGATAGTTCTACTAAAACTACGTTTGTCAATCTGTTTGCGGTCACCGGAATACACTCACTAGATATGTAGAGGAGCTGCTAGTCCTCTGTGACGTCACAGTTTAATGTTGACTTGACACACGCTTATCATGTTATTCGATTTGACATAGAATAATGTTCTATTTTCATGAACTTCAAAATAAAATGTAGCCGCATATACGAACTAACTTATAGAGTATGATTCAAAACATGAAACTATAAAGATACTGTGTCAATTTTTGAAGAAGTTGTTCCCAAAATTCCTAGTTCGTGTAACCGATGCGCGCTAAGCTAGCCTCGTAGGTCTAGTGGGTGCGGGGGCTGTGCTGTGGCGGCGCCGGATATTTCATATTATTACAACATTTCCGAACCGGAGGTCTCGAGAACTGGCCGCTGTGGCGCTGGTGCCGCAAATTATACAGTTTGTACTCCACTCTTTGAGACTAACTACTTCGAGTTCAAGTTGATATTATTATAGTTACTAACCGTTTAGAGAATCATAAAAACTTGCTCAAACAGCTCAATCTATTCTTAAATAAATATTTGAAAGAAAAAAGTAGAAAACAAAATTACGTTTGAAACAAACAACAATATTCAACACTCATTTTCTCCAGGAATAGGTTTAAAATGAGCTCCATTTACTTTTTTGTGTGATCTTACTTTTGTTTTTCTTTTTTTTTGTATTGTTAGGATCTATTTTAAAATAAAACGAGATTACGTCAGAAAATCCAATATCTGTATGACTCGTTCGTAGTTCATGATATATTGGGTTGAGCATGATTAAAGTTTATCTGGCAGGAACAAGCCAGCTGATTGGGCATTGCTCGCCACGTACCGAGACTATTTTGAGGTTCGGTAAAAAATGTCGGATGGCTTGTGCATGACAAGTGAATTGTGTTTATTAGTGCGCACGCATTTCATGGGCCGCCCCGTATCGGGAGCTGCGCTTAACTGATTCAATTGTTCCTACAAACTCTACATTGTACACTGTGGAACAACAATCACTTTTTTGTTTTATTCAAATGTAAAATGTTTTTCATTGACATTGATAACGGATTACGTTACAATATTCCAATCGACAGGTTTTTTTTGAACTGGCATCAGCACTTTTCCAAGTTGTTTGATATTGAGAAAAATAGGGAAACAAGTAGTGACAATGCAATATTTAGTAATTGCAAAGCTTTGGGTCGCGTCCGGCCGCGAATCATTTCGGCTATCAATCTTAATAACCGCTTGACGCCACATTGTTTTTCGTTTTCTAGGTGAGGCCGGTGTCAATCAATTTGATAGAAAACTGATAATATTGCGATTTATTTTGGTACAGAACGTGGTCAACTTATCCGATAACCAAAGAAAAAGTTTTATTGTAATCAAATGTGTTGACTGTGTTGACAAGTGAGAGAATCAGTTTGTGAAATTCAATAGGAAGACAAATTGTGTAAAAACCTACCTATCTAATCTTGAGGACCATGAAAGGGTATTCAACTAAAGCTAAATCTCTAACTCCTCTTTGACAACACTTACTTCCTAACCTCGATCTAATAATAAACATTATATGAAAACAATATAGCAACTCCCACTCATTCAGGGCAGTGTTTTCTGTTCTAGCAAGTTAATATTTTATTGGATAAAACAGAAACAACCAAACAATCACATTAAGTATTCCGACATTCTTAAGGCTTGATTTGTGCCCCAGTGCTAACCCTGCGCCGCCGCGCCGGCCGCCGCGGTACTCCCGGCCGAGGCGGTCTCAACGTCCGGCGCACACAGAAACAATACCATTGTTCGCTTTGTCTTCAGCAGTCCTTTGTGTTTATTTATTGAGACGAACCCGCGGTAGCGAACAAAATGATAAATAATTGCTCAAAATTTCACGACTACTGATTATTCAGACATAATGCAGTCGGCGGGTTTTGATTGGCCTGTCAAGGTTAGTTAATTGGTTTGTGAAGGGTTAGTGAATTGATAAATGTATAATGAATGGAGTATTACGAGGCGGCGCTGGTGGTGCGTGGTGGTGGGGCTTCCGAGGAAGACAATCGATCGGCCGGGTCAAGCTGTGCCGCGAACTGAGCTTCCGCCGATAAAATAACGTCTTCATTAGGTTGATGGACGGATGAATTATTCATAAAACCTAATTCATTCTAATTAGAGAAGCTCGAAACATTCTGTTATTGCTAATTTTAGTTCTACAGATTAACTTAACAACAGCGTAGTAATGTGGATATCTTTTAAGTTACTGCTTACATTGTACTAACTCCGAATCAATAATAACCTATCAATTGTCCAACGGCTTAAACAATGGAACCAGTCAAGGTAGGTATAACGATTAGCAACAGGTAGAAGACAAAAGGATAATTATATCCCTCATCCCGCGGCTCGGGTTGGAGATCAGGGCCCAGATACGGTATTGACTGAATTCCTGACTTGTTTCACAAATTCCCCCACCAACCGAAAAAAAGGTTCGATCTAAAATATTCGCAACACAATCCGTTCGCCGTCACTACTCTCCCGCGCGCTATACAAAGCGGGTTTTGAGGGCAAGAGGCGTTAGAGCTGAAGTGGCTCGCCATCGATGTGCCGCGGACAATGCGCGCCGCTCGCCACTTGAGTTTTTCGATCACTCGTATTTGTAATGGCAGACTTTGCACAACATTTTATGTTACTTTTTTGGATGTGGTAGTCTTTTATTGTACGGTTACATGTTGGTGCTAAAAAGCAGTGGATTGTATTTTATAAGATTACAAATAGCAATACCAGCCTCGTTTTCAAATACTTTCAAGATGATTAACATTGTTGTTCAGTAACAAAAGGAAGGTATTTAAGTCAAAACCAAAGAAGCCTACACGTCTTATAAGATTATATATTGCGAACGAAAATGAGAAACGTGACTAACCTAACCGTGTTTTGAACTCTACACGCTGAAAGTGCATTTAAGCACGTCACCTACATCTCCCCACATCTCGGGCATGCGTGCAACCTAATTGCAGCATCGATAGCTCGTAACAAGAGCCGAGCGCGTGCCGTATCGCGCCGCGTGCCGCGTGTGTGCCCCGCACGTCGCGCTCGCCGCACGCCGCGCTCGCCGCACGCCGCGCGCTGCTCGGCGCTCGCGGAGGGCGCGGAGTATTGCGCTATAAACATTTATAACTCCAATTTGGGGCAGGATAGAGATGTAGGGCCGCTAAGTTGTGCCGTTAAGATTGTATGAGTAGATTTCCTGTTGGCCTAATTAAAAAATTGGATTTGGCTGTTAAAGTTTGGTTGAGGTCATATTTCCTATTATTTGTAGGTTTTAGTTTACAACGGGTATTATTGCAAGAAAATAGATTATCATAACAGGTAGTTTAAATACACATAGGTGGAAGGTAAACATAATGGTTGGGTGACAAATTTTGTCAGGGTACACACATTGTGAGTAGGATTGCATATGGAAGGAAGTATGAAGCTCCCGGAGAACCTTAGCAATTACTATGAGAACAAAACGCTCGAAACAAATTCCATATTTAATCAATAGTTTACCTGAAGACCTAAGAAACACATGCAACACAAACTAAGCATATAATCAAGCAAATATAACCCACTTTATTCTGAATAAAATACTGTTTACATGTTACCGTCGGTACTGTACTGTATTACTTAAGATTGCTAATAAGTATTACCTATTTAAACTTACAGACAAACTGTGCAAACAGGTTTGCAAGTCTCAGTAATAAGTTATGTGATTTTTGAAAGAAGTATTAAATCGTTACCAACAAATTTAAGACCGTAGCAACCGCTGCTTATCGGTCTTAGTATTTAGTAGCTGGCCTGAGGTTTCGCCTCACCTCTTCGCCCTTCGATTTTTACTTATGCGTGGTTCATAGTATTTTGATTTATCCAGTTGTGGTGTCACTGTGCATTGAATTCTCTCCATCGCATTCAGGATTTACGCATTTTAATCATAAGCTTGGTCGTTGTGATATTCGTCTTCAGCCTGATCCCGAACCTTGCGTTGATTGATCATCAAGCTCAATCCCGATGCTAATTAAGAAAATGAAATGACATCGACGAAAATGGAAATTCATACTGCATATAACAAATATTTAATTACGTTGCGATTAATATGTAGATAGAATCACCTCCTTAGATTTGTGGTGCATGAATTATAAGAAAAGTGTTTTGTGCTGTTAAAAGCCTTCACACAGGAAAACAATGAAGATGATGTGTAGAGGGATATTTAATATTTCATCAGATATTCGACGCTAGCTTACATATCAGTAATAAGACGGCAAGAAACCTCTCCAAACTTTACCAATCACAAGACTAACTAAAACCCTAGTAGGTTAGGGACATTACCCATTCTTTAAGATCCATATACAAAATCAAGTACGAACACACGGCGTAGTGATGAAGTAGTGTCTAATTACTGACGGGGGCCGCTGCGGGGCGCGGGGTGGGCGCGGGGCCCGGGAGGGGGGCGAGGCTGAAACACTTCATTACCGGTATTACCGGGTATTACCGGGCCGCGATACCCTGATCACGTCATAAATTCGTATAGCTTGCTGATAAACGTGGAGCTGCGATCGCGACGTTAATGATATGTAAAGTAGGTGTTAACACGCGTTTCTTTATATTAATACCTCAGGGTAATGAGTGCATATAGTGAATGATCAGAATCGCATAGGTAATTAGGTATACAAGTTGCATCGTGAAATTCATATGAGACATACCATAATGATTATTTATTTCTTAATCTGCAGATATTATAATGCTGGTACCTACTTACAATTCTTTTCCATGGTGAGTTTCAAGCGGATAGCTCCTTGCAGCTGAGCTACTAAAGGTTGACAACTCCGACATTCTTAGTTATGATAAATAGGCCTATAATATGAAAGTATGGCGTACGTAAGTAATAAAGCTTCTAGACCCAAAAACAAAACATTTTCCATATTTCATAGCTCCGCGAGCTCTCGAACTATTCCAAACTAACATTTTCACAACTTTCACGTTCATGTGGACTATGTGAAGCTTTCTAAATTAAAATATAGCGCGAATTAACTGAGAAACAACCAACGCTAAATACAAGTCGCAATAGTTAATGTGCGAGTTGTTCAGTTGGATGCGATCCGGTGTCGGGGCGGTGCCATGCCTTGGTAATATCGACAGCCCATCAGTATCAGGGGAAATGCAAACATTGTATAATATAGTCGTGTTTCTAAACGCACAGCTTTAACCACTAAAATGGCTTGAACAATCCTAAATAACGTATAAAAGGGCACATTCAATTTGCAAACTGTTTGTCCTTGATAGTCTATCAACTTTATTAAATTTCGTATCGGGTCCTAATTTCAAGTGTCTTAAGTATTTCAGGTTCTTAGGCTCAGCGTAGCCGCCCTCTGAATAATAATTGTGGATCAAAATGATCAGTGAGTCCGAAACGATCAACAGATAAGTTATTAATGTTTCGGAAATGATTTATTCTATTTCTGTTTATCCTGAATCGAAGATATAAACATCTAATACTTACTCGTTGAAAACAATTGAAGGCGAAGTTAGGTTAGTCTACTTATTACAATAACTTGTGGTCCGTATTTATAAATAGGGCTCCTTTCCCAATGTGCAAAACCGGATTCCTTTATAATTATTAAACGATGTGTTTCAATAAATCGCCAGTTAGTTTCAAACTAAGTACAGCTTATATTTGTAAGTACTACACAACTGATACCCATGTTTCAGCTTATCAAAAAACATGACAGCATAGATACTTTACACCCAAACACATAAAAAATCATAGTAGGTACTCATGACCAGGGACCGGACAACCCCACTTTAGAGTTAAGCCGTTTGACAGGGTAACCCGTACACGGGGTAACTCATATCGCAGTGTTACCTTTTGTTCGAGTTACATCCTCGAAACCCAGCGAAATGGTTAACACCTTCATTATGGTAACCACGTGAAGGGGTTAACCCCTTCAATAACTTAACCCTTTGAAGTGGTTACCTTCACGAAAGGCTTTTATTCGTGTTACCCTGAATTACCCACTAAACTTGAGCTGCATACTTGCACCCTAGCGGCCCCTCATTGCTTTACTAAGACTACAGCTGATTTTCTTCTATCGCCGACGCGTCGCGCCGCGACTCGCGCCTCTCGGACAAACTACCTACGCGCGAAACGTCATATAGGTAACTAGCTGTTGCCCGCGACTTCGTCCGCGTGGTTAGAAGATATAAGTTAGGAATTTTTGAACGAAAGCCCTCGAAGATTAATATTTTTCCCCGTATTTGACACATTTTCCATTAAGTCTTCGCTCCTATTAGTTGCAGCGTAATTTTATATACCTAGCCTAAAACCTTTCTCGATTATTGGTCTATTGAACACAAAATGAGGTCAAATTTTTTAGATGAAATTATTTATAATAATTTAAAAAAAAATCGAATACAAGTTTTTTTTCATTTTTTGCATTTTCTGAGAAGATTTGACGGGTGAATTTCGATTGAAAATTAGAGTGTTTTTTTATATTAATTCAAAATAAGGTGAAAAAATAAATATTTTTAATCAAATAAATTACAGCGTATTTGGGACACAAAAAAGTAAGTTTTCACCAAATTTCGTTACAAAAATAAATTTTTGTAAAAGATAAAAATAAAAAACCACAATCTTGGTTTTTTAGATTTTTCACATAAATTTTGAGGTTATGTGAAAAAAATGTAAACACAAAAGTTTTAGATCTTTTTCTTTTAGAACTTTGCCATTTGACTTTTTTCGATACGAATTTTAGTTTTGCCGGAAATTGATAAAAACCGTTTTTTACTCTTCAAACGTCACTCCCACCCTCTTCCCGACCCCAGATCACCCGTAAATTATTTTTCCTTTCATTTTTATAATATTCCCCTCCTTTTCTAATGGGTTTCATCCTACTATCTTTTAATTTGGTTTTAAAAATTATCGACCCTGGTCTACAAGTATAGACACGAAAAATATATATCACAACGTTTGAAAAGTGCGACAAGCAAAATTAAACTGTAAGATCATATCTACAATGATTTTTATTCCATGTTTACAAGTCGCTCGGTAAATGCAACAATGGCGCCGCTGGGCGGTAAGATGTCACGTGCGCTCGTGGTTATACTATTTTCAAACTAATGTCTATGATAAAGAGTGCATATTGCATTGTCTTAGGTTGGAGTGGGTTACCCTGTTACAGTGTTACAGGGTAGTAAAGGGTAACCTGTTCAGAACAGGGTTCCAGTAATCCGTTCGAAGGTGTAACATATGTCATAGGGTTTTTTCTTGAAGCGCTTAAAAAAACCCCTTCAAAAACCCTTTCAATGAGTATCCGGCCGGTCCCTGCTCATGACACAAACATTTTGTCTTGGGTGAGAATCAATCAGGAATAGCAATCAGATCCACTGAGCGAAGACCAGAAGGTCAGGTAAAAATATCAAAATAAAAGGATGTTGAACATAAAGATCTGTCTATCGAAGTTGAGCAATGGTTGATACTGTCATAAATGTGATTAAAGACATTTACAGAAGTCTCAATATTACGAGTTCGACTCCCACTTGACTGGTTTGCAGTAATACGCTGTTACAGTTTCCGCCATTGCATGGTTTACAAATTAACCGAAAGCTTTTAGATTGTATCTGCAACATACAAACAAATAATGTTTAAAGCCAGCAGCTACAATAGGCCCTCCTCCGAGCAGGAGGGAATTTATTAGGTAGCGACTTGAACAAGCGCCATGTTTTATACAGCTTCATGAGAGGCTCTTAATTACTTGCATTTCTGCTACATTTGCTTGTACAGCCTTATTAATGAAGCAGAGCATTTCCAGAAACACGGGAATTTGAGGTCGGAGGGTTTTTAGGATGGTATGCCGGTTAAAACAATAACCCTCACTCTAACGTTACGTTGAACTATGATTATAAATTTGAGGGCTTATGTTTTCAGTTTGCGTAGTACATTACCTGACGAACAATTTGGTGATAACAATTCTATTTTTGTATAATTATAATGCTGAAGAAAAACACCGTGAAGATACCTGACTTCCAAATATTATCAGGTTAAAACACACAAAAGTTGTGTGCATAAACACGTTTTAATTTAAGTATTAAACAAACTGCGTGCTTTACTATATTCTTCGATTAATCTTGTAAGAATTCACCTGTTTGTAGAACATTTTTTTAATATTTCAAAGCCATCGTTTGTGGTATTTAATGATCTATTTTTTACACAGATATTATTTTAGCATGTTCTAAATATTGAATGAAAACCAGCTTGACCGACATTGTAAAGTGTTATGACCCAACAATGTAAAATACTTTAACTTTACTACAGCAATCTCAATGTTTACGAGACCCCAGTAAAAACAATGTTAATAACGAAATTACACAACTTAATCAATTAAGTACTGAACAAAGCATTGTCCATTAATAACGAAAGCCCTAAATTGCGATATAAAACAGTTAAGACGGATAAACTGCGGTTTCTTAAACGCGATTATGAATATTAATTAGGGAGGGCCGTCCGCGGCCCGCTGTCGCCCCGCACTCGCCCCGCACTCGCCACGCAGCCGCCCCGCAGCCGCCCCGCAGCCGCCCCGCTAGCAAACAATAGCAGATGCCCCAATTCTCTAAGTGGTAAAGAATTGCGTCTGGTTATATCGCACAGCCGGATGCGTTCGCGGTTGATAAGCCTTTTGTTTTAAGGACAATGTAGCACAATATCTGACGTTGTTTAAAATAAAAATAGTTGCGAGGGTTGCAGAGAGCCAACACTGGCTGACATTCTACTGATCCATACAGCTGGGAGCACAACATGAAACCCTGAGTAGGTATTAAGGTACAACTACTCTTTTATTTTACCTCCTAAAGTGATAAAATATGTTTCTATTTAAAATTAAAGATCGTAAAAAGCTTTATCACCATATGTACTACAAACAAAGGTTAAGATTTGGCTAGTGTATTTAATATGATTCAACCACTTTTTAACCCTAAAAATGTGATGTGATTCGATTGACAGGAAACGGTAACGTCAACAGCTACTGTCATTAACAGGTCTAATCATGTAACAATTGTGCTATTACTAAGACACCAAGGATGCTTGCTGTACCATTAATCAATTTTTTGTAACAACTTTGTTATAAAATACTAATGAAGATGAATGTGGGAGGATGATTGGAGCGAAATTACAGGCGTAGAGTCGCCTCATCTGGTCCACAGCGCGGGAGAAGCCATCCCCCTAATATCACCATATTTCACTCTTAAACAATCGTGGTATTTTGTGATTGATTGCTCCCCACCGCGACCACCAAGCAGATTAGTCAGAAAACTTACTTTGAACATTTTCATTCTTCTTCCTGCTGGCGGGGTGCCTTTTACTAGAAATGCTTACTGAAAGATATGATTTATATAACCAATAGAATCACATTTCTTTACCTATCCAACAGGCTTATATTTAATAAATCAATGCTATGTACCACAAGTCCACTTTGTTCCAAAATTTGACATATTGGGGATCTTCGAGTATTGATTAATCTAATATTTGTCGTTTATCAAGGGGATTGGAACTTCTGTTACCAACTCCGTTATGACATCGTGCACCTAATTAATTACGCAGTATGACATTACCTTTCTTAATACCGTTGTTTGTTATTCTCAAGTATTTTTAGCGTGAGTAATGCTTCGGGCAAATAATATTATTACTCTTAAGCTAACACCACCCATTTGTTTACCAAATAATTATGGGACATAATTTGTCTGAGTTCTTGTTTGTAAGTTATAAAAAGAATAAATTGTTTTATTCACATTGTTCAAACAGTCGAGTTTTAAATGCCAGTCTTGTGCTTGAGAATAATGTCAATGAAAAATAAACCATCATCGACAGATTTTGAAACTTGAAGCCGTTTTATTACATACTTTCTCGAAAGCTACTGAAAATTAACATTTAGAGTAAGACAATTTAAAAAACTTCATTCTTTTTTTTTTCAAAAAAATTCCTGCTTTTTCCATAAGTTGTAAATAAAATTTTCAACTCGTTGTTTTCAGATCAAAAAACGACAAAACATTATGAAATAATATTTTATCATGCATAATAAATTGTCACATACCTCGGAAAAGTCAACGTCAATAAAACTGAATTGTGTCAATGTGTATAGTGTATAGGTACGTAAAGTTTGTATCGCCTCCAATCTAGGTCCCACACAGCTACCAACAGTGTCTTTAATTTAGTAACCATCGCCGCACACCGCATACATATCTTGCCGCGGTTCGATGCAATTGAGATTCATTGGCTGCGCGCTCTGTCCAGTCAGCAATGTATGTCGCCCGCGTGATTTAAATCGCAATCGGGCGCGACCGAGGTGTCAGCCCCAACAAAGCGCCACTCGGCGGTAATTAAAAGCACAGAGGCCGCCCGTCACACCGACACACTCCATTTGTTAATTGAAATCCGCAAAGATACACAAGCTCGTGTGTGAGGGACCCCCAACTGTTATGGCGACCCTTGCCTTATCTCTACATGTATGACTGCAGTTTGTAATAATATTCGTCATTCCTATCGCTCGGTTACGCTGGAATTGCCTAAAACCTAACTGCCGCTACGTGTCTCAAATTTTATCATTCAAATGTTGGTGATCTACTTAGGCACCTATAATTAAATAATAACTGTTAAATATGAAACGTTACTCACTTAATAACTGAGAAATAAAAAGAAATGAAGTTTTATTTTGTACTTACTTCAAAAACATATAATATTTTTATTCATATAATTTTATATTTCTTCGGATCCATAACAATTACCCAGTAATTACTTTAATCAAATTCTCTGAAATATGAATTCATACTCTATAAATATCTGAAAAGAGAAAAATGTAAGTCTATTGTCGATTTCGAATCACACAGTTTTGTACTTAACATGCTTACTTGAAAATGAGCTGGATTAACGATTTAGTTCCGCGTCCATTGCGAATGAAACAAGAATTTTCCGAATATACCTGGTTTGGTGGAACACGACGGGGCCCGCGCCCGAGTGGCCGGGCTGCGCGCGCGAGCATTCCTCTCCGCCCCGAGTACACTCGAGCACAACGGATCCAATTATATCGAGTACTCATCTCCGACTGACCCTAAACGCGATGCATGTTCCTGAACGCTATTTATTACATACACCATTATACAAACTTCTGTCAAAGTACATATTTTATGAATTTAGGTAATAGATATTGCTAAAGCTATAAGTCACTAGCTATTTTGATTTCAATAGGTCTATTAGGTTTAAATCAAATCCTATTTTTAATAAAAGAATCATGGACCGAAATTAACTGTCCTTGCTAAATAAATATAGCGTAGATTTGGCTTCAATATGTTAATAGAGCGGAAGTCAAGCGTAACTGGTGGCGTCTAGGTCATGAAACGCCAGCCGATGTAATACATCAGCTAGTGCTTTCGCGGCCTATAATCCGTGATTCGTGAGCAATTATCGGTTCAGTAATTAAAAGGCTCCGGCGATGCCTGCTAATTGCCGTTATGTAAGTGGATAGTCCGGCAGCTCTCCGGCATCACTGCGGCCCCGCAGCCACAACAGCCGCCTTCCGACAATTATCACTACTTTGAAAATGAATATTTTCAAAGTTAATTTATAAATGAAAAATTTACGCTATATTTGCTCTCTTTTATTAATTGTTTACCGTATTAATTTCCATTTTGAAATATTTGTAAAATATTATTGTATATTGTCGATGACTTTCCAATAATAACCAATCCTGAAATCCTTTAACGAATTGGAATTTGTTTCATTCAATACGTTTATATGACAACTGCCCCTCTTAATTACTAATATCTAGGGTTGTCCGTAAAAAGTCTGTTTATTGCATTTTTTTGCCGCTGTTATGGTTCCCCACCCGATGGGTTAAAATGAAACCAATTGCTGGAGCTCCGCTGGCAAGGCTGTAGGAACCTTGTTGTCTCGGGAACCTTGATACTAAATAGTTAAAGTTTTCATCATCGCCCAACCGATTTATTTCTTTTTAGGCTATTTGTACGAAACCTTCAGTTGACTGTTTTTTTTTATAATAAATTTTATGAACCTATTAAATATACACACATATCTGTAGTCATAGCTAATTAGAATGTTTCGCACTATTCGAAATTAAGAGTACTAAAAACTGTTTGATATCGGACACATAATTACCAAATATTCAAAAAAACTGCTACAAAGTTTGTAGGAGCGAATAACAAAATTAATTATAAATCAGTGTAAACTTCTAACAAAGCTGACTCTATTTTCCCGATGCCTACAATCAATTAACTGTCAAGATCAATTTGCCTGTTTTTGTAACCAATTTAGTCTTGACATTGTTATATTGACGTGTTATACAAATGGCCGTAACAGCTTCTTCAATGTCGGTGATTAAAAATTCATTCATCTCAAGACGGCGCGTGACATTACGCCGAGTGACAACCCTGCCTCCTCATTAGAACAACGAATTCGGCGATAGCTCACTATGATGCCGAAATATAGGGCTGTCACTCCCTGTTACCATAATTGTTCTGTTTCACTGTAGATTTAAACTTATTGACACGGAATAAGAACAAAGGGTCGACGGAGGTAAAAGGTTTTTGTTCCACTTTTTAAATTCCTTGCTGTTGTTATCTCAGAGAGGTAGAACCGGTGTTTTGTTCGTCTCTCTTGAAATTTGTAGTCAATTCATTATACAGCTCGGCGTCAAACTTGTTAAGGTTGTCTAATGAAACAATTTCATTGCATTTCATGTATAAAGTTTGTCTTTCTTCTGTTTATCTTGGGCTAGCAATCTGTAGTTATATCAATAGATACTGTTCTGTAATACATGTCTGCTACACTCCGAAGTAATTACAGCTAGATTTTCTGAAAAGCAAACGTGATCAAAAGAGCTATATAAACCGTCTAAGAAATACGTGACTGACATGAGCAAGCCAAGTGTATTGTTTATTGAATCCATATTACCTATTTAATTTAGTCGGGAGTGGCAACCCTAAAGCTGCACTCGTAACAAACCGATGCGAGGTGTCTTGTTACACAAAGAAAACTGTACAATTGTTATTTTCTTGCCAAATAATATGTTTTACGATACAAACGTTTTATGTTTATTCCTGAAATGGACTCAATTAGTTCAAAACTGAACACATCGATTGATTTAGTCATAAATAAAGAGCTTGCTTAATTTTTTAATATGAAATTAATTATTATACAGAATTTGTCAGAAAAACTACTGATTTTATTAATCAAAGAATTTTAACAGGTCTGTGGATAAGATAGTCATTCTAATAAAGTGTATTGCGAAATAAACATTTTATGACGTAATTATTCGTTTCGTACCGAACACATCATAAGACCAGGAGAGAGAGAGAGAAAATTATTTAGACCAAAATATAGGCATGAAAAATATTTCATTGTAAATAATCCGACGAGCTGCCAGTTACGCAGCTCCTGAATATAAACATGGTTACAATATTCAGTTGATTAACGCGAAAGCTATCAATGTCCTGTGATTTATTTAAAGCGAATGTCAAATAATAAACATCAAATATATCGCACATATTGCATCAGTTCTCACAAAAACGGTATTTAATCTCTCGATAAATTTAAATACGACAAACAAAACGCGATCCGGTTTTTTGAAACAAAGTCTGCGAGTGAATAATAAAGACAAAAGACTGGAACAATCGTGGGTAAGTTGGCTGAATGGATCGGTTAGACAGGCGGGCTAAACAGATGCTGAAGACATAATTAATAACCTAGGTGTACAAAGCGACGCGACTGGTGCCTGCAGAGTTCTGGCACAATGGCTTACGTGGGATTACTCTGAATAGATTTAACATAGCCTGGATAATACTAGTGCAGATGTATAAGTGAATGAAAGGACCTGTGACCCGAGCGAGTTTAAATTATAACGTCTGCCGGAGGACGAGTGATTTATTTGGCAGCCGCTACCTGTAGTTGCCCTTCCCAAGGTGTTGAAGCAATTAAGGATATCTCCTGCTCTAATTAAAGGAGTTTCAAAACATGCGGCTTTACGGAAAATAATAAAGCAAGTTTATAATTATTAGACCTTTTTCTTGCTCTTACCGGAGTGTGGAGTTACATGCGAAGTATGGGTAATGTGTAACTAAGAGACGAATACAATTAATTATTCAATAGCGAAGTATAAGTGAGAGTTTCATGAGTACACCTCACAATGTAACCAAACATACGCTCAGAGTCAGTTACTAAAAAATACTTCATTTTTAATTACATAATTAAGGTCCTTCTAGTAATTCTATAAATATACATACATACACAACAAGTACTATGTGAAAGAACATGGTGCATTCAGATTTGTCAAGAATGAACTTGCCAATATTTATACTTTTTTTTTCTGTCAATATTTCCATAGTAGATTAATCAGGATTTGCATGCGTATGCAGCACAGCTTATCCACGGAATACAGCGTCGGCATTCAGATACACAACAACAAGGTATTTGCGTCTATTACAGACAATTTAAGTTGAAGCGTGTGACAGACAGCCGGCGTCGCTGCGAACCGATACGAGAGACAACACAAATAACTGAATAACAAAATGAGTTTGTGTCAAAGTATATTATCAATACTAGAGTAGACTGTCTTTATTGTGAATTGTAGAATGCTAATAACCTACTAATTTATTATATGTACATAATTATATCGGGGCAATTGGAGGGCGAACGTAATCGAAAATAATCATAAAGAGAATTGACAGATTTTGTTGCGCAAAATTTAACAGAAGTCCGTTCGAGTGAATAAAATTGCGTCCAAAACTAACATACATCGATGTTCAGAAAAATTGCGTGTATCTATATAGAGGTAGCTACGTCTGAGGCACACAGACTCGCATATAATTGCTGTACGTCGTAGGTAGTGAAGTTGTCCCGAATCCCGGGTGAACTTGGATGCCGGCTTCCGTACCTCGTTATCATAGTAATGGAGTCTGCTGCATTATTGTATTGTCGGTGCTCTCTGCGGGACTCACTCTCTCTCTCCTATTACTTACTATATCAGATCATACGCTCGCTCACGTGTGCTTTGATTAGTTTTCACTGCGCTCCGGTTCATTTATTTGGAAATTTGAAGGTGTTTGTGATAACATTATTTCAATTTGACAGATCAGACTGTTCTGCAGTGAACTGACATAATTTTTGTTGTTCAAAGTTACAAAAACATGTTCCTTTGGAAAACGATTCGGTTTTTACTCATTGTGAGGAAAAGTGGGTCGTATCCTCGTATCTGCTTATTTACTTCTTTAGTTAGCACTTGAAGTATATAACAATAATATA
Source organism: Trichoplusia ni (assembly GCF_003590095.1). Classification (NCBI taxonomy): domain Eukaryota; kingdom Metazoa; phylum Arthropoda; class Insecta; order Lepidoptera; family Noctuidae; genus Trichoplusia; species Trichoplusia ni. The sequence continues at coordinate 11,849,876 of NC_039481.1, forward strand.
AGAATATGTTTGTTGACAGCGGGTGTGAGGACGGTGGACGTGCAGGCGGTGGAGGGCATGGTGGCGCAGTTCCCGTGCGACCTCGGGACCGCCGCCAACGACAAGGTCTACATGGTTTTCTGGTTCAGGGACGATGCCGGCATACCTCTATACAGGTAGGTTTAGATAACTGAATAAAGTGGATGGAAATATTTCTTATAGTGAACGAAGAACGTTTATCGTAACAACGTAACGTTTACGTTAACGTTGTCGGTAAAACATTGTCTTTAAAAATTATTCCGACTTATCGTAGTCTAAACTTAAATATTAAAGCACTAACACCTACAAATGGTACGCTGAAAGCTAATAAATGGCCATCTGATAATTTAAAAACTAGATTAATATCATGACGTAAAGTTTCACCTTTACTTTCCTCGTGAACAAGTCCTTTCAAAATTCCGAACACAGCGTTTCTTCCAAAGAAACTATCTTAAAAGAAAGTATTCTTATCAGTGGTAACGTGAAAGTTGGCGTGAAAAAAGGATCTTTGACGTAGAGTAGGTCTACTTTGTCTATGGTCGGAATAAACGCGATTCGGTCGCGACCGCCATCGCCCGTGCCCGCACCGCTCACTGCGCGGTAATTATTGCGATAATAAGCCTGCAGGTACACGATTTGATTAAATACCTTTCGTAAAGGTACTGATCTGTGATACAGTTTGTTTTAACTTATCTACGAGGTAGGATTTTATACAAAATGAACATGTAAATTCCACGCCTGGCATAAAATATAACTCAATTTAAAATAAACACGCAAATTAGTTACGCAAAGAGCATGTCACGCACTTACCAACTCGTGTAATATAGTCATTACTACTGAACTTTAAATATAAATTTCTTGCGCGGCTAATTAACACTTGACACCTGTTTTTCATTCACTACATTTAATTCCGCCTCTATTATAAACAACTAAAACTCTTGATCAAATACGATTGAACTGGGAAATATATAGTGAAAATAATAGGTTTAAAATGTCGCTACTTTTAACTGGTCAGTTTTGATAGTAGTATAACAAACTAATGAGCAACGTTCAGGCAATCATGTGATTGGAATCTGTGAACGGTTTAAGCAATTTGTAAGAGTTACCCCGGTTTGTATTTTCAATGCAAGCTCCCGATACTAAGAGAAAGACGCCCCCGCCGAACGAACGGATAAGATTGTAAAACTATATCTGCCTACTACGATTTGATTAAAATAACAAAATTGTAATGGTCTCCTCTCATTTGACTACGTATGACTCTGACCTTGACAACATCACAGTGTGTTTTGTTTCACTGCGAAATAAAACCTTTCCTAGCCGTGGGTTACATTACAGTGGACTGAAAAGGCGGCTTATTCTTTACTCAAAACCACTCGTCCTATTATGAATCTCAATTGACTCGAGCGCCCACATTTTAAACACCAATTTTCCCTCCCAACTTTTATTCTTCAACACCCTTATTGAATTAGGTGAAACCGCTTTTACATTAACTGTAAAGCACAGAATAGCTGTTATTATTTAACTCCTACAAACCCCTTGTTAATTCACAAATTCGGGGTGGTCATAAATACTACAAGTTCCGGGCGCATGTTTTATTTACATCGCCGAATCTGTGCCACTAAGTGCACAAGTTTAGCTCGCGCGACAAAACTCCATGTCTGAAGAAACAAGAGCTTCGCTAGCGTTATAATTAATTCATGGTGAGCTCCGACGCGACTTGCGACACGCGACTTGCGACTTGCGACCGGCGGCAACGCGCGACAAGTCGCAGCCTCCGCAACTAAGCTCCACAATACAAGGCTTGCAATTTTTTGTATACGTTGTTAAAACTGCCATACCAACTTAACGTTTTATCTGCCAACTTGCGATATATACATATTTTTGTTCTGTAGGTGTCCTTACATTAACATTTTAAATAGTTATAGTTGGGCACATCTGCGCCACAACTGATAAAAAGCTCTCCTGGAGGTAATAACTGTAAAATTTTACGAGACTCTACCCTCACTTCATTTGTCACCGAGGTAGCCGCCCAGGCGTAGGTACACGGCCTTGCCCGTAGACTGTTGAAGCAACTAATTTATGCCGTAAAATAAATTCATAATAAAACAATTTAGGAAAAAACACGAGCTAACATGCACATAAGCCGCTTTCCACGGCCCCTTTTAATTTATTCAAGTCAGAAATATTTCATTCGCATAACGAGCTCATTGTCTAACTTTATGATTCCATATTTCCCGTATTTATAAAAGTTACCCTCGGCGGAATTAAGAGACGCGGCGCGCTGAGGTGTCGCCTCCTGTTCATTAGGAGCCGTGTATTTATATAATTAAAGCGCACAATAAGGCGGCCGGGCCGGGCCGGGGACGCCGGACGCCTAACTTTTCGTATTAATTAAAAACGAGGCGTAGCAACGCGTCATCACCTCTGGAAAATCGCGGCTAACCGTCCCGTCCCTATCGCTCCTCACATCTACAAAAGGTCCGGCTAAACTTTAATACGCTTTAAAAGTTCCCGAATATTTCACTGTTTTAGCCACTTAAGACAAATTGCTTCGCCCGTTTTGGGGGTTATTTTTTTCTCGCGAGCAAACTCGTCGGCGCCCGTAATTTCACCGTTCGTTGGTTCATTTCTGGCGGTGAATTTTGGCGTTTTTCAACGGTTCAGCGCGCGTTGGGTTGCGAAGGGTTAGGTTCCGCGCGCGCGACCCTAAGAAATGCTTTTAAAAGTTTTTGGCTTCGTTTCTTCGTCGCACGTACGGCTCGCACGTGCGACAAACCTTACTGAATGCTCTCGGAGTAATGAACGCAACCCACCCTCTTGAAGATTAGTCTTCTTTAATATGAATAAGACGAAGTTAGCAAGACCTCTGTTGAATAATGTGAAAGTCGTCAGAGTTCAATGTTTATCCATTAGAATGTGTATGGAGTTATGGAACATTAGGCGATAAACCATGGTTTGCGCGTCCAAGCCGGCTCGGGCTAATGAAGGCGCGGCGCGGGCGGCACATCGCGCGCGCTGACGTACGACACACATAAATCAGGGATGGTGCGCACGTGCTCGAATGTTTAATCGATTGTACTGTGCCTGTTACATCCCTGTGTTTTACCACAAAATATATTACGACATGACCCAAACGTTTGTTGTTTGAACGTTCATGATCGTTGCATGCTACTTTACATACATATTATATTATTTTACTACTAATAAATTCAGTCCATTATTTAATTACTTCCCCCGATACAGCTATTAAATATCTTTAGTTTAGACAGTGAACAGGTTATCGTTCACTGACGCTGCATACAAGTCCTCGTTTAATCTCGTAAGACAAACGTCAAAGATATACTCCGAGAATACCCTCAGAGAGGCTCCGACGGTTCACAAGCTGGAGGCAAATAATATTTGCTGCACTACACGACCTGTGGGTCCCGTATAACGATAGCGTTATGTTAGTTACGTTTATTGGTTATATATAGATAGGTATTAACCTACTGAAGTTTTTGCAAATTAGGTAGGTATTCGATGTACATAGATTACACACAAACGATGGTCAACTGTAAAAAAGAATTTTGATCAGATGCAGTTTTTTTGCCATGTTCTAAGCATTTTTTAATTATTAAAACTTCTGAATGATCAAAGAAGAGTTAAGTAATATCATTTAACGATTAAAATTAACTAACAATAATGAAAGTCCAGTTTCGTTGCTCAAATCTGGAGAAAAACATAGGAATCTAAAAATAACTATCACCCATGATCCAGTACGCGTGTGTATCAGGAAATATCAGGAAATATCCCGAATTATCGTAAACCATGGCCTACCGATACACGCCGCACGTGACTTTCGGCCAATGCAACCACAAACTAATTTCAACTCTATCACCTTGCCATACAGTCCGTTATTAGAACTTCAGCTATTCGGCTGCGGCGGGAATTATTTACGGGGCTTATAAAGTGGACAAGGTTTTTGCTAGCGATGTTTTTATCGTAATAAGTTAGTTTCAGACTGTTTTATTTGATACGAGATAGTTTTGAAGCGATAAACTCGTTTCAGATTTAGATAGGAAAGTTTTTACTCAACTGGCTCTCGGTTCTGTGGTATTGTGCATAGCTGTTTACAATCCAGAAGTTGTTTAACTCTTCGCTAAAAAAAATGAGGTAATCGTCAGCCATTTTTCTCTTAGAAATAATAGATCTGTGTGGCCATGTAACATGTTTCATAAAAACATCACACGATATCTTAAATGACAGTAAACTTGTCAAATGTTAATAACAACCCCGTACCAATGTATTTGCACACAACAACTGGTACCCTGTTCATACAGCGGTGCGTGATGATAATTTAAGAGGATCGCACAGCGCCGTTAGTGCACTAGTTATCTAAATGATGGCTGGTGTTGTTCCATCGATCGCGGGTCTCGCGCCACATAAAAAGTGATTGGCTTTTGTTTCGGTATGCAACATTACGATCCCATGATCCTATCGCTATATTGTGCAGTTTTTGTTCTATTGGATAAATAACTGTTGGGGCATAGAGAACAGACAGTATTTCACAGCTGAATAAGCCTTCTTTGTACAGCTGTAAATTGTGGTCGAGCCCATAGTTTGCCAATTCGAGTTTTGTTTTTTTTATATGAATAGAATTTGTTGCATTTCGAATTGGAGCCTAGCTATTCATTGCAAAGAAAATGCTGAAAATTGACGATAATTGTTCATCTCAATCAATACGATCATTGACTATCAATATCAACTAATTTACTGACAGTGCGGATTCCGTTGATTTGGCTGTAAATTATTAGAGTCCCACAAAATTCTACCTATGTTCCATTTTCAGTTGTCAGAATTTACAACTTTGTTCATTGTAAACTGAATGGGTGCTTATATTAATGTTTCGTATACAAGAGTAGGGCATTAGGTACCAGAGCCCTCGTATCGAGTGACGCCCGGAAGCTCGACTAAGCGGCGCTCTTCCGACTGCGGGCGCTGGGTATGCTCGACTCACGTGGCTCTAGTAGCTGCTGTGACGTCATCATATGGGCTAAAAGATAAAAAAAAATGTACACGTGGCAGAAAGCACAATCATTTTTATAACACCATTTATCCGTTGAATACGTAACTTAAATAATTTATAGAGAACAGGCCATTTTTTTTAGGAATTCGCATCCAATTTACAATACAAAATGACACCTAACACAGTTAGGCGTTAGACTGAACCTACAGATTCATAGCATACCTCGATTAATGAACATCTCTATCTACATAACTTGAGAAGTAACAATCAGATTTACAATCACAAATTGGCTGCGTTAGGTAGCTCGGCGATTGCCAACTTCGTTAGTTCCGCGTCTGCGTTTCTATCATCCCTTATAACAGTATTATCGGCTTTAAATTAAACAGCTCCCCAAGTAGATAATTGTGGACCTCCTGCCAATAGTGGCCGTAATGTTATTAGCTGGAGAGGCGCTGGAGACTGCAGAACACGGCCTTACATACGACTGACGTAAGGTATTTAATATCTCCACCCGTACTGCTTCACACTTATTGGACGAATTCAATAAAAATGTATCTTCAAAACGTGTAAGAATATTTCAGAATTTCCGTTCAATTTTCAGTTCTTTTCTTAACGAATAATAAGTTGAAGCGATTGTTCCCAAAGGAAGCATTATGCATTATGAATTGCACATTTAACATAAGTACATAAATTTTTGCTGTTTTTTTATTAATCCTAAATATTACATAAACGCGACAGTTTTTATTTGTGGATGAATGGATGTTTGTGCCTCCTTCACGCAAAAACCACTAAACGGATTAAGACTAAATAAGGTACTCAGATAGTTTATAACCAGGATTAACACTTAGGATGCTTTTATCCCGATTTTAAGTTCCCGCGGGATAATTTTCTATTTGTAGTCCCTTGTCCTTGGCGGCGCCCGAGGACAACAGCTAGTCATTCATAATGTAGATAAAATTAATAAAATAAAAATCTATCACACGTTATTCCGTGAGTAAAAACAATGAGAATATACTAGTTACGCAGAGAAAATTCCCCTCGAGGTAACAGGTGTGACTTGCGTTTACGTATGATTTAGAACGAACAAATTTTAGAATTTCTTAATTAAGAGACGTTTATTAGTTCTTGAGCTGAACTTTATAGTGTCACAGAGGCAGGTTTAATCTCTATTTTTCACTGAAACGCGGGTCCCGGCTCGGAGCAGGCGGTAGGCGGTACACGGTAGGCTAGCTAATTTAAAATATTCGCGTTCAGTACAAAGTTTAATTGGAAAACGCGGGCTTAGCGCGGAATTAACGCAGAACGAGAAACTCTTCGTGAGCGCTTCACAGCGCAGCCGCCTCCTGAACGCTGATCGCTGCTATTTATTGTTCTAAATTACATCCGTGTTGTGCCTGCTTTCACTCCGAGCTGGTTCAATATCGCACGTGTCGCCCAGGTATCAGAGAGTATTCAGATATGATATGGTTTCTGATGGTTGCCTGTAGGTAATTACAAACTACATTTAGGTTTTGTTTCGTTGCAATCAAATAATTACGCCCAATAACAATATATTGAAATAACTGTAATATTATTCACACACTCATTGTCATGATGAATTATTCCTATTCATGAATTCAATCTGGCGATCAATTGAATTCACCAAAAACTACAATGTTATTAGCGTCAAAAACTAATGCAACATTAATCGTATATTTACATAGTAATGTTTCAATACGCGTTCTCTATTGAATTAGGTTTGCGTGAATTATGTCGTGTTGTTTGGCCACGATCGCATTGTTCATTATTCAGTGTTCATTACTCACGAGCGAGTATTCATTGCCGGCTCGAGTGGCTGGGCGGGATCACCCCTCCCTACATAATCAGTAATGTAACTCCACTCAGCCCTTGATTCAAATTTATTGTTAAGGCGGTTTTATTAGTTCACCGGTGTTGGGCGCAGGTAACATGGAGGTATTATTTTTACAATGTTCGTTATGGCTGGCTCCTAAAATATTGGTCTGTCTTTCTACGCCTATATGATATCGCGAAATAAATTACGTTCAGTTCAATAATTTACGGATAGTCGTAGATTATTTATACATAAATAATATTACCATATAGTGTTAGCACTATAAGAAGTTTTTATTTTCACTTCTAGAAGCAAAAAGGATCTTCAAAAATAAACCATTTAAAACAGCTAACCATGTTACTCCATGAACTCTACAATCAATCGTCAAATTATAATTGCTCACCTTTTAACACCGACGAAATATCATTGACTCCATAATATTCTCATTTTAAACCTTGATAAAATTGGATTATATTTGATTGGAAGTTAGTTTAGTGTCGTATCACGTGTGTTTCGGGGATGCTCTCCGGACGCGCGCGTGCTGCCCGCCGCGCCGCGCCTCACGGCGGACAACTACGCAATCACTTGTTTGTGAATTTTAGCTATTACGTGACAACATCTTATATAAGTAACAATTGATATACCTACTAACCTCATGATAGGTTTAGAAGGTGGCCACCTTCTGGCACTTTGTAATGAAACGATTGTATCTTATCTTGTTTAGTCGCGGTTTATTTATGTTCTCAAGTACCTAGTGCACTCCATACTATAAAAAAGCTTGCGTAATCTTTAAAAAAATAATCTAACCCACTCAATCCGTCTCAAACACCTACACCTGTACACTGAACTTTATGTTCAGCAAATACGTATAGCATTCACGTAACATTATGAGCGGCGCTAAGGAATATCAACAACCGTCGCAGTATTATAATACAGCTCCGAGAAACTCGCTCAGTTCTACTTAACAGCTTCCCCGGCGTATTATCTAACCCGAGTAGTTCAAACTTACGCAATAACTATTGATTTAATTGGTTTCATAGACTGGAAGGCATGTATGCGCCTTAGTTCGCCTCAGCCACTCTACAATAATCCGCGGCATTGTTCGCAACACAAAGCTCCGCTCCTCAGGTATTAACTGCGAGGACTTAAATTGAAAATTTTCGTCGTATCGGGAAATAATGGCCGGCGCGCTATTGGAACACTGGGACACATTATTGAGTTTCGCGCACTCCTGAACAAAGATTGCGACCGTGTTCGTTAACGAGTTTAACACTTAAATATAACTAGCTTGTTAGTGCGCCTTTTAAATGTTCTTCTGGAACAAATATGTCGGGGTCGGCGTCGTACAGACTCTCACATGATTACTTTTTAGGATTTCGTAACCAAAGCGTAAAACGGGACCCTATTATTAAGTCTCCTCTGTCTGCTCTTCCGTCAGCAGGCCGTATCTCATGAACCTTGATTGTTACCTACAAGTAGGTTTAAGGAAAAAAAATCGCTCGAGTGACAAAACGTAACAACCGTTGCTTGGTGTCTTTCTTTATCTTAATCTATCTAACCAAACACGGTTCATGAGTTACAGACTAGTGATAGATGGATGGACAGATAACGGTGCTAGTAATAGGTTCGCGTTTTAACATTGGAATTTTAGATACGGAACCTTAAAACAGAATAAAATAAATATTTACAACAGACATGTTTTTTGTACGGAAAAAGGAAGTGGAATCTACTTCTCACGCGTAAGTCCGACTCCGACATGACCAGCATATTTATTATTTAGCAAAAAATATCAGAAATAAGTAAAAAAGTACTGACCCAACCTCGGGAAATAAATATATATGACGACCAATAATTACAAACAACAAGATACAAACGGTGTCGCGCTAATACGTATAGGATTACCGTTATTGCTAGATGTCGCCGAACGGATGTGACGGAAACGAGCGGCTCGCACCGATAATGGTGGCGCGTCCCGGCCGGAAGCGCGTCACACGTCTGACCGAGCGCCGCGCCGCGAGCAGCCAGTGTCACAACTTAGTCTCTCGTGACAACCGCCGCTAATCAGGGGATAATGAGGGGACTTATTACTCTATAGTTTATGTAAACATGCGACACAACATCATTATTAGTTATAATGAAACATGAGTTCGTCACTGTTTTTATAAGGGTGTGGATACAACATCCGTGTTGTTTTCACGGATGTTCATCCTGAAAGCTACCTTGACGACCTAACCTGAAATGGATTAGAGGTGAGTGAAGTCGTTATAAGATCATTGTCGAGAGCGAGCCTGCAGTAAATAGCACAATCCTCGGCACTTATCATATTAGTTAGTGTAACATTAGCATAATGCCGTCAGCGGCGCGGGTCAGCTCCCGCCAGCCACCGCCGGAGATAACCTACTTAGCTGAGCAGCATTCCTACGTAATGTCGTGCTCGCTGGCCAGGGTTTAGCTCCGCCGATGAAATATCGCACACAATCTCGCTTGAAACCGGAGTAATTTAAACAGGAATGATTTATGTAAGTAGGCGGGCATGATAACGTGTTTCACTGAAGACTATGTTTATATTTTACGTTGGTTTACGAAGCCTTCGTGAATGTAGATTTAAGAAGGATAAAGAAATCATTAAACGGTGTGTTTACGGCAGATCGCTAGTGAGCCGTTGCGTAATAAAAAGGTATTCTAGATAAGTCTATGTCTGTATAAGACTTTATTTTGTGTATGATTCGCGTGTGCCGACGTTACGTGAACTGCCGGCACGGCTGACAGGAGCTCTTACAAAAAAGTGGCAATATTTAACATGGACTCATGTCGTAGAAACTAATAACTTTCATTAAAATCACTTTAATATTTTCGAGATTAAATATTTACATTTCTACATCTAGATTAAACTTAACATAAAAAGAAAATAAACAATTCTTCATCTTAGATACAATATTCATATCTATTATTGGTACGCGTAATCTCAGACACACAGATAAAATCGTAATACGAAAATAGGCTGCTAAACTTCATTTAAATGTTCCATAAAGTTACAGTGACGGTAAAGAATCTCTAACATCTCCTTATCAACAAGAAATAAATCCAAAAGCTAACGAGGCTTGATCAAAGCGAACGTCTAAAATCAAGAAATTAGAGTGTCAAAGGTCATCAAAGGCAAGTAAGCCCACACAAATCTGAGTGGCGGTAATAATTCGTAATGAACATTCCCGACGCGTGCCCCGGAATATGAACAACGAATTACTATCGAAATTCCTCCGGTACCATCACCGAACTTCAACTTTATTAGCGGAGTAATAAAACTTTACGAGTTTCTCATTTGCACCAGGCTTCCATCTTGATTCGAATTTACCGAAAATCAATTTTTCAATATCTTTTGCTATCTGGCTCACATTCGTTAGGGACAAGATGTTAGCATAATATTTAAATCATTGGCTTCCTTTAGAGCACAAATCAGGCGTATATCCTATAATTATTTAAGAATGTTTGGATATAACCCTTTTCTATGTAGATAGAAACTGCAACGATGCCGGCAATTATTTTCTCACCGTGAAAGTACTTTTACATAAATGATAGGGATTGAATATTTCCAAAAAACTGTAAATCAAACTGTAAAATGATTGTTAAATTCCTTTATATTTGAATTAATCTAAACTAGATGAAAGTGGAGTGGGCGGTGAGTGCTGCCTGACGGACTCTGCTCGCGAAGGCGCGGCACAACTTACAAGTGGACCTTGGAGCTTCCAGCGCTCGAGACTCTTCACAATGATTTGAAATTACTGATCCTGTCTACAACTACTCCGCAATGTTTCTTAGCTTTCAAGTGTTTCCTATAGAATAACTACAGGCGAGACTTTTCTGTTTCATGTTCAGGTATAAGTACCTTCTCCCACAAAGGTTTTCAGATAATGAACGTCTTGGGAAATCTTCACAGAATACGAAATACTTTTAATTTGTTTGTGGTGTAATCATTAAAGTGAATTCGATATTTTTCTATTTAGTGTCTGGCAGTAACTGTTAGCATTATCATTAAAGTTGAATATAAATCTTAGTTGTAATTCAGGCCCATAAGAAACGGTGTTAACGATCCGCCTCTTGCGCTCGTTCAGATTCCCATGGCCGATAACATAAGCCCCATTGTACAGCGCGTTATTTTACTAAGAGGTCACCCAGAAATGGGCCACTCCATAAATTAGTTCCGATCTCGGATTATGAAGCTCAAAATTTATCCGGAAAGTTATAGCTGTAAGATTGGAAACGTCTGAATATCTGACGATGGAGGAGGCACTTTTGTGGATTAATCTGATCATTAATTTAGAATGACTAAGCCCTTTTAGATATTCGATTATATGTTATACGGATTACCGGATCATTTTGGCGGATTTCGTTCTTTGTATGCCGATGGTTATCGATGTTATTGAGTTGGCTCGTGTTCAACTTAACTGCAATAGCTACTGCGATCGTATTTTTTTAAGTTTATAAAATACTCTATTTATTTTAGCGATTGTGTCCAACTACGATGTATTTATGGTTTAGATTTTTTTGGAATTTGAAATTTATCTACTAAAATGAAACAGTAAGGATTCAGAAAATCTATCTATGGTATGAGACTTGACTACCCACTGGTGATGTAGTTTTATAAAATTGAATAATAAAAGCATACAAGCTTAATATCTCCAAAGCCAAACAAAAGTGATACATTTTGTAACAACCGCGAACATTGCACATAAAACTGTAAAAACTCGCGTCTTTTGCACCCAAGCGGCTAGTTTGATAAAACAGCAAACAAAAGTCAGACAAAGTACAATAGTGGCAAGACAAGTGTGTAATATATATTTTTATACCCGGTGGGCATTGTGCGGGCCAACGCCGGCTTTGTCTCGGTTTAGCGGCTCGTTAATCATTGTGACGCGGCAGTGGACGCGTGCCGATAAGCGGCGACACGCTGCTGGCGACTCACTCCGGCCACTGCCACCTACCTATTAACACAAAAAATACTATTATGACGGAAAAAATATTATAATGTATTATAAAGGGACATTTCCTATTGTCCCTTCCATTTGGAAAGCTACTGCCGGAAAACAGTTAATAAATCGAAAAAGTAGTAGCACCTAGTCGAGATATTTTAATATTTCAGATGAAGGACAGTTATTATTCATAAAGGTGTAATTAAAAGTAAGGAAAACCTAATTGGGCTATTCTTCTAGGAAACAAAGTTGGCGATCAGCGAAACTTCAAAACAGATTTAGTCTTAACGACAAACATGAAACAATAGCAGCTTGCGAATGGCGTTACCTACGTTAAATCCAGTTTCTCCGATACAACTAGCCTCGTCATCTGGCAGATTACTTTATAATAATTCCCGGTCGGATCCTTCAAAGTCCTAATATTGTCTTTTGATAAATAAACTAAGACGTTCTCGCAGCTGAGACTCAATTATTATTTCATTACAAACAGCCGTTATTACGTTGTATAGCGCCTTGAGATATCGCGAGGAAATGAATTGTATCGTCTCTACGGCCTTGCGATACGAATATAACATAGAATTACTACAATGCCTTAAATGTATCGCTTATCGCTTTTCATCCTTGTACCTAAATTTAAAATAATTTGTGAAAGACGCGTCATTTCAAATTCTAATTCGGAAGACTAATCCTTATTGATATTGATTAAATTTTATACCTAATTTTGTTAAGTTTTCACTTCTTTGGCGGTAAGGACATTGTTTGAACTTTCGATTTAAACACATGACTTATTTTAATTTAACATACGACGTTAGCTCAAGAGAAACTAATTTTCATAATTCAATAGTTGTTCTTAGAATTAAACTTGATAGTTTTGTACCTATGTGAATTGGACCTAAAATAGTTCCTTGGTGAACTCCCACCGCAAGTCCAACTATCACGAAAGTAAATCATATGGCCTCGCAAGTAACTGGAAACAAGGAGCATTGTGCGGGAACAAGGAGGTTTGAAACAAGGTCAAGCGTAGCGTCGCATGTATTGTCTGCGCCTCTCCAAAGTCCAGACTTCACGCAGCGAGTTTCAAGAGGTTTTCAAACTGAATTCAATTTCAAACCATGTTTATGACAGATGAAAGAACGTTTTGCTTGTGCTGCTGGCGCCGGCTTATAGATGTTTACACTAGTCAGAATGGAACGAGTATGTACAATATTTATAAAATAAACTGCCAGACCTCGTGTTACCTTGAATGTCAGAGTGATCAATTACAATATTTTAGGAAAAAAATCTTGTGATATGTGTTATTATAATGGTGTTATTGAAATCGTTATTGAAACGAATAATTTATTGTTAAGTTGTGGCGTCCTGCAAACATTCAATATTAATCTGCTACCAGGTATTTCATATCACAGTCGTACCTTGACTCAATGATCAATGGCCATGAATAAACTATTTAATGTTCAGTAACGATATTTCACTGGAAGGCTTTCTGTTTTTTTAATCAATATAATATAAAATAGTTATGTGCTCTGGTCTGAGTGTACACCGGCGTTCTGTTTAATACAAAGCTTGAATGTTGAATAAAAGGTTTTACTATTTGAAAAATAAATATAAGGTAGTGTGTTTAGTGCTCTGTCCACGCCCGCGTCGTAACCGGACTAGAAAGTCTAATATTTGAAGGAAATGGAAATGTTATTGTTGTAAGCGATTGTAGTCGTGAGGATGCAGGTGACCCCCCCCCCTCCTTCAGTCCCCGCCTGCACCCCCGCGTCCCCCGAGAGCTGCTAACTCAATGAGTGGGGCTGGCTCTCCGTGATCCCAACACAACGCGGATCTCAGATGACATCCACGTTCGACTGTGTACACAGATACCTTCAGCGTCACTCGCTTCGTTTTTAAATGCTTAGTATTGAGCACAATACGTAATCATAACAAGTACTGTGTGCTTTCTAGATTTCTGCAATTAAAGAAAACAGATTTTTGATTTTGTATTGGATAATTAATACATCATTTGTAATGTGACATCTCACATGGATCTCTTTTCATAGAGTTATAATGAGTTATTGACATCTCTGTCACTAGATGGCATGACACATCAGCTATTCTCCGTAGAGTAAGCCGCAGCAGCAGCAAATAATCCCGATCAGTGATTAGCGAGCGGGCAGCTTCGACATGTAATTACGATAATTGTGTTATCGGCTGATTAATAAACCAATGATTGTGTGCGCACTATGTTTGTTGTTTTTCGAGCACGAGCCGACACAAACAATCCGTGTTAATCACGGCCCGATGTTCAAATGTGATGTTGTGATATCAAAACCAACGCACTCGTGTATTATTAAATATGATGTTATAATAAAATTATACAAAGTGTTGACAAATGACGCACGCTGGAAAGGCCATGATTTTATTTATCAGTATTGTTTTTTAGTTTTGCTGTGACCGTGAGCGATGATTATCATGACAGCACAGTACACGTCACCTTAATACATAATCAGAGCACAAACGAATCGCGCTGGTTCCCGTGACATTTCGCTCACCCCGTTACAATCGGTGACGCAAGTCACATCAAAGGCCTAAAAGAAAGAGCTCCAACGATAACATGTATGTAACACAAATAAGCGCGCGCTACGCTGTCACCCCTTCCGCACAGTGGTCGCACTCGGGCGCACCATAACTCATATTTCCAAGCGACGGGACCTATTGTGGCGGTTGTACTTTTTTTCGGCATTCGACTTCGCAACATGATTGTTTAAAATCACAGAGCGTGTGCTCTCTGATAAGATTTATGTACTGCTTCTGACACTTAATTTTGTTCCCGTTCGCTACTTGACGTCGCGACGAGGATTATGGTATTTTTTTCGCCTTCTATTTTCATGTTCAATGTTAGCGATTCGCTGTATGTATTGACTTTGACTTTCTATTATATTTCAGGTAAATAACCTAAAAAGTATTATCCAGTGGTAAGTTAAGATTTGTTTTTATGTCTGAGTGAATTTTATATTTATGAAAGCTCAAGGTATAGAAGCTACAATTTCTTGATTTTAATTTAGGAAAGATAATTTAAAATTCATATAATGTATTTTAACTCGAATATCAAAGGAAAACTGCTTGTAATAAATTTGTATTACGTTACATAATTAAGTAGGTGGAGCTCATTATTATTTTTCTTAGTAGCGTATATTACGAATAAATCTTAAAAAGCGCTTTTATCAAAGGACTTATTTCCATTGAATCTGCAGCAATGATACTTATTATACTTAGACAATGAGCTTTTGCCAATTATAACATAGCTAATTAAAAGGGGCCTCTCAAAGAGAGCGGCGCTGAGAGCCCTCTGATCTAAGTCATACCTGTGGCTCCAGCACCCCTTATCAACACTTGTAAAAGGTAACATCTCTTCAAAACCGCTGATTCAATTTTGTTGAAATTTTCCTGAGTTTGTCCAAAATTTTATATTAAGGATTGATGAGTTTTGGCGATAGTACCGACCTGCGACCTCCCTCTGTAAATGGTAGATGAGATTATGCGAGCATCAACGGTCTCTTTACACATTGTTTTGATTGAGGTTTTAAAATGTTTATCTCTTAAATTGAAAAAATGTTTTGACTATAATTATTTTACATAAATATTTTGTATCCTAAGGCCGTCTGAAGAAGCTCTAACGTAACTAGGTCTAATTAGAGCGCGTCAAAATGTATTGAACAAAGTTAATAAGAGCTTTGAGATCGGCTTTCCGTGTAATTAGTAGTTGTTGTGTAGTACAAAGACGTCGTGTGCGATGGATCATATCCTCGAGGGTAACAATAACAAGCGACGGGAATGTTCCACTCGACGATCTTTTGTTACGACTTCTAATTAAATTGCGGAAGAATTCAGGATTAGCATCTCACGTCTTGACGCGGATTACTTCGTCGGTGCGAGCCCGACAGCCACCTTCACCGGCTTCTAATTAAATTAATTAGATATCCTACTGAATTTTGTATATTCCGTCTATGCTCCAGAAAATATTTACTGTAATAACTTTGTAAACGGTTAATCATTTAGCGTACTTAGCATTGTTTTTAAAAACAGCTGTTTGCCGATTTTCAACAAAACGGTTTATCAAATAAATGGTCTATTTGAAGTGTTGCGTAATATTGTGTAAAAGAAAGCAATAAAGTACTTTTAACACTGAAATTTCAGTAGCAATATATTAGGACAGAGTTGCCGTTAAAATTCAAAGCGGACGGAACGGCGCCCATATTTTTTGGCACCGTATCATCTGTTATTTAGACTACACCGTAATACGAGAACGCTACGAATACTTTACGATGTACAATTACGATGCGGAGGGGAAAAAATTAACATTCTAGCTACATACGTTTTGTCCAGTTATTCGACGAATGCGGACGCTCGGCCCTCCAGAGGTCTACAATTTGGGTGAATTGGTGTTATGAGCGGCGCGGCTCGCATGTCCGCAGCGAGTTAGCGCCGCCCCACTAACTGGTAACTGTTTAAAATGGCCGTGTTCAACATTTGCAAACTGCTGTTACCGACGAGTGCTATTAGACGCAATCTATACTTTGTTTTGAATGTATACCTTCCCAGCGGCACTGGATGCGTCCTGTGGCCGCACCAGAACCCCCGATGTGTAACAGACTACGAGTAATAAGTTTCAACTCTGTAATTATGGCCGCGCCACTGAGAGCTAATACAAAGTTATATGTCTACACACGTGACAACACGCAAATTGCTTTGCAGAAAAATTACTTTGCTGAGCTGAAATGGATTATGAGGAGAAATGAAATGAAACGTGTCTCAAGTTCTTATATTTTAAAGCCGGTCATCGATAAAAAGAACAATTTATGTCAGCTAAGTGATACTTAAAAATATTTTTTTTAAATCCAGCTCAGCATTTGTTTGTTGCTCAGCATGGTGGCACCTAATAGGTATGTAATTTAGAAGTAATTCAGCAGTGCGTCGGTCGGGCTACACGACGGCCGCGGCAGTTATTACCGCGCAGTTTCAATTACGCTGCGTCACCCGCGCGCCCGTCTGGCGACCACTTTACATACGTTTGAGTTCGCGCCCCGTACTCCAGCACCGCTGCGGTGGAGATGCGGAAAAATTGGCGCGAAGTGTATTTAACACTGCTCCGTGTTTCACGCAAGTTTTGATACCCATGTGTGACACTGGTATTGGCCCAGATTATATTTAGTACTAGTTATCTCCACCATGCTACCTTCGTAAGTCGTGTAAGAGTATTATGAATTAAACATAGTCATATTAGTTTGTAACTAGGACTTTGGCTAGAGAAGGATGGAAGGTCGTGCGCTGGTCAGACCCCCTGCGGTCAGGCGTCTAGGAGAGTTTACCACAACAGTTCAATAGAGCTTGTGGTAAAGCTGAACGTATCAAACTTGAACACTAGTGAACAGAGACTCTACGTCTCGTGGAATATAATATCGAGTGTTGCATATGGAATTCCCAATATTACATATAATACTGTCTTTACACCGCAATGAAACTAAGCTTTTTTCCATTGAAATAAACGAAGGGACTAACGAGTGTGGATGTTACCTTCAAACAAGAGTGCGACCGGAGCGCGGACTCTTGTTAGCAGTACGAGCGCTTGTTATCGCTGGGGGCGACACTCGGCGCGCCGCCCGGCCCGGCTCGCTCACGCGGCCCGCGCTCGTGCGGTCGCGTGCTCGCGCCCGACGGTCGCTAAGCGGATCTCACCGGCCTACTACAAGTTTAATAGCCGCTTTTAGGAACCAAACCGAAACACAACGTAATGTCGGTGAATTACGAAAAACTTTTTACCGCTTGACCAAACAAAAATTGTTTTGTATTCGCATTGTATTGTTTAGCGCGGTCTCGAGTAATTTTGTAGGCAAATGTGTGTTACAACAGAGCTAAGATCGAGTTGTGTTCATTGACAGTTTGGTGTTGGTATTTTATTGCATGCTAATGTGGAAGAATTAATGGCGGAGAAATTGTAAATGATTTATACCAAACACTATGACACAATTTTAAATTTATCAATCACTGGCTATGAAAACGTTTCAAAACTAAACTTAGAAAATTTTAAAAATCTTTCGTAGTAAGGTGTTATGATTTCGATTAAGAACGTTCAACATTTCGCTACATATAAAAATCAATTACTGTGGAGCGCGGTGTTTCCTTTGCGAGGACCGCTCTATTATGTCGCGACGTTCAATTACCGGCGCGCCTTAACTAGTACCTGAGGCAGCGGCGAGCACAATGCGCGGCCACAACACCTCGCAATCACTGCGTTTTAAACACGACTCTACCTTAGTAATGCTACTGAGCGTTCAGGAATTTGATCATCCACCCGAGTTACCTTGGCTATTTTTTAATTGTTTTTTTTCCTTGAGTTAAACTAAACAACTTAAGATATTGCATATAAAGAATAAACTGCCTTCATTTATTGTAACGTTTTTAGTTCTTAAAATGTTTTGAACTAAATAACTCCAAACTTGTGTAATTTTTTTTCATAATATTCTATAACACAACTAATCAGGCGATAAAACTGTCCAGCATGTCATTCATTATTTTATTTCAATGCCGATATTATAAAAGCCCTCTCCATATAATTGGGCTAGTAAACCGGCTATCCATTATTATACGGGGACGTACAAAACCGCGTCTGCTTAGCACATCCATTAGGCATAATTGCGGCGCAGCGTCGCGTCGCCGCCGCGTCGTCCGCGCCCCGGGAACGACCCCGGAGCGGGCCGGAGCGGGCCGGGAGCGGGCCGCTGCACGTACCGGGACGGGCGAGCGGGGCGAGCGATTAATGAAATTTGGAAACGTGGGACACTGTTGACATTAGTAGGTTGTCGAGCAAGCCACTTGATTGATATAATTTTCAAAGTCGCTTATGTTGGAGCCGTGAGCGATAGAGGTGATTTGTCATGGATGTCGTACGTGCGCGCCGCGGCTGTGCTCGGCTCCGTGTTTGCTACTACACTAATTATATTCAAAGTTAGGGTACGTATCGTCCCGTGACGTATGACTGTAGCGAGTCTTATCTAAAATTAAGCTAACGAGAGTTATCGTAATCTACATTCATTTTTGTTAAAGTTATATTTTTTTCCGTATGGATTTTCTCAAAATTTTATCACTTTTACATATTTCCATGAAGATTTGAGTTTGGCTAACTAATAAGACTAAACGTTAGCGGTAATTGGAGAATAATAAAATACCTAATAAAAATGATTTTGGTAGCCTCAGTATGTAAAATAATACTAATAGGGAATTGTAAACCAAGAGTACCTAATCAGAGGACATAATGCTGAGCACGTAACGGAGGCGGTCACACATTACCAGCTTACATTCAATCATGAAATATAAAGTCTCTATTTGTAGGCGTTTGATTCCAGTGTTCTGTCGACCTGAACTCTAACGATTAATACCCACCATTAATCATACTGCCCCACTTACTGGACACCGCCAAAACAAATATTGAAATAGTCAACACTTAGATTTATGACAAAAACACCATAGTTTAATAATTTCACGGAAAAATACTAGAATTACCGCTAAGCTAACACAAGTATTGTGGACTGATAACATGATTAAAACGGAACCCACACTTCATTGGATTGATCGGAATATTATGGAATTTGTGTTGGAGTTACTGCGTCAGAGCAGCTATTTGAATTAATTACAACATACATTCCACATAGGTACCATCAGTGTAACTAACAAAATACGTTTTATATGATAAACGTGATTGTATAAAATAATTAAAATTAAGTAAACACGTATCAAAACACGATCAATTTGTTCTGTTATGATAATTTCATTGAGAGAGTGAAAAGTTAAGTATTGTGTAATATTTGAACTTTGATTCGAATATTTTGCTGTGGTAGAGTTGGTATTGCTTGCCCCTGCTTATAATCCGATTACTTTCTCCTAATTTAACTTGCCGCTCGAACAGTACCGACATACAGTACTTATTGCTAAAGCTCTCTGCAACACTTGCGAGGACATTAAATAAAATAATTTGCCGAAAATAATCCATTTATTGTTCTGTTTGTGTATTTGGTTCATTTGAATTGAATGAAGTGAAATTAAATTAAATTCGTCACAATATTACTAATTGCTGTTTCGGTTTTATTTACTTTAATAACGACAAATGTGGTGAGTTTCATATTTTCTGCTATATAAACTATGTGATTATCATTCAATACAGACTATCGATAATTATAAATTATTATTTTCGTCACAATAACGCAAAAACTGATTTTATTAAAGAGCTCACGTTTTCAAAAGCTGTATACATTTGTCTGTACTAAAGCCTACTCAGATATAAAATATATTTTACACACGTGATTTTCTTTACTAAGTAGGCTAAACCGATCATCCGGTCTTTTGTGCGAGCTTTATCCGACCATTAGGTGACCGGGTTTGAGTCAAGGAAAGTCCTTTGAAAATATTATAACTGACGCGAGGAACATGTGATATAGCAGGATATTCATAGGCACAGCAGCGAGGCGCGGCGAGGCGGCGGCGGTACGCAATCAGTGTGCGTAGTGGTAAACCTTTTTTATATTTGGCGAGCGTACGTGACGGACTGGCACAAACGTAGGGGCCGCGTGCCTCTCGCCGGACTGGGACTGTGGTTTTGACGTGCAATACGTGTATTTATTGCATTCGGTGGCATACACCTGAACCAGCAATGCTCTTCACCTTTGCCTTTACCAAAAATAGATAATTTAAGCAACTTTACAAAACTTAGCTTGTAATATTGTCACATACTATCATACATGGAAATGGGTGAACTCATTAAACAATGGTGGAAACTTAAGATTCAGCTAAGAGCCTGTATTGTGCTGGTCTCGTTCACTTTTTGCCGTCATTACAGCGAGGCCATTACTGAAACTGCTCACAATTCCGATCACACACTCTATGAAGAGGTAGAATGACCACAGCGCTTGCTTATGTTGTACATGTCGACGTTGCTATACTCGTACGAGAGAGTTATTACTGCCTCGTGTCTGCGACCATATTCATCACATCGGTATTGGTGACCCCGGCCGCAAGCCTTGACATTATTTTCCTGCGAACATTGATTTAAAACAATACCAATTTTACGTGACCATTTCAGTAAAAACAAAGTGTATTTTGTTACAATCGAGTTCCAATATCGTGCGATCGTTTAAGCCGATACGATTAATAGATAAAGAAATATCGGCAAATATTTCTGGCAGCGCGCTCGACGTTTGGACACAATCGAGACACGGCTCGCAACAATCCCTAGTTGAAATAAATGCTACAGTTTACTGTAACCGAACAACCAATTCGTCAAATGATGTTTTAATTTTTCAAACTTCAGTAAAAGGAGGTATGGGTTTCCATGAATTAAGATTCTAGTTATGCTATAGAAATTGATGTAAATCACTTTATATTTATTAGTCATTAGAAAAAAATTTAGTAAGCTGTAACGAGATTAGGCATTAAATCAAAAAAATACTTCTTCTTCGCCAGTCTAAAGCCATTTTCCAGAAAGAGAGGTAACATTTTCGGGGCCTAATTGTCGATAAAGCTGAGCACATCCATCATAATTGAAGACAAATCGGCCTTGAACGTTAAAATCGGTAATATTCGCTACAAAGTCGTGGATCATTACGGAACGCAGTAAAACTGTTAATTTATGTATTCCGTGCGGATTGATCGGCTGGCGGCGAGTGCTAATTGAGTCGGATGTCGGTCCGTGAGTTATACCAGCCACTGGGAACCGCGTAATTATACGCTGAACCTCATTGATTTATCGCCTTCTTATAAGCTCTGTTAGCGGCTCCGTGAACTTTAACTTGCTGCACTAAAGCTGACATGTTACGTATCTATGATCACGTATTATAAGTTATCATGAGTAACACATATTTGAGATGCCTATTTTTGGCGTACCTAAAACACGCTTAAGCGTTTACAGATACAAATCTACTTAGAGTTCATAATATATATAAACACCTAAAAAGATTCGCATTCTTAAAGCTGAAATCCAAAACGGAATCTAATCTAAAGTCCAAGATAGCCTAACGGTGCAAGATAAGCCAAGTGTTTAAAGCTATAAGAGAACAATAAAGTCAGCCCCTTGTCCAGTAATTCTTTCAGAGGAGACCCAAACGATATAAAAGTGCGTTTAATTACACTCCAGTGACACGTGACCACCATTATTAACACTAAGGAGCTCATATAGATAAACGGGACATTCATCCCGCGCCACCCGCGCCGCTGCGACGGCACCGCACTCGGCGCTCTCTCGTGCACGACGTACATTGTTCCTCAACCAATTGTAACAAGAGGCGGGCTGCTCACAGAACGAGCAATGTGGTTTGTTTAAAACAATAGTGTAGAATGTCGAGGGACGTGTAAGTAGCTGGCGTCTTCATGAGACTCGGAACGGGGCCTGCGAAACTAAATGTATAACGCTGTCCGTACTTGTGTGTGTAGCACCCATTACTCGCTGTTCCCCGTCATCCGTGATGCGAATTAGTCGCGGGGACGCAATGTATGACGTTTTAAGCGAGTCGTTGGAGTACAGTTGCGAGTTTTAGTATGAGGTCCGGAAACAGGCATGTCTCCCTGGTTGTGGTAAATGGTTTCGTAGAGGACGCCCGCCGCCGGTACCCTCGAGTTCTCTCTAGCTTTTATGTTCGCCTTTGGATCCCGAGAGTCGAGAGCCGCGTTATAACACTGTTAAATATATACTGCTCTTAAAATAAACTTGGACTCATTGTGGAGTGCGGCGACAGTAGAAGTTTTCAAATACTTGGTTAGTTGAATTTCACGAAAGAGGTATTTACTTAGTGACAATACAAAATGATGGATTTAGGGAAATCCAACATGTTGTACCGAATAGTACCGATACCTCGCAAGTATAGTAATGGTATTAATGTTTCACGTGTTAACCCTTTCTAAATTAACTCCTGTTGAGCTCATCTTCTTGTGCTGCAGTATTAGAATACCAACAAGCGAATCAACTCTGCAACCGATCCTAGTCGTTATCACGATCACGAGCACGCGACAGATATCACACTCGTGCTCGTGCAACATCCAGGAAACGATTTCCGAGTGAACAGTTATCGTCCCATCTGTATTTCCTGAAATTTAGTTTTTCCGTAAACTTACAAGGCTCACACGACTTAGGTACAGCAAACAGAAGAAAAGGAACATAATGTTTTAATGGTCTGTTTGTACCAGCCTGAAATAATTTGTGAATTTTAGTTCAGAAACATCTTCAGGTAACTATTAACCGTACAGATTTAATTTTCATATTCTCATTTAAGGACGTTCCAAACTAAATTAGTGATATCTAAAGTGACGTCGGGCACGTCGCGGGCGCGGAACTTTGACAAATGGCCGCCTTGTCCGCGCCAGAACGTACCCATTGTCTCGAAATATGAGCCGGAGCTTTGTTCGACCTGCCGCCGTCACCCCATTACAGCCATCCGCGATACACTCCCAGACGTTTCTCAACGGTCCCGACACTGACGCAAATGTCACCTCATTTGCCTACCTCTGTTTTTGATTAGCGCATTTGTCTTCTGAAGGCCCGTACTTTAGTTAAGGAATTTGTGCTTTATTGAAAACCGTTCAGTGTTATTTGTCAGAAGTTTCTATTTGGGAGGATTTCATTCTAAACTACTGACAAATACATTCTAGTCTATCCTTATATTATTCACCTGATCTACTGAGATTCCATTAC
The DNA here is from genome assembly GCF_003590095.1 of Trichoplusia ni. NCBI lineage: Eukaryota > Metazoa > Arthropoda > Insecta > Lepidoptera > Noctuidae > Trichoplusia > Trichoplusia ni. Next base: position 11,873,413 of record NC_039481.1, read on the forward strand.
TTAATTTAATATTCTATAAATAAATTATTGTAAAAAATATTAAAGAGTGTGTCCTGTGGCATACTAATTAAATAAATATATCACTACAAATTCAAAAGAACGTTAACTTGCTTTAGATCCCAAGCGCCCGCTGCCAGCAAACCGACTAATCCAATAAAGCATGTATCAAACGAGTGCATATTTTATTGGACAAACACGCGGCGCAAACACTAGCGCGTCATGTGACACCGCAATACGTTAATTAATAGCGAAATATCATAATGCTGTGGAGGACAGGGTTGGCGGGCGGCTGCTAGGTGCCGCCGAGCTGGCCACTGAGCGGGCACTTTGAGCATTTTATAGCTTAGCATTATCATTTTATTAATTAAGTTACTTTTTGTGAAATTCGTAATTAATGCATTACAAAAGGAAAGTTTTCGTAACTAATGAAACTGTAAAATATAGCATATGTAATGTTCTCGTTTTCAACATTGACGAAAATAATATAAATAGCAAATTTATGTTCAGTTGAAGCACACTAGCGGGGGCAAGCAACTGAAATCAAATTGTTTTTCAAATTTGAGTTTAGAAAAGATTTGAGCAAGTTGATATAATCAGTCCGTAGTTACTATGAGATCCAAGTAAATGCGAACTCGTGATATCTGGATAATGAAATAAGTCAATTAAACGTGTGTCAGTAATGAGTAGCATGCGTGCAGCCCTAGCCCGGCGCGCGGCTCGCGGCGGCCCTAAACCGCCAGCAACAGATTGTTGGACAACAATGTTTAGACGAATTTTAGCCGCGCGCCACCGCGCCATGTTTTGCTAATGAAATTCACTCGCATTTGGACATGCATGACCGAGTCATCACTTGTAAGCGATTCATTGGCTCATATACTTTTGTATAAAATGTATGAAAACTGATTCTGTAGTAAATGCAATACATTTAACGGTAAATAAAAAGCAAGCAGCTTAGATGATAAAGGCTTATTTTTATGTGGTTGAAGCACTTGTTTAATAAAGCATCCCGACTTATTCGGCATTAATTTTCTTTACTTAAATATGGTATTTTCTATTAAAGTAACTTAATCTGGGTTACCCCTTAAAATGAAGTGAACTAAAACCACCACTTTCCGCTTATACCTTACGCAGTACTGCACACGTGAGATGAATTCGAGCGATAACTACTCACGCACCGATTAGTTCGGTATGACATGCTGATCGACCTGTACTCCGCTCGGCGAGCCTTTGTGAATCCTTAGAATACCATGAACCGTTACCGCCATCCTCCTCCCCGAGATTAGATGTCGAACTCACAAAATAATTGACTATTATGCTGTATTCAAAAAGATATCCAAATACTTCTAAAGTAACCTTTTTCACATTTCTTTCTGCGTAGCAAAATTGTTCTCGGAACTTCAACAGAACATCCAGAGTTAGCTTTCAAAACAACGACAGAACCCGAATGATCGCGACCCACACATTCTACGAAGCGCTCACTCTGAAAAAAAATACATCGCCGTCAGTCCGTAAAAAACGAGGGAAAACTCCGTAGCTTTCGCAATAAAAACCCCGCTAATACCAAAACTGGCACAATAATAATAATTTGCATGTGAAGAAAACGCCCTGCCTAAGCGAATTTATTCTCTTTTTCAGCGGGAAAGTGGGAAATTCACACGCCTCCGCCTCGCCCGGCTCCGACGAGTCGCCTTTTATTACGGACGCCAACGAACTAGTAAAGCCGGCTCGGTTTTATTTCTGAACAATAATGTCGCCGATACAGATGCTCGTTCTGACGCGCCGATACTTGATCCCGACCACTCCGACTTTCTTAACCTATACAGTTTTATTGCACCCGCTCAGCACCACGGCCGTCTTAAAAATATATATGTGCTGTATACATACCTAACCATTCATAAACACTTTATTTATCAAAAATCCCTGCATTAATACAAACGTAGCTTTATAAAAGTGCTTATTCTATTTATATCATTTTGAGCAAAACTTAGGACGTAATCATTTCACATAAGCTGCTCCACAAACATTTCTCTTGAACGTTTATAGTTCTCGCATCCTTTTTCTTTCGATTTGATTTCCTTTAGCCTTTTCCTCGGCTTCCGCCGTTCTTCCTACTTCCTTGCCAATTGCGATAAATTACACTTTATTTTTAACTCTATTTCTAAGAGCATAGAGTCCATAAACATGAAGATTTATTGTGTAATTACGGTCGCGGCTCGCGGGCAGACTGCCTCATTCCTTCCTTCACACATCTCGGTGTTGGCGTTATACTTTCAATTTTCGCAATGATTCAGCGCTCGCTTTTATTTCCCTGCCTTCAGACCTCGCTATTGGAACTATTTTTTGTGGCTTAGTGATGACGTTTGTTTCATAGAATAAGGTCTGGTACGTTTGACTACTTGCTACATTATATTCATGAATAGTGATTTGCAGTATTTTAACTTTTTGCAATACTGAATCGCCGTTTGTAGACTGAATCAGGCCCGAACAAGGGGTTCGTGCTTGAAGACAATTAGTTTAAGTAATATAAAAAACAAATAAAACGTTTTATTTCAAACCATAGGAATATAATTAAGTGCTTAAATACCACAAGACTCACATGAATGGTGGGTTTTCCACATGAAGTCATAATTTCAAGTGCTCCCACAAAAATGTTACGTTTCGCCGCGTTGCATTCACTTTACGATGCAACTAACATTCCGAACGTGCACGACATGCTGCGTTTAATTGCTAAAACTTACAGAATAGCTTTGTTGAAGATTTCTGATGAATTGTACGACTATTTTATATCTGTGGATTTGCATTTAGAATACAGAGTTGTAAATCGCAATACGCCTGTTTCGTAAAACACACGACATTAAAATTAATAGATATAACTTGACTGTAGTTCACTATCTTTCTTCAAATGAGTTTTAAGACTATATGCCTTTAGTATGGTGTCTATATACCTACACACAGTATGAGTCCCCAGCTGTCACTCGTATCGCTCCGTCTGTCGCCGCGTCGTTCGTCATATTATTAGAAGCCAGTCAGCCCACCTGCTGCCTCACCAACACTTCAATTATTAGTCAAGCGCATGATACCCCTGGTATAGTTAAATCTATTATTTATGTTTATAAAATAAAAACTTCTATACAATTATTAATTATAGAATTTAAATTCTTTTTTCATTATTTCATACTTACATTATCATATTTAGTTGCAATAACTTTACGTGACTACAAAAGATAAACGATAAAAACTTATTTCCAAAATGACCAATAAACACATCCATGAAAGTCATCGCTTAAAGCTCATTTTAAAAAACAGGGCCTTCAATAGAATATAAAGCCTCGCAATCAGACTCCGCTCTCCTACAAACTCAACAGAAACTGAAGCATTTAATCTCACTATATTATAATTCACAGCAATGTGCTACGACCATCCAAAATGAATTTGTCTTTTTGCACACGCCATTTAAAACAGCACTCAGCGAAATGAAAATGTAATGATCCCTTCAAACGAGAGACATCTCGTAACTTGTTGAACAATATATTTACGGCGCGATGCGGTGATCGTCAGACACGGCGCGCGGCGCGACCAGACGCGCGCTACCCAGCCACAGTTGTCGATGACACGATGTCATATGGTGTTCCTTCTTTGTACTAAGGAAAAGGACTTCATAAATAATTGTTGTAAGCATATGATATTAGCACTAGTACTACACACTAACACTTTAGAGAAAAGTGGAAAACAACTACATAGTGGATAAAATATGTAAGTAGTATGTCACATTCTGTTGGAGTAGTCGCAAAATACAAGCTCAAGACTTATTTACGACTCGCAAACTTCACATTACACAACACATCTACTCGAAAGGATTTATCAAATGGCTTCCATACTGCTTGAGTTTTATCGCAGACAGTCGTCAGCCTTGCGTTTTGTCGCAGTTGGCTTTGTCAGTCGTGTACATGGGAACCATACCTTAACAATTTGAATGTAGCGCGTGACACCTGAGCTCACGATTTTGTAGTATTTTTTACTATGTGACATTTGTGAGGACGGCTTTGATGAATTTACAAACGCAAATAAAGGTGTAGGTTTATTCTGCCTGCACTGTGAATAGAACGTGGGAATACATTAAAGATAGGCGAACAAATACTGTTCTAAAACTGAATGCCCGTAACAATAACGGTTTCGACCGTTGATAAAGCTTCCTGATATTACGAATGTATAATTGGACCCGCAGTTACAACATCTAAAATTTAGACAAAAGATATAAAATGTCGCCCTTCAAGGGTCCAAGGTACTAAAATCTACAGCAGCGAGGCGGAGTGAGGGGGGGGGTCTATTCAAAAACTTTCGCTCAATTACACGCGCGAGACTCTAGTTTAATTCTGAGCCCGTGTAATAAGATTACGCGTAATGCGATTAGGTTTATTACATGGCGTTTCGTTTAGCGCCCTCTATTGTGAATGCGGTGAGATATAATCTGTTTGCTGGTCATAATTCCGTAAAGACGGCATTTCGCAGGTAATATGTGAAAGCAAGAATAACACGCCATACACTCGGGTAATTTGCTTGTAAATAATCGAGCCGTTTTATTTTAACGAGAACCGTTTATTTGCACGCAGATAAAAGTTGAGTCGTCCAGATTTGCTCTGCTCCATAAAATAAATATATTTCCTAGTTTATCTGAAGAGAGAGGAACATAAGGTGCCAGCTGGATGTGTTCCCACGCAGGTTGTTGCTGCGCGCCGCGTCCTTATGTTATCGGTGATACGTGTTCTCACTTGCATTTATTCAGTAATTGCAGCAAAATATTGGATTCTTGTTTATCTTGACACACTTTCCCGTTTACCAGTGTTCACAACTAGGTATCATTAAATTTTACGTTAATTAACTCTTGTAACTTGCGCGCAGTGACAAGTGGGTTACACACACTCGTAAAATTACCTTTTGGTATAATTGAAGCTAAAATCAGGGCTTGGGTAACGTATAAAATCCTAATTACAGTTCCCTAGAGCTAATGACGTCGCATTTATTGGCGCTTTTCAAATCAGTACCGTTGGGCATCAAGCAGCTAAAGTTACATTTGAAAGTTTAAAGTGACCGTTGGAACAGCCCAAATCGTGCCGCGGCGGCGTTAAAATATTCCTAGTTTTTGTAACGCGAATCAAACAGCAGCACTGCGAACAGTTGCAGCGATGGCGTGATGCACCACTATAACAGTAAACCAGTGAAGCGGTCTCGTGTTAACCCCCGTCATATTCATAAAACTATAACTGCCCTGTGTTCCCGCTGAATGCATACAGTTTCAAATTAGACTTTGTAAAATATACGCTCTCTAGGAACTATTCATTTTTTTCAGAGCTGAGTCTTTGAGTTAAACTGTTTGAATTTTCCTTGCCTTCCATGTCTCGCACAAATAATGCTCTTTGATGATGGCGCGGTGGAACTGTTGCAATCCTGCGTGTTCGTGTGATAGTTCCAGATGTCTGTTAATTACAGTAAAAGCTCCGGCTGGACAATTTGTCCGTGAGAGTGTACTTTGCCAGTAGCTGGTGGATCGATGTGCCGCTTGTTTCTCACACACAACAATATTCTATTACAACCAGAATCGTTTACGATGTGAGGAGTATTGTTGCTCGAGCGATGTCCGCTTTGGAGATGGATAAAGATATCTAAAATAAATTCGGCTCACGGGGGACTTAATCTGAAATGGGACGTGCACTTGCATACGTTCTGCTAAATTAAATATGTTTAATAATGCGTCGTTAGCTAAAAGGCTTGAGTAATGAATGATCAATCAGTCGCTAGTCGTGTGGAGGGCACGTGCGTCACGGCCAGGCCACTGTTATCAAGCGCTCGTCACTCGGCATCTACGGTACGTTTACGACTCAATCCCATTACCTCGGCAGTCGCTGCCCTCCAGCCCGACCAGGGGGCTGCCCCGCCTCTAAGAAAACAAACAAAAATTACAACTTAATTATTGTTTCGTTGGAAAGTTGTTATCTTTTTAATTGTTTTAATTGTGATTTAAGGTTGTTTTCACTTGATCTGTTTGTTTGGACATGCGACTGGTGCAAATCTTGCTTGGGGGCTCAAGAGTTAGATGTTTGTGTAAAATTCCATTTTCGAGTTTCAGCATTGTTTGTTATTATTTGCAGATTTTAATGAATGGTTGTTTTATGAGTTCCATTTAGGTGTAATTGCTTTTCCGATGTGCCTTCTCGCGTTCATTAACTTTAAAACATGATTTCAGTTAAAGTCAGAAAACAATTTACAGCAAAGTGATTTTAAAAAGAAACGTAGGAACCTAGTCCGCGTCTGCGATTTCACTTAAAAGTAGTTGGAACAACACTGTACAATGAATTAGGAACATTATCTTTTCAATACGAAGGAAGCCAGTTAAAAGTTGTTCGGCAGTTCCTTGGTGGTGGAGTGCGCTAACTGCTTCAGAACCGGTGCCTCCGCATAACTGCGCAGTTAATTTTCACTAAAATAACATTCTGGCTGCAGTAGGCACGCGCCAAGTATAAGACGAACAAATGCAATTTTAAAAAGTACAATAGGTTGCTGGTATGCGCTGTTTCTTAATAAAAAAAAGCGCTGGTTCTTTCTACACATTGACATACGTATTTGCATTATTAGCTCTGCTAACATCAATGTTATCAATTTAAAAAAATAGTGCAATGTTTTTATAAACTCAAATAGATAAGCTTTAAAACAAGCTTCAAATAAAAATGTGTTGTCATTTGAAATCAAAACATAAAAGTGTGCAGCAGCGTACCTTTCACAATGTTTCGTGTCGGCTGTCAGCGCAAACTTGCCGGTATTTATCGCCTGGCAAGTTTCCTTGTCACCCCGCTCCCCCCCCCGCCCGCCTCTCACCCCGGGCCCCTCTAACCGACCGGAAAACTATAGCGAGTTCCAAACTGATGTCTTACTTGATAGGCGACGTCAACAAGTTCTGAATACCGCTGGAAGTTGCTGCACCCGCCACCGCCGTGAGAACGTTTAATTGGGCGCTTTATGGAACACATCCAGGTTAAATGGATTTGTGTCTGAATATGTGCTTTGTGTTCTAATTCCGGGTGTATTCTTAAGTATTTGTTAACAGTCATTATTATTATAAATAATTTATTTAGTTCTTTTTAGACTATAAAAAGCTTAATTATAAAATAAATCCACGTTTTTATTGTTAGGTAGATAATAATCACATTAATTAACAGGCTAGATAATTATTCCCAGAAGTGAATTATAAAGACAAGAAAGGCCCAGAAAATGCTTTACAAATTGATCTGAAAACGTATCCCACAGAACAGTACAATAATTATACAATTCAAAAGCGAGATTACAACGATAATTCCACATAAAATGTTTCTTTGACGGCGCGCCCGAAGTTTTCAATATAAATTCCTATAAAGGCTTATCTCGGGCTTGAATGTGCGCCTAATCTCGCTTATATATGTATATAAGAAGAGATTACAATAATGTAGTGAGCCATAAATCGTAAGATCCCGATATGGCTATAAAGCCGGTTTACGAGCCCGCCATGGAGACGCGGCTCACTACCAAACGTTTTACTTTTTATTGTTTTCTAATATCTGATTCATTCTGTTACAGACCTATTTAGTCACTCTTGAAGCCTTGTGATACATCTAGTTTTATTGCATCGGTGCCTTCTATTGAGAGGTTTTTCTCCTATTGGATCAAACGTTTATTTTATCTTTAGATTGACGATTTCTCCAAAATATGTTTCCATGATTACTCATTAAACTACAGGACTGACTTTGTCATCATCCCCATTGTGATTTGACTACTGATTCATTAACCTATTGGGTGGGGATACCTCCCTGCGATGTCTTTAGTAGTGTAGTAGGTACACCTACCTTAATTAATGCTCTCATATTAGTAATAGGCAGTTTTACAAATAATGATTTTGAATTGTATTAACAGATTCGATGGTAACACTATTATTGGTAAAGTTCCTCCACCATGGCACACCCACAGTGGTCCACATTGGCCCGCCTTAATTACTATAATTTCTGGTCCAACTCACTCGCAGCTGAATCTCGTTTGAATTTGAGCAAACTGTTCAACTATTGGACAAATCGAAGTTCCCAATGTGAAATATGGAGTTTCTGATTAAATCGAACATGTTAGATTCATTGGTTTTATTGGTAACTTAATCTTCTCATGAGGCTTTTTGAATATGTTGCTCAGAACGTCGGGGGTTGAGTTGTCCAGCTACGGATTATCCGTATCCCTTATCTTAGGACCTTGTGGAGACTGTTCTTCTTTAACCTTTTCATATTGATAGACTATTTTATGCACCTCCGCGTTATGTATTAGTGTCATCTTCAAAATCCGCAGCTTATCAAATGTGGAAAACTCTAATTTCCATTCAAGATGTTTTGTATGGCTTGATATGTAGGAATCAAGACGGGAAATGTCCTCAAATCTCTGGTCTTATGCCAGCGCTATCACCGGCTGACATACTCGTATTTACGTTACGCTGAGTCAGCTTGCACTGCGCTAATGTAGGTGCAGACGAAATAACGAAGCAATTAAATTTGTGTCATATTCTATTTACTATTTTGCTTGATCTATATTTGTTAATTATATTTTACTAGTGAGAAATAATAAATGTCTACTTATTGTGGACATGTGACAATGGGAATCCTTTATTATTCTCATAAATCACACCACGACAGCTGATATAACATAAGCATGTCATGTCAATCTGAAGTAAAAGCTTATGGAGTATTAGCGACAGTTATGATTGCGGGCAGGCGGCGGGGCGCGCGGGACGGGGGGGGGGCGTGTCCATTAGCGGCTCGTAAAGCCAGTTTATTGCGATAGACCGCCAACTTTCTGATTTATACCGCATGCCCGAGGTGCTGCTCCTCACATACTTACCTAATAGAGATCAGAAGCTCATAGACCCACTTCATAAGCTGCTCTACCTGCGACGGAGGTCGATTAGGTAATGTTTGTATTCAGTTCTTTTATTCATTTGCCTTTTCACTTATGTGTATTATTATATTGTGCTATATTTAATCTTGGGAGATACCGTAATTTAAAATGAATATCAATATAGTTTCAAGTTTCAGAACAACGTGCTGGGATAGTGTAATAGGGAAGTTTGCGGCATTTCTCCGGCCTCGCAAGAAGCCAGCGCCAGGTTCAAAGGAAAATTAATTTTCCGTCTTGTTACCTTGTATTATGTTAATCGTATGCATAGGTTCTGCCAGTGCTTTAGGGATTTTGTGTACTAACATATTGTAGTCGGAAAATCAATAATCTTTACATGAATATCCTATGTTCATTCGAGCGACGGGAAGAGACCATTCTTGTAAATCACAAACAACACAGCAGAAGGCTGGCGATGGCCTTTTATATTTCCATGCCTAGAAAAGTAGCGATTCCTGTGTTGCTTAAGGTATTTTATGGTTACTATCACTAATTATTAAACCATTGCTGTGAATTCGAGAAAATAACCGGTACTTGAATTGAAAACGACAATTATATAAACAAGCAATTAAAATGCGATCATAGATTAAAAAGCTCATAATCCGGTGTAATAGTCGCGAGTGCAGCGCGCGGTGGGCCGCCTGCCCGTTTGCGGACCACAGCCGTTTGGTCCCGCCGCATTGGTCCCGCCGTAATGATCCCCTGTAACGACTGTGGTCTCCGGCTGGTCACCTCACCGACACCACACTGTTACTGTGGTTACTATAATTCTTTTGGCGATGAAATGGGATGGAATACAAAAATTGAAGTAAAAACTTAAATGACTAGTAATTACATAGTAATCAACTATTTTAAATGTTTATTTTGAATGAAGTACATAGTATACCTGTACAGGTTGCACTTCATAAAAAATTTCATACCTTATAATTTGTAGAGAAACGGTACAGGAACGAACACTATGTGCTCGATAAAGAAATAACAAATAGTCCTACCCAGCAGTCGGAAACAACAGAGCGACTGTGACATAAAAATCAATTCACTGAAAATATCTTTCTGTTCTCTTTAACAATTTCGTTGGAAGCTACTTACTTTTATTACCATTCACAGTTCTTCGGGGACTCAGAGGAGGCCTGACTCCAGGCGATGTTCAGGAACGCTGATTTAAGTTTAATGTTTAATTTATATGCAAATGGCGGCAGCTTTCTTAACGCTTAGTCTACCTGATACCAACTTACGAATTATTTTAACACCTAGCTGACTTCAACTGACTAGTTCATTTTAGTTCAAGACACACATATATATATATATAAACTACAATATTTTACACTTACTAAGTAACGAAAAATATAACGTAACTGTATATAACGTTATGTTAATTATATCTTTGTGAAGTATTTTGGTAGGTGGAGTTAGGTTTTGGAAGTTTATTCAAAACAAACGACTAAACCAAACTAGCTCAAAAACAGTTCGCAACAACAAGATTAATAGCCGAGCTAAACTAACGTGTATTATGAAGTGACGTGAGCTAGGTATAAACTTTACCTTGCCGACGCCCTCATATTCTATTTGCTTATTATACACAACTTTATATGGCCGTGACACTTTAAGGCCAGTTTCACTATGAGAAAATGTTCAGAGTACCTGGATTCTAAATGTTTACACTTTGAAACAATGTTAAAGCCGAATTATCAGTAATCATCAAGGCACATCAAAATCAGCTTTTAGTTAACTAAAACTTCTTAAGTTTACATTTGACAGCACATTTTACCGACTAGTTCAAAAGAAGAGGTCATGTTTTCTTAATTTTTGTCATCAGTTATTCCGCGAGAGCAAAAAACTTGAACATTTATATTATTATAAGGATCCCACCAAACAATCCAAATCCAATTACTGAGTTGAGGATCCAGGCGCCCTAGCGTGACTCTATTAAATTGTTTTGGCAATTAGCGCTAATTTATTCAATTCCGTGTCTAGACCCACACTGCCAGTTGTTAATAGTACAACTCGTCACACCACAAAACTTCTGTACGAACTTGTTTATTTGCGTTGTTTTGAGGAAATAATACTATTGCTACATTTATTCATGGGATAATGTTAAGAATTATTTAACCGATTGTTATGCGATAAATATTGTTACTGAATCAAAACGTGATATTGTACAGAGCAAGTTGAAGTGCCTTATTTAGTCTCGCTGCTGCTCCCACAGACTATACCGTAGGTAAAGTAATAGGGGTGTCACTTGGGGCTCCTCCTGTTAATTCCGGTTTACTGGCACTAAGAAATATGGCCACTAAAGTTTCCAATACAGGTGCGTACCGCGCCAATCACACTATTTACGACCTACTAAATGTAAAACTGTACATACCTAGGTGTAAGCTATACCTGAAACGCATCGTTAAAACGACGGCACACGCTATCTGCAAGAAATAATGGAAGACAAAGGCTGGGGGAATGTATTCGTACTGCTGCAGGTATTTTTCAAAATCATATTTATTCAGACTAGACAGTTTATATGCATGTCCCATCAGCGATAACTTGCATTAAATTAACGCAAAAATATTATTACATTAGCTACATTTTGACTTCTTAGATTATTTTTCTATTCAATCCTAAAATGAGATATTGTCGTATCATTTTATGGAGAAAATAAAACAAAAGCAATTTCACGTGACTAATCAAACCGAGCTGATCGCTAAGGAGTCGATCACAGTCGACATGAGCAGAGCCACGCCCACGCGCCATTCGCAACAACGATAAAAAGGGTAATGGAAATCCAACGATAACGCATTCATAAAAACCTATACATATCCTGAACACACATTGTTAACAAAACGCAAACGCTTGGCTGAACCACCTTTGATATAGCGGCGCAGATAAAAGAAAAAGAAAAAATATAGAATATCGTAGCTCGTAATACGTAGCGGAAAAAACGGTTCAACAAGCCGAAAGTGATTTTTCATCCGAGTTAAGGCGAGAGTCATCAACATCGCGATAAAGAACAAAACATGTTTGAGTGACTGCAGCGAGTCCGCGCGGCCGCGGGGCGTGATAAGCAGCGCCCGGCTCCCGGCTCCCGGCTCCCGGCGCCGACCACCTGCCCGCCTGCCGACGCCTACTGTGCATTCATGCAAAATGCTTTCTTCTAACTAATTTGTTTAAACTTTTATAATTCAGTTTATTATATTGCAAATGTACCCAAACATTAGGCACTTACCACTACAACTTATTATTACTTTTATAGAACTTTACAATCTCTAAGAAAGTCTTTCATAAAGATGTCTCAAATTGTTATTTGTGAACAAAACTGGCAATTACTTTTTATGTATAAATCTTGGCGACAGTGCGGTTGAGTCGACGGCGGCACTAACAACCTCCCAACTATTCGCATACGAGTTCAAATTGCTACACACCCCAGACGGTAACGGGAAAGTTCATTATAAGAAACTTGGAGTAAAAGAAAAATATATAGTTGAAACACTTCCATTGCGCTGAGAGCTGGCATACGAGTAGTTTGAACCGAGAGCCGGGCAACTTTTTGGTGTAAATCTCTTGAGTAGGGATCGCTGTACAGCTCATACTTGTACGGCTGGCTATGCTCGCGCAGATCCAAGCGTGCGACAGACGTGACCAGCTCTCTTTTCCTTTATTTCCGTAATACGTTCCTTGAATACGGAAGTAAAACCGTTTACGTTGCAGTACTTGTTAATAAATGCACTTGTATAAAATCACAAAATTCTTATCGCAATAAGTTTGTATAAAATTTGTTGGGCGCGATGAATCACGCGACACAAATAGCGCACGTAAACCTCATAATTACCAAGTTAAACACTATTTTTGAATATCTCAATTAAATAATAAAATCTGTGTAATAAAAAATAAATAAATTGGTAGGAGCGCCGTGATCGCGGGCAGTTTATCACGCGAGCGCGGCCAAATCCCGCGCGGCCCTCTGCGTGGGTTCTTAACTCTGTGCTTATATAATCGTCTGCTAGAGTGAAATAAGAAACCGTCAAGTATACACATATTTAAAGAAAAGCTCACTTTATAAATAAAATAATTTTAAACAAAATGATTAAAGTTATGTCATGTAGAAAAAAAAACAATAAGGGTGATTATACAATAGCAATTTGTTAGGCCTTCTTTATGAAACATTAAATTTTAAAAATATGATAATGGTCATAATATAAAAGAAATTTAATGAAACACATGCGTCGAACAGAAGACTGGCAGGTAAAATACGCACATCATCGTATGAAGTGGGCCGGTCCACTCATTATGGCGGGTTCAGACGACGCCCGACAATTTACCGAATGACAATGAGCGACAGCTAGGCTTTGTATTAGTTACGTCAGGGCAGAAGAGGGGAAAGGGTGCGGGGCGCGGGGGCGACGGAGGGGGTCAGTGGCTGCGTAATGGCCGAAATTACACCCCCCTTTGATTGGACCGGCCTTCTGATTGTGAGCGATGGAGTGTCTAACGTTTCTTGCTAACGTGCACCCAAATCAAACGATACCTCGGACCCGTAATGATACAACTGTATGAATAGTCAAAGGTTTGCTGAGCGGAGCCTCAGCTCATGATCGTAGTCGTTTTGTGACAGAAGCGTTCACAGTCATGTTGCTGATGGATATATTTTATTCACTCTAATGATTCTGTTTCTTGCTGACCCGATTCGAGAGGTAAGAGGGGCTCTTAGTTACGCTCACAAGTTTGGTGGTACTTCCGCATCTGTTGATCGTTAGTGACGCAGAGCAGTGCCTCACAGTCACGTACGAGCAGAATATACGGACCCCGAGCTACCTCTTAACACTTAAAAAAATACTTGATGTGAGATAACACTTTGAACGTAACAATTTCCAGCACAAGTGCGCGCGCATCTTCTACATGCGTGGGAAGACAAACACCTGACAGCTTCTCATCGTAAAATTTCTCAAATAAATGTACATCTAACAACTTTAAGAAATTCATCATGTTCATCAATGTTATTTCAATGGAACTTAACGAATAAGATATTTTTGTGGTACCAACATACTGCAAAAGAAAAAAGATGATTCAGGTACAGGTCAGTCATAAGTAACTTAATCAATCCAAATACGGTTAATACATATTACGGCCCGAACATTATGTTCTAACTTTCCTCCTTTTCCCGCAAAAATTCAAGTAAAACACAAATTCGTCCACAGTTTCACCTCACTGCTGTATTTTACAAATAAATAGTGGTGTATTAAGTTTGGGAGGTAGCAAGCGGCACTCGGCCAGTTACTGAGGCTCACCTTTACGGCGCGTACAGTTTGTTCGCTAATGAACTAAAAAACCAGAGCTCCGTAGTTCCAGCGGGCGCTGGCCGGCAGACGGATTAATGTTCTCATTATCCTTTACCATTTACATTTGGCTTCAACAGTACGAGAAGCAAGTGGACTCGGCCTAAGGCCAGCTTCACATGGATCACCAATTCTAATTATAATAGAATTGTAGAAACGCGGAAAGTTTACATGGAATTATAAACATTCAATACAAACCTTATTAACATTTTAAGATATTTTCAAGTTAATGACACATATTGTCACATCGTGGTGTATTTTTTCAATCTGTAATAAGAACGGATCGCTCGGAGACTACCATGGGTAAAATTTTATAACGACAGTTGATTTTTAACACTTTTTATAAAACGTATGTTGTTGTATTATAAAAACGTCCTGTCTCGATTCTCGTGAACTCGTCCTTAGCCCAGTCGCGTGTTTGCTGAAGGTGACCTGTGCACTGGGCAGCCAGCATTACGGCGGTGCGGCGGCGGCCCGGCGGCTATTCAATCGCGGCCCACAATTATACTCGCTCTGTAATTCACTTAGGCTTACATGTGTCGATTTGCGCCGCAATCATTGCGAATTACGAACTAAGTTGGAACAATCACGCTACTTAGATTACACGCTTAGGAGAATTGTTCTGTACAATCTGCGCTATGTTCTTATGGAGTTCGTTGAATTCCTTTTACGTAAATTTAAGGAGGTTGCCTATATTATATCAGTAAAGGAACTTTGTAGGATCTCACAAAAATGTATATGAATTACGACTAAATTATTAAAATAAATCAGCTCTCCTATCAGTGATTTTTTTATTACCTCAATTGACGAAATTTAAAACAAAAACCAGGCACCAAACACTTGACTGAAGTGCATTTCGGACTCGCGAAACTGAGAGCTTCACGCAACTAGTCTAGTTTAGCGACGTTCATGTTTGTGGACCCTCTAATTTATGACCGTAACAAAGTTTCTAGCCTGATTGACTAGCATCTGTGATAATTTCACTTGTATATCACAAATCATGAGATACAGCCTGGTGCCGGACAGACGGACAGACAGCGGGCCCTCAGTAATAGAGTTCCGTTTTCGTACGGAACCCACTCTTGGGTACCTACTGGTGCTACAAGATCAACATCTTAAACATTAAATCAATCAAAATAAGATTAGAACCGATAAATATTTCTTTTGTAACTAGACTTTGTTATCATGTTCTCACCGAATCCAGTATGACAGCGATGAACTCGTTAGAAGCACTACTTTTAGTGTCATTCAAAAGCAAAACATTACGGTTTGATAGATTTTGAAGTAGAAAAAAACAAAATGGTATAGAATTGTTAAAAAAATACACTTACTGGTCTTACCGTCTTGTTTTCGTAATCATTCTACTTACAGATATAAGAACCGAGTCAGGTTTCTATCTTCAGGATACAGTTATATATTAGATTTTTACGCGAATTAAAATACGTCGCTTGATAAAATTACAAATACGTATTTTAATATTTTAAACCGTAAATTACAAAAAGGTAAGGTTACAAAAAAATGTTTTTACCCCACTTTTTCTCACCGCCATGACACTTTTTATTAAATTACATTTCCATTTCACGGACAGATGCAACCCTCCCCTTGTGGCGGAATAATAAACTCGTATTAACAGTACTTATACATAATTATGTTTCTACGTAAGGGTTGCGAATATTATACACAGCAGAATAGAAACTTCTGGAAAACTCAAGTAAAATGCGAAGAGTTAGAAGGCTTAATAGAAATAGGGGTTGGTCAGCGGTAAAGGTCTTCTATACCTGGGATTATTACTAACAATAGCGGCACATATGTTTATTTCTCTTTTATGAGTTGAGGAAAATACTTTCATACGAATTAACTATATTTATAACCTTTAATCGTCTTCAGACTAAATTATTTATAGTTTGTTGGTGCTAAAGTCTCTTAATGGTTAACCGCATGAAATACAGTTAAATCCGCAGAATAATGGAAACACTTATATATCCGCAATACCAGCACATCTCCTATAATAGAACGTATACCTGTTCACTAAATACATTACTGGTAACACACAGTAATAATCGGCTCGACTCCCTGACAAACGCTCAATGGTCTTACTCACAATGGAAACGCTCGAACGCGCTTCTGAGTAATCGTTTGGCCGCCCGCTGGATTTGCGGATGTTAATTGATTAATTATTGCCTTTTCTGTTGGCCGGATAGATTTGTTTTGCTCTCGCTTCTAAGTATAGATAAAAGTGGGTGTTTCGAAGGTTTTCTTTTATATCTTCTAACACATCTAAGTTTCATCTGTTGTAATATATTATTATTTCTTTAGTTACTTTTGCCGTTTTGTAGGGTTTTCCTTGATTGTATTACTCTGAAACACGAGTTTGTAAACATTCAACATGTCTGCAGTACAATAATTTTGATTGCAAAAGTTAATGGCGAGGGTCCTGTCACGTGTCGTCCCGACCCTCACAACAGGCCGCCCACGCATCACTGTTGCGGGGTTTATCGCCTTTGCCTTAGACAAATTAAATATAAAACAAATATCTATTTATAGCCCAAGTTTGAAATGTATTTTGAATTGTTTTTAATACTCAGCAAAAACGTCTACGTTATCATATTTTCCTCGACTTAAGCCGATCAAGTAGTATCCGTTCAAATTATCTTTCTGATCATAACTACAAACCCATATTAAAAAAAAGGAAACAGCCAAGCTTATGGCTTTAATTAAATTTAGTCAAATGCTTCTGATTGCAAAAATCCGATTTTATCAGACATTTTCCAGTATCTAGTGCTTTGCAATGTTTATGCAATAAAATAAAATAAATATTGCCAAAAATTGGTTTTGACATAAATCAATGAAAGCGTATCTATAAGCACATCCATATATGCTCGCAGCCCATTACCGTAGTCATGAGCAAACAGACAAGCGATATTGAAAACTTAATATCCTGAGCGAAATGTTTCGCTGTTACCGAAGTTATGGTGTTCATGACGTAGGCAAAATGCCCGTCTATCGGACAAATATCCGACAGTCCGACAGGAAGGGATAACCTAGTTCTGCAGAGATTTGTTTCAGCCAGTTTGCAGTTGCGCCCGCGTGGAGTGCCTATAACAAAGCGTCCTCTCAAAGTCCGCACTACGGGAACTCGCTGAGCACTCGCCCGCCGCCGCGGCAACGCTCATTGTTTTTGTTACACAAAACTTAGCATCCAGGATTATTGCAGATTATAAAAAAAGTAACTGGAAAAGTCTTTTTGGATTTTCTTATAATTTTTCGAGAACAATGGCTATTAAAAATAACGGCAGTTAATTTTTTTTTAAACGATTCTTTGGATCATAGATTCACGATTATCATAATATAAATGTTATTGTATTAATCACACTCAGGGATGTAACTAATTTAATACCGTAGCACGCAGATCGTAACATTTGCTTGCGACGTAGACTTAGTATGAACTGTTGCTTACTCAATCACAAACTTGAGAACTAGCGAAACTTATTAAACTTATGTTAGGTTAGGCCTATGTGTCGACGAAAACCAACAGAACTTGAGTACGCATGTAAAATTCACAGAATAATGTAAGTAGATTGTGGCGGTGAAGTGATAATGAGTAGAGCGCGCGTGGTAGTCGCCGGACAGTTTTGCACTGTCGCCCGCGCTTCGCTCAATCTGATCGTTTTGAGCGAATCAGCCGAGCGAAGTTTTGTGTTCTAAGCGCGGGATTTACTAAATCCAGCTGTATTTCCATATACTGCACTCTGAATATGAAATTCTGTAACTTATTTTCTAGTATTGTTTTGTGGAAAATACCAAATTCAATACAACGGAAGGGAAAGTTGTGAAGGCGCTATTCGTAAGAATACTTAGTAATGCAACGATTTATTTGCAATTTCGTTGAATCCAACCATGCTTTATTACGGAATACAACATTTTTGCGTCGATGCAAACTTCAATCAATAATAACAAATTAGTAAAAAAATAAAATTCTAATTATTACGAACGTATTTCCTAGCAATGAATGGTTTCCACCCAATGTGTTATAAAACTGAGTAAATTGTAATTAATTTCCAATGTTAAATAATCGGTAGGTACCCGCCGCTGTACACTGCAGCCGACGCAATACAATTAGGCACACATCATTAGACAAAGGCAGGTAATGCGATTATAAGCTGAACGCATATTATTACAGGCACAATAGGCCGATTGTCTCCCTGCATTGTGACACATACGATGCACCCGTAAGATAATCCGCTCGCAATCACCCGGACGCAGCCGAGTGAGGCCGAGCGGGGCAAGCGGGGCCGCGCACCATTACTAATGGGAAAATAAATACTTTTATTTTACAAATTATAGGAATACTTTACTTTATAATGGCTAATTTTAATTTATGTAGTTTTTAGATTATACAAAAAAAAACTACTTGTCAAGGAAACGTAGCAAAAGCTTTCAGGTAAAGAGCTTACTCTCACTGTACAGCTTCTGAATTGGGGATATCGACATTGAATAAGAATCAAAATAAACAATAATACTTTAAAATAATTTCGTTTCATAAAGTGGAAGTAAACAGAGTGGTTTAGTAGCACATAGCATATATATTTTTAAATAAGTTAAAGCATTGTTGCGCAACAGAAACAAGTGTGCGAGAGTTATCTAAGTGGCGCAGATGGAAGTAGGTTAATGCATCACGCACGATAAGCATCCTGCAGCCTGTGGCGGGGGCTAGGAGACGGGCACACGTCGTGCTGCCCACGACAAACAGAATACGCGGTTTTATCGACACAAGTAAAATACTAAGCCACAGTGTGACCAAACCTTTACCTTGGAGCCACGCTTAGTCTAACTGCATTCGCATAGATCTGTTGAATATAAAGGTATTTTTCATATAATAAGTAATGCAAAAATTAAAGCATTCTTCAAGGCGTAACCCGTTAATAAGTTCCTAAAGAAATTAAATCTTTTATTATAATTACCGAAATAAAAAGATTATAAAAGTTAAGTAGAAGTACTAAACTAATTTACTTAAAAATTCGCTTATTATTTTTTCTTACTTAACTAACACGAAGTCTGCTTAGTTTCTAAGTAAATAATCTAATACAATTTTTAAGTTGAAACTTATTCAAGTGAGTTGCTGAAGATTAAGTTAAAATATTCAACTGTTGCAGCGAATACCTTCGTAGTGGAAACACATTTGCATAATATTGTATACCGGGCACCTTAAAGTATTGTCCTCGCCCTGCAGATTTCTTTAAGCAGATGATAATGGGACTATGAACTTCATCACCAGCAACCACGGGTGTGTGCAAATGTGAATACTACAGTACACACGTTATCAAATGTGTAGTACGGCCAATAATACAAGCCAGCAGATTAACCCGTGATGGGCTCAAGAGTAAACCTTTTTAACAATTTAACCACAATTTAATACATATATAAGATATCGGTCATTCAAATGCATTTAATCCTTTGATTTTCGCTAAAACTCAAACGTTCGCATCTTGGTTGGTTGGTTTATTTGCCAAGTAAAATATAGTAGTATAAATAAAGTATAAACATTCACGTTATATCAAAATCGAAGCAGTTTAAAAATATGCGATCATTTTTCCTTTGACGACTTTTTTATTCACAGTGATAAACTATATGAGTGTATTATTCTGGAATTTGAATAAAAAAATAACGAACGCTAATTAAAAACCAAAAATAAAATCAAAATATCCGAAAGCATGACACTGAAAAATAAATAAAGCTTAAATAGTGTTCCGTCCCTTGCCTAGAATACGTAGAGAGTCTGTCTGTAATACATTAACATCATTAAGTAACAAATACTCGAACATCATTCGTTTCACATTAATGGCGAGTATTTCATCTAAGTGTCACGATCAAGGCTGAGCACCACATCCTTCCTATTGGTCCCCATTTGGTGTAATATGCCAATAAATCTGACTCTCTCCGTAGTACCGTTTCATCCACAATTCGCTGTGGTTACCGTAAGGTATATGGCCCGGAATGGTTGTAATTGGTGACGCATAGTAACTAGTGGTTAGTCCCCTCACTATTCAATAGGGGGCGACCGCGGGATCGATTTGGCTATTTCATACATAATTTAACACGAGTTTAGGAGTAAGTACTGAAGGACTGGACGTCTCAAGATTTTAGGCCTTAATGAACTGGCACACGCCAAGTATTTGCAATTTAAATATTCGATTTCAGCGGTTTTAGTCAATTTTACGCTAGATATAAATTGCATATTTAATTCTCTTGAAGTAGTAGTGTTTTTATTATGTGTCCGCGAACTACTACATGATTAGATTTCCAAGTGTATTATTGTAATTATAGCATGCCTTTAATATCAATTTTTAAGTCCTGTACATTCGAAACCGAAATTTAAGTGTATTCCTATGAATCTACCATAAAATAAAATCTATGATGTAACTCTGTTTGTTAACCTCGTCGCGGAGCAGTCCGCTCCCGCCGGCGCTCGTGGCGCGCGCCGCTGCGTGTCGTGTTCGGCCGGCGTTACGGCTGGAGATGGACTGTTATTTGTTCACATGCTCTCCGCCTAATGAATCGCGCCTCCTCTATTATAAGATAACAACACTTTCACCAGATTACTGTTACTTATTGGAATATTCCGCTGCTTTATGGTAATGCCAGGTAGCGTGATAGGACAGTGCTCAAGTAATGGGATTGGGGTTCAAGTAAGATATAGAAGTACTTTATCGAAAGTTATACATTATTAGGTGTGGTATGCTAGCTCGGTTAAAAGAGACATTAAAATAGATAGCCTTAGTTCTGTTTTGCAGATGTTTTACTTGGATAGTCCTTGAGTGCTGTTGGAAATAATTTTAATTTAGTCGAAGAACCATCGTGAGTTCATTTTAAATTTAATTCCGGAAACCGTAAAAGAAGCTTTTAGTTTTGTATAAATCATTGAAAAGCTCTTTTATCAGAATTTAAAAATAATCGAAAACAACTTAAGAGCTAATAACAACCATACAGCGAAGCAGAATACGTATTAATAAATTGACAAAGTCCAACAAATAGGGGCACGCAAGCCGGGCGCTCCTCGTGATCTATTAGCACTAAAAGCACAGCCACATTTCGTCGCATAAAATCTCTCTCTTAGTATTTTTTCAGGGAATGCATTGTCCGGCAGACGGATTAAGCTTCAACACATTCAATACCCGATACGGACGTTTGCGATGTCAACAGAATTTCAGCGGAGCGGAGCTTCAAAAAGCTTTGTCGGCAACCGTTTTAAGAGCGTTGTGTAGCGTCGTGCGAATCAAGCGAATGTATGGGTAAACCCGGCTTTGTAAATGTGCAACACGACGCAACAGAATATTCTAGATTGATATGTCTCAAGTGATTTGCCACGGCGTTCTAAACGTAAGGATATGAACACGGACGGAAGGATATTTATTAAGAGCTACAGACACGAGTGGTTTATATTATTATTAATTTAAAATTAAAAACTTGACGTTCTTGGCAAGATCTATTGTAGATTTATAATTTTGTGACGTAATAGAAATTAACGAAAAACAATATTGATATTTTCGTTTTGACGAGAGGTGTTAATTGGTTAATAAAACTTTTATTAGAAAACTTATCCCCTACTCAAATTGTGCGCAAAATAAGCTTTGTTCTCTTTCCTAGAAATTTCTCTGCGAGTCGTAATTACGAAAAAGGCCACTTACCACCACGATTAAATTTTTGTTTTGTTATAAAAACATCGTATACATCATATGTATAAATTTCAAATGGTATGCTTTCATGGTTAATGAGATACAGACTGCATCTGGTAGCCTTTGCGACTGGGTTTTGTTCTCACCTTTTGAGGACAGAACTCTAGAACTGGCAGCTGTAGTAGATCATCATAGATGATGTTATCCCTACATGATCTTTCGTTGCACAATATACCTTAATTTGGCAAACTACCGCAAACGGGTTTAGTACTTTAGTGAAGGTATAACGCGCGGTGTTTGTATCTGCTTGTTATGCGGCGGTGCTCGGCGGTCGCCGTTACCTGTTTGTTTCTGCAGCTCGCAATCGATACCACAACGACCTCTCTGAACAGCTCATTATGGAGAATACTTCGCTCGCTTCTTATTTAAATACTTCGCGAAAGGTTTCACGATGTTCAGAGATGTTTCTCATGCATTTTACCTGTGTATTGTCCTATAAACTTATAACAAGTGAATCCCACTTCAATTGCATGTCGTATTTTACCCATTGGCTATCATGTGCCACTATATTGACGTTTAAGATGTACGTATGAAATGACTGGGCTAATCCCAGACAATCTTAGGAAAATAAATATAAAATCTTTTTTATCTAATTCATATAAAGCATATACTTCACGTAGCGTCGATAAATAAAGAATAACACAACGTACACAACGGTCGTGCAAGTCTTCGTTCAATTTATTATACTATAGACGATTCTAAGTAAACAGAGCGAGTCGTGGCCGTCGCCGAAGCTTTATGTAAACGTTTGGCCAATAGAAGGATGTCGTGTACACTTTGCAGTGACCGACGCCACCGATCGACTAAATATATAATTCAGAGCGCACTCAAAAGGGAGTAATAGAACTACTTAGTTCAGCAAACCCACACTTAAGCACTCATACCTACTTAAATATCAGAACAAAGACCACTACTTGCTTACTTGGTCCTTTTTATAAAATTTTGGCAAAAATTCTTGTACATCTTCCATATACAAAAAGTTTTCCTGGTTTACTTTACTTGAATAACATAAATAACAGTGCCACATAGAATTATGCGCGCTCCTTGGCCCCGAGCCCCTTGGAATTTGTTGATCTATATCAAAACATTAATACTTCATACAGTTTACACAGAACGCTCATAATACATGCACTATTCAGGCACAAACAAACGCGAACAAACATTAATATTTATGTAAATATCAATTAACATATTAAAAGGAGGTTGTATGAGGTTGTAAGCAAATGTAGCGAGCAGCATCGGGCGGCGGAAGCCATGCATCACGCGGTGACGTAGGAGGGGCGCACAACAACACATGGACTACATACTCATACCCGTGGTACGGGGCCAGGGACGAGGAGCCCTGAGGCATACACTCAAACAGGATTCACTCTTAGAGCTGTAGTATGAGGGGACCAACATTAAAAACGAATCAGAAGTGACGGGTTGTGATGTTTTTAATAATGATACCATCTACATTTAAGGTTTTTTTTTTAATTTATTAACAATGGATTTGAACGTTTATTCTTCTCCGTTACCTATTGTTTCTGTTCAACAACTGTTTCAGCTTTAGCTCATGTCAGCTAATTTTAAAGTTTATCGCTTCGCGGGGCTCCCCGCCGCAGGACGCAGGAACAAGCTGCACATTTATCACAGGCAGTGTCTTGGCTGGCACGTAACATGGAACTGTGACTGGCGGCAGTTTTTCGCATTTGCATCCGTATCTGAAGGTCGTTTGTTCCTGTCGCGCCGCCATCGCGCCATTTGTAATAATACGCCAGACGCGGCATTAACGCAGACTGCGAGCCGCGCTGCCTGTGACGTCACATGCACCTCGCTGTCACGTCACGTCATACGTGGAATTCGAACGTTTTAGTTACCATGACGCTTTATATTTAATGTTACTCATAACTCTATTTGGTACGTCATGTATTTATGAGTTGAACTGGTGTGTCTAATATCTAATAATACATTGCATTTGATTTTCACCTAAATGTTACCAACAGCCTGGCAGAGTTTAAACTAATAAAACGGTTATCTAAAATATTTATAATACTGATAGTACATGGCTTACAGTGTAATCTAGTACCTATTTTATAACATAAATAACGATTGAGACAACTTTCTAGGTGCCATATTCAAATACATAACTATAAATAATTGTTAGATCTAGAATGACTTTAAAAGATAATATCGACTAAATCAAATAGCTACTACAATAATCCATGATATTTCTGGAGAATGTCAGAGCTTTGAATAAATAGTTCAAAGCTTAACGCATTTACTTCAATTTTCAGAACATTCGGTGTAGTTAGTACTGATAAAATCAGTTCTCTTTGACAAAAGTCCATATCGATGGACTTTTATGTGTATATTTATATAATAATATTCCGGTGATATGTTGCATGGAGTTTTAATTAGATTGTTTTTTTTTTCTATCTTAACCTTAACTAGAAAAGTATTGTACCTGCTTTTTACGCTAGCCCATAAACAAGAAACATTTTGAAGAGCCGCGTTACGAGCTCCAACGACACAATTGACGACAAGTCGTAACATGTGCTACCGGCGTTGCATGAATTCTTTCATCAAGCCTGCCGACAAAAACATTGTCAAATATCCCTTTATGTTTACTGGTGAACAAACAAGTTTGTTTGGGTCCCCGCTCCGCCCCGCTCCGCCGAGTCGCTCGCATTATTTACGATGCTGCGAAAAAATTATCCAATGAACGCGCGGAAATTTTACGCTACGCAAGAACATAGTCAACGGTCTGTTCGAAGAATTAGTTAAAATGTATTAAGGGGAAGAAACAATAGGCTAGTGGCCCTAAACGTGGAGCAAAACACATCTGGCATAAAGGCACCTTATTTTAATTTGTAATTCAACAAGAACACCTAACTAGCAGTGAGACATCTTTCGCCATATTTAACAGTTACACACTGCACACAAAATCTAATTTATTAATCTAAACCTTAAACAGTAAGCGTATTATCAGGATATGTTGTATAGTAGTCACTTCAAGTGACTTCATCTTTCATCATGAAGAATCTAATCAAATAACCTAAAATGTTCACACACTAAAGAACACTAGATTGCTAAAGCCTCAATATTAATCGTTCGTTATTGTAAATAAATTGCATTAACATTTGAACAATGATACGTTACATAGCGGTAACAAAATATTCCCTAACAAAGTTGTGCACCTGGAAACGGTTCTACATATTTAATTCCCAATAGATTATAACGGAAATATTGAAGTCGTTATAATGTCCGGGATACGGGAAGACAAACTTTTACAGCAATAAATGAAGTAAGTGGCGCAGTATTAGCTGCTGGCGGAAGCACGCTGCCAAAGATGATGAAGATATTATATTATTATTCAGAGAATCGTGAGAGCAGAAGTAAGCCGATTTCCTGCTTGCTAAAGCTAAATGAAATTCTCAAGTTTTTGGACAGCAATTGTTCTCGCTTTAATGTAGTGCTGGATTCTGCGCAAACTGTTGGCTTGAGAAGAAGCTGTTGATGTTGGCGCTCGCTGTGACGTCACTGCATTATAGGATTATAACAAACTACTAAGTCATAAGTATATATCGAAATAGTATTGAATAGTAAAATCTACTAACAAATATCATTTTATGACGCTCCTAGACATGAATGTATTACCAGCGTGAATGTTAGATGTATCATTTATGTAGCTGTCTCAAATACGATGGTCACATAGTTACTAGCATTTTATTTTCTTGTGGAACATTTCTTGTGTGGACGTAGTAGAGTATCCATATCGCACGGGAGTCACGTCTTTAGTAAATATCGAGATGTGGGCAGTGATACGAGCCTTAATGTGGCGCTATGACGTTCCACAACTTGCTGCTAGTACACCGTGCACACGCCGTCGTGCCGGGCGTTCGTACAAGTTGCTGAAGTATTGCTATGACTATCTAGTTTTGCTACTTCATTATTTTTTTCCGCTCAGGGGACGTCTCTATACTTTCAGGTTAATCGATCAACTGTCAGCTGTAGTCACATCCGGGTAAGATATGGTTTAAAAGTAATGTCGAATGTTCTTTTCAGAATACAAAACTACTCGTGCAAGACAATCTGTTTAATTATTTTCTCAATTTCTCTAAAACTTTTATTTAAATACTAACCGATTTGCTGCTCAGCCACAGCTCTATTAGTCTTAATAGAGTTTTCAGAATAAGTTAAGCATTAAAAACTGGCGTCAATTGTCTTGCAACGTAGAAACATTGTGTAAGTCTGTGAGAGAGGAATGTCGCATGGAGCATATTAGGGTGGTGACGAGTTGAATGGTGCCACTGACAAAGGACAACTGAGCGCCATTCCGCGCTGAGCTGAATACGCGATGAGCAGCTGCTTGCGAGTCCCGCCACTCCCGGCGGCGGCGCACAGCTCTCCGCTACACATCAGTGAATGACTGAGTCAACGCTGATCACGACACTTTCGGGTTGCTCTGTGTTTCTTTCTGATATAAAATGATCATAACTGAGAAGAATACACCTTTTACGTATGTACCTACTTAATATACCATTTTAATTAGATACCGCGTCGGAAGCACCCAACAACTTAACAGTTCCGTAATTAATTCCCGACGTGTAATTATCCACTTAACAATTCGGTTTACGCGACACATTAATTATCAAAAACATAAAAAAGCGTCAATTTAAATACTTAAATAATTACCAGAATGTTATTACACATAATAATAAATTTCAACACATAAATAAAAAGTCTCTCGCTACATTTTTGTATTTTTCTTTCCCTTTTGAATTTTCCACGTAAGCGATTACACATTAAAATCATGGAGCATGTGAGGTTTCGTATGATTAATGGTCGCTCCTGACACTTAATACTGCCCTTGTTTATTCTAATGTTCGCAAACATAATGCGGGCGCCGCGCGTCGAGCGCCGAGCGCCGGACCCGCGGCAACACAATGCCAACGTAAATAACTCCATATTCAAACGAGTTTTTATCTAATAACCACACAGACATGGTTGACATTTCAATGATACTTACGCATTTTATAGCTACAACATTTTGACATTTATTTATACAGAGTTAAACCACGTAGTTGTTGCTATAATTTTAAGAGAAAAACAGGAAAAACGAAAATGTATGAACTAAATTATTCGGTGAAATGTCACTGGGTGAGATTTATCATTTACTTTTTCATTTGTGGACTTAAAGCATTACACATTTATTAACAGGACTTGCGCGCCCAGCGAGCTGTTAACGTTTCATTTCATGGGACCGAAACAAAATTAGTGCAATTCGCTAACGGTTTCTACTGTTCTGTTTAATTACTGTTGCAAATATATTTCTTATTTATACATAATTTAATATATCATCACAAAACTCCACTAATATATCTTTTGAATATTCACTTTTTTCTGATCTCACTAGTTAACTCCAAATCCGCCTCTCAAAATAAAAGAGTAGAAACGCAGATGAATGAAATTGGTTCGTCAAACATTTGCAACCATTAGACGTACCTACACTACCTACCTCTGAAGGTTTTTTTAAGCTAATTGCAGACACCCAGCACGCAGTACCAGCAATTTATTACAAATAGAAAGTCTTAAGTTATCTCATATGCTTGTGTCCCGAGATCTTTAAAGTTTGAGCTTTTCTTAGTACCTATGTAGATTGAGCTCCAAGAAAGCCTTTGCAAATGTTTGATTTTACTTCCCGGTTCTGTCTGAGAGTAACGTTTTCTAGCGAATATTCATTTTTCACTTGTTATTGGGGTATTATGATTACATAGGTGATAGTGTTCGCTTTACTTCGGATTTTTTTTTATCTGGTCTAATTCCCTCTTAGATCTCTCCATCACTTAGGTGTATAGCCTCCTGACACGACTGTTCTCGTACAAACAGCACTCAATATAAGCGCATTGGATTCACTAAGTTTAAAGTTTGCTAAAAACGGTGCAAAACAAGCAGAGCACACTTTAATCTCGCGCGGGTTATGGCAGCCAATAAAACCTACGCCACTAGATTTTCCGATTCGAGTGACGTCATTTGAGTCAGGATATTAAAGTATTTGCATTTCCCGCTGCGCTCCGAGCAAACAAAGATGTCAGTGTCACGCACGTAAGCGACATCGGTTGAAAGACAAACGATTTTGAAGGATACCTCGGAGTTTTCTTCTTACTCCTGAACTGAATTATGTGTTTAATACCTAAGTCTTAGTAGTTATTGTATTTATATATTTCTTGTTCAACAAATTATATCCAGTAATTGGTTCGTCTTCTATCACATGGGACGTTATTACCGTCGGCGGCAAACAGTCGCTAGTAGTAATACACATCTGCCTAATCCCCGGGGAAATCATGGGCTTGACATTTATATTATGATTGCGAAACACAAACTTCCCTAGATTCTGTATCTAGATTCCGAGGCCTTAAAACCTAGGCCCGTAAAAATCCCAATATCTCCCAATGCTATCAATACAGGCGAAACGAACGCCAGTTATTTGTGTTTACGCTCAATGGAAAAATGTGGGGAATATTTTTGTCAGCGGCAGGCGAGCACCGCGCGCGCCGGCCGGGCGGCCCCCGACCGCAGCCCTGCCGCCAACCGCACTATTTCTGCAGCGCATGATAGATGATAATTGTACTAGATATACAGCTACAGAATGTTTGTGCACTACCATTAAACCATAGAAATTCACAAACAATTAATTATTAACTCTATCATTCTAATCTCCATCGACTCATACACCGTTTTTTTGTATCTTTTAATAAGAGAGTATATATAGTTTTTTGTAGGTCCTAATGGAGAGATGGCAGTGGAAACATCGTCATTATTGTTCGAATATGACTATTTGTGAAAACGATGTAGATAAAATGTTTACTGCGTACTTTGACAACGCATAACAGTCTATTTCCTAAACTAGGAAAATCCATGCAAGGTTCATGTTTTGTCAACACAAATTCAGTAAATATATTAATATTCCACCAATTCTGCTTATGCTTAACCGACGATGTAGCATATGGATTTTCATTATTACTATCTGTTTAAATTTAATATTCCGTCCGAATAAACTTTATATATCATATATTATTATAAACTCTATTTTTAATAGTAGAGGGTAGAGTCGAATGACGTAATTCAAGTTTTCAGTAAGGTCTGTCACAATGGGCTCCGTGTGAGCTTGAGCGAGTTGTCCGTCAGCGATACATCTCGCCTTATCAGCACACGCGGGTGTCGCCGATACCGCGCGAAGCGTCTCTCAAACTTTATTGATGGCCATTGTGCGCGCCGGCTGACGGCCCGCCTGACAGCCTTTTTCAATGTGATGATGTGGATATGTTAGGTTTGAATTGTGTTTGCGTTGTTTTGTCAACTGTTTATGTGGTTGTAGTGTGTGTTACTGTACGATAGTGTACCAAGTTTCGCTCTGCCAATAAGATCATTTCCGCTTCACTGGCGTATCTAAAGTATTCTGTAGTAACACGATGTTAACTGTTTCAGTTTCGACGTGCGCGGCAAGCACCTGTCGGAGGCGCGGCACTGGTCTGCGCCGGAGGTGTTCGGGCCGCGCGCGCACTTCGCCACGTCGCCGCCGCCCGCCGCGCTGCTCGTGCGCGACGTCAAGCGCCGCGACGAGGGCGTCTACCGCTGCCGCGTGGACTTCCGCAACACGCAGACCACCAGCTTCAGATACAACCTTACCGTAGTAGGTCAGTACTCTTACGCAATAAACTGTAATATACAACTTTATTGACGGGAAAGGTACTTATAACACGAGAATAGTTTTTTTCCAGAAGATTTTTATTAATTTTATCAAAGCTTTTTTTTCGTGACAAAGTTATCATACTTATTTATTTATCCGAAAATACAAGAATATCTCTTATTCCGCGGGCATTGATCCCTCCGAGACTTACCAGAACGATCATTGATCACTTCGCTTATTTTTTGTGATCGCGAATTTAATCCATTAAGTCTAGTCGCGTCACGTTGTTTTTATTCACCTCAGATGTCTATTAGATTAAGTATAAAAAGTACGGTCCTTATAATAAAAGTCGAGTCTGAAGACTCTTGAATTACTTACCTAGCTATTCGCTTTAAAATATTGATATAAAACATAGGTATATGAAATCATAGGTTTGTAAATATTATGACGAAAGCGAAATATAAATCGTAGGTAGAATGTGATACATCTACGAAACCGTATGAAACAAACACGATAGGTTAACAAGTACAATCCGCATCCAGTGAGTAATGAGTTCATTTGATCCGGGATTTAATGAACCCTCCATCGCTCACGCACATCAAAACAAACAATTAATCAGTAGTTTATCAATTAACCGATCTTGTTTAGCCGTACGTATCCGTGCAGCTTAATTGTTCGGTGGTTGTGCGTAGTGTGGCGGCATGCGCTGCTCCCTGCGCCCTGGCCCCGGGCCCCGGCGCAGGGCCCCGGCACCACTAGTGTAGTGGCGGAATTTACGCGAATGCCATTGTTCGCCAGATATACGGCGTTCCTAACAAGGTGAGCCTGTAAGGTGTCTGACTTATGGGATAGACTTACTGCCGGCTTTATTGCCACTGCGCCAGTGACTAATGTATGCCCGATCTCACTCTAATGTTTGGCTACGGCTGAATGCTGTTTAACTGCGAACTGTAAGCTTGTTATGTGTACGTCACCTGAGACTGTGAACGGGAAACTAAATAAAGCCATGTTACAAAAGTCTTGCTTAATAACGTTGCATCCCATACTTTAATCCGACTCTACTAAAAAAGGAGGAGGCTCTCACTTCTTCGAAAATAGAAAGTTAGAATCTTCGGGCTATGTTAATATTTTATTTTGAAGTGTATGTATGTTCGATAGTCATTAGTATTACACTATCTGTCACGCTCGACTGAGCTTGAATTTCATATAAAAACTATTCTTAACACATAGCCAAGGCAACTGTGATGGGCCCCGGCGCGGCGTGTTCCCAACTTTTTGCAGCACAACTTGAAGACGTAGCGAATAATCGATTGTCGACAAACTTGTGGAATGTTCAATTAATGTTCTCAGTGTTCGGGGATGCTTCATCATCGCTGTTAATTAAATCGATTTATTAATTCTATTAGAGCGCTCGTCACTCAACTGTTTCAATGTGTGACACTGACTTTCCAATTGACGTGGAGAGTTGACTCGTTTAAACGTTGGCAAACATGTTTACTGAAATTCGCCGAATGAAGAGTTGATCAGAATCACTGAGTATGAATGACGTCCATATTGTGTTTGTTTTTACATGCGACATTTAATTTCGGTAATGTATTTCTGCCGCTTGCGATGTTGTCGACAGTTTCACATTATGTTTTCCTTTGAATCCTCGCTGATTCAATTTTTCTACGATGTCATTTAATAGGCGGAGTTGATTTCTGATTGAATTTGTTCGACCTCATATGTGAATAGTTATCAATTGTACATGTGTATAACATCACAAGGGAAAGTTATTGAGAAATTGAATTAATAGAATAATACTTATGACTTATCTGCAAATGCAACATCTGGGGATCTTGTAAAAGGTCGAACGATCGAGAAAAAAATAAGTAATTATGACGAATAAAGAGACTTTATTTTCTTTGTACCTCGATTACAAAAGTACATACATAAATACATTTCTTGATGAGGATTCTATAAAATTTCACAGGAAATACACAACGTTTTATTTGAGGTAAACAAAACTGGCCTATTTGATATTTGAATTGGATTTACAGTGTCGATGTAAAATCCAAATATTGACCGTGATCCCGGAGGCGTTAAGCATGGCGCTCTACACGTTGTGTACCATATACCTACTGTGCACTGCAAACTGTGTTCTACTCACACATGAAGCGTCGTACAACGACTAGCTTTTTTACGGAAACCTATATGTAACATAAATAAAGAAATTACACGACATGTATTTGATTCCTCGACACGCTTGCTGTTTTTGGGATAGTTTACCAATTTAGAGATACATGATTAAAGTCGGGAACCAGGTTGTAACCAGGAACAACGTGGTGCGAATACATCAAGTGTCACATAGAAGAGATGAAGATCAGACTCAGCATACGCGCGAGTGTGTCTGATTTGTTACAAGTTTATTCGTTTGTTTCCACGGCAGGGGCTCATGTGTACAAGCAGTTGTCACGCGATCGGTAAACAGCGGCGACCTTAACAAATGCCATGTAAATGCTAATCGTCGATTGCTCACTCGCTGAAGGTGAGAGGTTCGTAAAAATGTCAGCCATGTTTATTATGTACGCTCTCAGCCTCGAGACGCCTCCCGCGTAGGTACTGCGGCACCTAGAGCTCTAGTGGAATGTCAGCAATGTGCCCTCAGCAACATACGGGGTTCTATACGCAAATATCAATCGGTTAAGACAACACCTGCCTGATTCCATGAAATGAGGTTTATTTAAATGTATCATAGTTTTGGTTTGTAGTACTAGTTCTTGAAACAAGGAACTAGAGCTACCCCTTGAACCACTTCAGGTTTAATTATTGACTATTTCCATCGTAGTTCTACAGCGGCCTCTAGTTACAGCTTTTAAAAACTATTTATAGTGTATCCTTTGACTTTAGGTATTGCAACATTTCCGAGTAGCTTTCAAAATGAAGCAATTTATTTTCAAGAGCAATTACGTCGTCCTGAACGGTCAACTAAGCTATAAAATATTAAAGTAGAAAACATCTTTAGCAAGATAAAGTATGTAATTATGATAGGATGAGGCTTGTCCCTCCGCTATTCAGATAACGGCTATTCGCTCACCAAACGACAGTTTCCTAGGCCCTAAGCTTACCCAAATATCTTACATCGCCCTCTTGACAAACAATTATGTAGATTTTATATACTTTTGGGCAGTTTTAGATGTTAAAGTATCAACTTGTACAAGATACCTACTTCAGTATGACTGCAGAAGTTAACACTGATAAAGAATTCATTTATTTTCCTTTAAAGTTAAGCGCCCTGAAGTGTTGGGACGGAGATAACGATAAATATTGACGTTAATGTCGCCTTACCGTCTTATAGAAATATTCTCCGTTTACAATGGTTACCGCCTTACTTCTACTGATAAATATTTTTAAACAGGCACATGTAAACGAAATCAAGGAAAAGGGAACGCGTATTCCGAACCAAAACATTTACGACTAATTAAATTCAGTGAAGTGAAAGGAAACGAGCAAACCAAAGTAATATAATACGTTCAGTGTGTTCGCAAGACTTGATACAAGTCGGACTGATCCGACCTTGTTCACATCACCAAATTACAGTAACTACCGGCGCGCGGCGGGCACATACCTACCGCGACTACACATGTAGGGCTATTGAAGAATGTGACCTTTTTGTTGATACATTAGCTCTAGTAAAAGCGAAGGCATGGGTTAGGACTTCTAGGTATGCGAAATTAGAACAAAAAAATTTGTCACCTGACTTGGCCAGGAGCAGGTTACAAATAAGGCTACATACAAAAAATATACCTACTTGCAAAAATACTGAAAAACGTCTGTGACTCACTCAAATTCATAAAGAGCAATGCGTGCAGAGTAATGATCGGAGTTCAGCAGATAACATGATTATAAATATGGATCAAATATGGCGGATACAACTCGATTATTCTTCTGCATTTCTCAATATCATTAGTGTAATCCAGTTGTGACCCGATTGTAGGCCAAATTGATCACCTTAATACCAGTTAACATGACCGTTTGTGTTACTACTTACATAAATAGAATAGAAAATTATTTTTTTGAACACCGCAGAATTAGGGTGTAAGTATGCAATTATTCAAGGTCTTATATTTAAAATTGTAAAGGTAGGTAAATAAATAACGTGATGTATTTTTATATAGCCGGTCATCGAATTGCCCAAAAACATTGTTAACACCTGGATTTT
Organism: Trichoplusia ni; assembly: GCF_003590095.1. Lineage (NCBI taxonomy): Eukaryota > Metazoa > Arthropoda > Insecta > Lepidoptera > Noctuidae > Trichoplusia > Trichoplusia ni. The sequence continues at coordinate 11,907,295 of NC_039481.1, forward strand.
TCCTGAATTGTATGAAATATAGGTAAGTTAACCAAAGTGTTTAGTTTAAGCACTTTAAGCTAATAGACGAAGAAATCCGAAAACCTAGTATTTGTGTCACGGCGCAGACCGGCCTGGACAGTATTCCGCCCGCCGCGCGACGTGCACACTGCGACGTGCCGCTCGCGCGCCGCCGCCGCGCCGGTTCCATTTCACGGCAACTTTAGCAGGCTCGTCCCTCCGTCCGGCTCTCGTACGGAACGTGTTACATTCGTTATCGAGCGCGATCGCTTCACAATCGAGTTTAAAACTTTAAATCACTTTGTGAAAGAGCCCGATCTCAAGGGTCGAGATCTGATTACAAACTGTTGTCTTTCTATTAGCCTCCGACGTTTTTGAACGATGTCGAACGAATTTCAATGCAGATTGTCCCACTCCTCGTTATCTGTTTTAATTTATTTCAAACATTTCGATGCCTTATCGTTTTAATTTGCTATTCGTGTACTTAACTACTTGATCACTTTTCCATTTAACGCTTCGCCTAATCTCTTAACAATGAAGTTTGGCGGCTAAAGTATACCTAAGTTCGGGACAAAAGAACAATTTTGTTGGGGGATTTAATGGATAGCTTTGAACTCACGAACTTATCGTAAAAGGACATATTTTGTTGAGGATACAAATAAAAAACTGTGTAAAGCTGGCAACGGTTTTCACTGACCAGAATTAACCGTTCAGGCTAGTATTAGAGGCTAAAGTTAGATTGGACGAGGCCGCTGTGTCGAATGTAAAACCCAATTGGGCTTTGATGCTTTAAACGGCGCCGACCGAAATAGCCCACCAGCGTGGCGGAATGGACACACCTCTTGCTGCAGCCGAGCCACGCGATTTTAGACCTTATTATATAACAGCACAGAGTGCTGAGGGTAGAAGCGCGGAGGACCCCCGTGTGGGTAGGCCGATGCTAATCGGACGAAGCTGTTAGCGATCACCTGCGTTGTATTGAACTGATTAATTGCTATTAGTTTCGACGGCGCCGGTGCCGATATTGTTTAAAGTTTGATTTAATTAATTTACGCAGCTACAAATGTCTTATGTAATGGTGGAGTCGTGCAACACATAGGTACGTGAGTTTGTTATTCATACAAATTATTTTTATTTCGCCAAAGTTGACGATACTATTTTTAACGCCCGACGTAAAAACGACGGGGTGTTATAAGTTTGACGTGTGTGTGTGTGTATATGTCTGTCTGTGGCATCGTAGCTGCCAAACGGGTGATCCAATTTTAATGCGGTTTTGTCCAATTTTTGGTTTGGAAGGTATATCAGTCTCGAATCTTGGCTATGTTTGGTGGAAATCGGTTCAGGTCTTCAAGGTCATCAGGTCGTTTGTTAGGTGTGATAGGAATGTTAAACTCTCAGTCTGATATTTGAAGCATTAATGTCTTCTGGAACCACTTAGCTGGTCTGCTGTTAGGGTTCGAAGGTAGGAGACGTAACCCTGGTCTACCTTTTAGTGGACCCATCGAGTTTGAGCTCATTGAAATTGTCTTGAATAGCTCTCTTCATATTTCTAATTTGGGTCGGGGGATTTTAAATTATAAAGACCATATGATTAAAATTAAATGAAATGTTCTAAAAGTGTGGGACCAAGTCACAGTTTATAGATAGAATTAATTTTTTTTTCACGTATTAAATGTAAATTTCAAAAATAAAGTCCTCCATCTTTTTTTCTTGTAGTTACTTAAAGCAACAATAGTAATTCGGCACATGCGAATATTTCAAATGTCAAACCAATACGATTCTTGAGATGCAAAAAAGTAACAGGCGCACGGGGAGATGAAAATACAGCGGTGCCCTAGCAACAGGGTTCCATTTTGACCTATAGATACTGTAGATAAAATCTTATTCAAGAACATTCTCATAACAGGTTCTAGGTTAGTTTTAAGGAGTTACTTAATCACTTTATAAATAGTAAAACTCAGCCAAAGCCACTAGACTAAGGTTATTTCCAAGCCACTTGAACGCAAGCCGGCTGCGTGCCGCCACTAAACCGATGGAGCGGTGGAGAGTCGGCACAACTCAAACTCCAAACTTCAACAAATGATGTTTGATGAACAACTTTTTCGTATCCAAGCTTAAATTGTTTATGTTTACTTAAGTGAAAGTCTTTTTTATGTAATCTTAAGTGAAGTTCTCGGCGTGTGGTGTCCGTGAGCGGCGTCGAACCTGAATAAGCCCTCCTTAGAGGCTTAAGTGTAGGTTGTGGCGCCCAAGCAGGAGCAGGGCGCGCGGAGCCGGCTAATGAAGCGAGATTACTTCCCCGCTGGAATACTGACCTCCACCCATTACTATCGGTTAATCGGAACTCATGGTCAAGCGGTACTTATTTTGGTTTATACTATCACCAATAAAAAACATCTACATTATTACATCCCTTCTACATTGCTTTTCTATTTCCTACGGAGTTTTCTATTCTATAATCAATTAATAATTTTTTAGCAGTTTTATCTTTTTTGTACAAATTGTGCTCATATGACAACCACACAGACTTACTGAGTGGTAGAGGTCAGAACGCCAAACACGCTGTACACGACTATGGTCGTGGGTTGGATCCTCGTGGTTCAAAAGCATTTGTGTGATCTATGAATTCTCGTTCCAAGTTTGAGTTATTGTGCTTGTGACTTATGTTTGTGAAACCCCGCGACACAAGAATTAAGTTCCATAGTCCGCGAGACGTTATTGAAAAGGCAGCAAAGAAATGCAACTTTCGCATACTTGATCTTTTCTTTCCTCTTCCATAATTGATTTTTTCTTAAAATTTTACCAATTTCCTATTCTGCCTATTCTTGAATAGATCAAAAATAATGAATAATATGTATATTAATAAAAGAGTAACTTATGTAGTTTCTTGCCGTTTTAAAAGTGCCTGAAAACGGCCTATTTGAAACAAAACTTTTGACTTTCATACCAACTCAGGTTTACCGACAATGTATATTTGTTGCAGTGCCACCAGAGAAGCCGGTGGTAGTGGACCGGTGGGGGCGCGTCATCAACACCACCACGCTGGGCCCGCACGAGGAGGGGGACGACGTGCTGCTCACCTGCCGGGTGCTCGGAGGTATACCCACTCTCTTGCATGATCTATATGTATCTAAGTCATGAATATTGAAATATAAACTCTAACATAGATAATTTTAGATACTTATTTGAGTGTCTTCTTAGAATTAAAGCCGTGTTTCAAAGAAATAACCTAAAAGATCCTTGATCAAGAAAGTGATGTTTCGTTTTCCACCGTCATTAGTGGCGATGTACGACATTGTCAGTTGTTATTCGACGTAACTTCCTGTGTGTTCCCGCTCTACTTGGACGTACCAGCGCATGTTGCGTCAGAAGTATTTGCGCAACAGTATCTGTAGCTTGTTCTGTTTCGTCTGAACTCATTGTTTATTATCTTAATTAATCCAAACAAGGGCACGAGGCCTGCTATTGGGCCGGTGGCAGTTTCAATCAGTTCGCGTCTCACAAATTTACTTAGATCTAATAAATTATGATCCGCGCACAATGGATTAGCCTGATGAATTAATGTATCCGAATCCTGGAAATGCCGACATGAATTCCTAATAAATTGCTTTAGAACAGGTGGCTCCTCGCGGTGCGCCGCCTGTCAGTGGATGACGATGGCGGCTCCGAGAGCTCCGCACAACACTGTAGCGATGCGGATTGTGTTCCGTCGTCCTTTGTTACTCAGAATCAATGATTGCTGATTATTCAGTCACGATTATTATATTCAAAGATTGATGCTCCGTAAAACAAGCGAAACAAAAGCACTCGGTACTGAAGCTATAATAAATTCTAACTTAGGCTCGCATAGGATAGCATACGCATAGGGTAGTTCAACTTTGTATTTGATTTCAAGTGCGTCAACAGTTTCATCGCTCAATCCAATACACAATGTTTTCATCACGTTTATGCTAAGCCTCGTATAAAACATAACACACTAACACGTACCACAGTTTTGTTGAACTCGCTCCGTGTCATAATCGTAGTAATATATCTGATGGATGTATAATTTACACAACGACGTAACACAATGTCTGAGGTAAGTATGTCGTACGGATGTGACGTCACTGGAGGCCCGTGTACGAGTGTTACTCAGTACAATAACTGTATTGTCTGTGTAATGGCCATTATCCGGAATGACCGTATCTCGGCTATTGGTGTAAATATTCGCCGGTTATGTGATCGTAATGTGACGCTCCGTCTAACACCTGATGGGAACGAACGCGCACCTGCGCCCGCACTCCGCCGCACTCCGCCGCACTGTAACACCGCTCTGAACGGCTTCTACTTGTAGAACATACATATAAGGATAATAAGTAAGGAACAAGTTATTCTTTGAAAACAAGTTTAACTTTTATAGCTATATTGATAAGTTAAATATTTCAAAGTAGCATAGGCTGCTTTGAAGGATGTTATTAAATTGATTTAACTTCATTTTCACAAAAATGTTTTGAATAAGCTATCGGACAACAGTATTATGTAATTAACAAACCAAAGTTTATTAGTTACAAAAGTTGTTTTTGTTATTGCCGTGTTTTATTTCCGAGCCCAACCGACTCGACCGCAGAACAATCCATGGCGGCCACTTTTATCGTCCAAATAAATTTCAAAGTAGACTTGAAATAATTCGGAGTGTAACATTTGTAGGCTACGATAATATTCATCTGGCGCTGAATAAAATAACAGAGACGGCTGCGCTCGCTCCATCAACTGTGCGATGGTTTTATGTGCCTCGAGTAGGTACCCGCAGTACTCAGGCACAGGGGAGCAGCTTGCGCAGAGAATTGGACATGGCTTATCCCGAACCGAAAGTAAACATTCACATCAGAATGTAAGTCATCGACTACTGAAGGTTATCTCAATAAATGAAACGTATCTTTAATATAAAATAAAAGTTAGTAAGGTCTGATAGACACTGACGTGCTACCACTTTAAAATTTGTTTACATTGTCCAGTACCGATATCGACACTCCGCCGCGCCGGCTCGCGGCTCGTAGCTGCCCGAGTCAGGGCGCTACGCGGTGCTACGCGGCGCTACGCGGCGGTTGTTTGCTCAACTCTACAGCAGAGTACATAGGAACGCTTTTATCGCCACAGCTCGCTTTTTACTCAGATTTATAAAACTGCTCCCGCTAAGTGAAGAATGACACGCTTCCGTGATCGTCCCGACTTCATTTTTAACTTGATCAGGAAATCGCTTGCTGAAAACAAATATTGTCGTAGCTACTATTATAGGTACTCTAGTTACTAAAACTTACTTATTCTTCGTTCAAGATGAATGATTAATAAGCTGTATAACCAATTGCGCTACCATGACAGAAAACTGCGAATATTCTCTTCATACGATAATTATCCTGATGCCTTTAGATGTGTACTCAACATATTTATTTGGGTACCACCCAACCGATTTGTTTATCTTGAGCTTATTTGTACGGAACCCTTAGTGTCGTGAGTCTGACTCCCACTTGACAGGTTATATGACTTTCTGTAGTTATATATAATTAAATAAGTTAATCAATATATTATCTGTAAAAAATCAACTGTCTGACTATATCTTATGGTTCATGAGCTAAATGGTTGGCTTGTGATAGATATATGGACAAACAGTTGAATTTATTAGTAGCATTTAGAATTATTACTCTCGAGAAAAGGAAACGAAAAAAATCTTTTTCCGGCAAGGGTGGGAACGATGGCTCACAATAAATGAGTGTTTCTATTTGTAACCGATTCATTTACTTTTCTCAGTATCATCGTTTCAATATAACTAGAATGTCCTAAAATATGAATTAGTCTCATTAGGCATTATTCTCGATAAACACAAGTTTGTGTAAATGCAGCGCCTGAGGGTGTATTTTTCTTCCCCTCGTCCGAATGCAGACACTGAAACGCTTTTATCCAACGAAACACGATTCTGTGGATACAGCGGCAGTGTCAGCCCATCAATATGCGGGGAGGAGATGAAACAAACACTCTTTGTACCGAATCCCTATGATCATTTCAGTACGGTGTGTCAAAGGTTATTACTCCCGCTAATGACGTCACGGGGAACAATGCATCACATTATTAACCACATGGAACCAATTCCAAGTAATGTGAACAAAATATTTGCGTCACAAATAACTCATTAAACAGTTGACAACCCCAAATGGTGCCAGAAGTTAATTAAAATAACGGTTCAATTTTGACAGCTTATTTAAAATAAAAGATAACACAATTTTTACATTCGTTAGGAATAAAATAAATAACATTTTTGTAATTATTTAACATTTCATGCGCTGCTAATCTTACACTATTGACTGGGTTTCTATACCAATATTTAAGAATGATTATTGACGCTATTGGCAGTTAAAAAAAGTTAATGATCAGTTAAAATCGACAAGTTTAAATTAACACAGTTCCAATCAAAATAGATTTCAAAAGATTACCGTATACTGTCACAGAATGAAATTTGAATTGACGGGAGGCCACCAAATTTGCATAATCGAGAAATTGATTGAAGCGTATTCCCTGAAAATACGGTCGAGAGAAAAAAGATATTCAATTCTTGTGAACGCAGATGCCTTTCTAATGACGGGGGCTCCGAGCTCGACTTTGTTTCCTGACGGCTGCCAGGGTTTATCGCAGAGCCTGTTGCGCCGCGCGCCTCAGTAATGCGCCGGTTTTATGAACACCTGCTGTCAATACTCATCACAAAGTGACCTTTAATTATTAATACTCAAATATGACTAACCTGAACACATATTTGTATTTTGTTCTCACCTGTGTACCCTTGTACACACACCTTGCAACATTACTTGCAAACTATGGCAATGTAGTGTTTCACCCCTAAATCTATATTTACCAAGACGATATTGGGACCGTACCCAGCTTCGACATTAGCAAATTACTTAATAAATCTTGACGGGCAGCGACCGCTCTCAGTTTGTACAGCAAACACCAAAATCCAATACAAAGAAGCGTCGACGTTGTTTATCAAAGGGAAAAACAAGCGAAACAATAAGCCGACCGGAAGCTCTCGTACTAGGACTTTTGATTTAGAAAACGTACCGCCGGAGCGCCGGAGCCCACGATAAATTAGGCCGAGGTCCTCACAATAGCCCTCCTGACCCCGTTCTACAATTATGAAAAGGTGGATTGAAAACTAGATCAATTTTCTGCAGATAGTACAGTGATCTGGTCACGATCCAATCAACACCCGAAGGCAAGTTCTGAGCTGACGCGTCGGCATCTCGTTTGATATTCTCCTTCAAAGATGTTAATTTCCGCATCTGACGCCACACACAAGCAGCTAAACCGCCTCCTCAACATTCGAGAGCCACGCTTTGCAGTTTGTATAATCACCAAGCCGGCTTCCACAGGCCGCTCACCAGAGCTATGTACATACTGTAAGTGTGTGTATACATAGAGGAGCACTGCTCTCCAACACTCCCAAATCGCGACTCACCCCAAAACTGTGTAGCAAACGTGTATTTAGCACACAAATCCAGATTAAATCCATTGACATTTCGAATGAGATCTTCGTGCAGTACTCGAGACATGAACTAATTCAATTTACCCAAAGTGGATCCGAGGATAGTGGAGCGCGGTGTCCGGGCCCGAACAAAAGCGCACACACTCGACAAATAAACAAGCAAACAAAGGACAAAGGGCCACTGCGCTGAAAGAGAATGCCTTCGCTGAAATTTATTTACGTACCGTAGGACCAATGAAAGCATTGGAAATTGCGTTTGGCGTTCTGTAATCGTTATGTCTGTGTTTCGTAAAACGAGTGCCTCTAAGATGTTTCATTTTATTTTAAGTACGAAGCCATGTTGGAAGCTTTACAGATTTTCATTTGTAGTAACCCTTTCATTTGTCTGCTCCGAGGTTGTTTATATCACAATGTCGCAATCTATTTAGTTGATCGACGAACAATCAACCAGATGCTTACGCAGTTTTAATACATATTTAAGTAGTTATGATTATTTTCATACAGATTGTCGTCAAGACGAGCTGCTGTTTTAGCTTTCTAACAGCGAATAAAATCGAACGTTATGTACGTTATATTGATATTCATAAATGATTGAGATGGGTATTTGTTGAGTATTTTACGAATAGTCTTTCAAGTTCGAGAGACGCATCAACTCGAAAAAAACCTCGCAGCAGGTATTAACAGTATCTCGTAATTTATCGTAGGTCGGCCGGAGCCATCAGTGCGCTGGCTGGTGAATGGAGTTCTAGTGGACGAGGAGTACGAGCACAACACAGGCGACGTGATCGAGAACCGCTTGCTGTGGCCCGCCATACGCCGCGCCGACTACGCCGCCGTCTTCACCTGCCAAGCCACCAATTCACACCTCGTGCCGCCCAAGGAGCTCTCGCTGGTGCTCGACATGTTCTGTGAGTGTCACATATCCCAGATATTGTGAGTGAACATATTCCATTTATTATACATGCCTTATTGATGTGTTGTACAGTGAGACCTCTGACGGTGGAAATAAAGAAGCCCGCGGAGGTGGGCGAGGGTGGCGCGCTGACTGCAGAGCGCCGGTACGAGGTGGCGTGCGAGTCCGCCGGCAGCCGCCCGCCGGCGCTGGTCTCCTGGTACAAGGGCAAGAGACAGCTCAAGCGGATCACGGTCAGTCTAGCAAACATATTATACATTCTCTATTTTTAGTCTTATTCCTTTTGTATATAGTGCGTTGGCAAAGCCCGGCTGACCCTGGCCTCGCTACTCATTGCCAGCGGGTCAGCGCGCGCTAATTGGAAGGTGTTGGTGCGGAGCCGCCGCATTATCGGCTTACTGCAGGCTAACATACGTTACTGATCGCCTGTGACGTAACCGCTCACTAATCAAGATATACATTATGTGATGTTATATTTTTCTTATTGTAGATGATTTTTCTTGTTTAACTTAACCCAAACTTATAAGAACGGCGACTGTCATTGACTGTTAAAGTTTTATGATAAAGGACATGTGTTTAAAGTGATACCAGTTACGTATTCTTTCCTTGCGTTAATATCGAAGCTGCAATTCGTGCATACCAATCCATGCATAGAAAACAAAAACAGTACAACATCCTTTAATGAGGTTATAGAAATTACGTACAGGATTACTCTTACATGCGAATTTCTATGTGGGTGCGACTCTGATGATTCTTTTCACTAGTGGAGTACTAAAATCTCGGCACAAATAAATCACTTTTTATAAAGCAAAGTTGGACCAATAGGCGGGTCGGTGGCGCCGGCTAATTGGCGCAGAAGCCGCTAATCCTGCCCACCCCAGATTTATCACGGCGCAACTAATAGAGCAGCTAAATATCGAACAACTTCCCAAGTTCTGCAGGAAAGAATCGCACAAGTTCCAGTTTGTTGGGAACGCCTGCGATGCCGGCAGAATTAATTTTCTTAAAAACTAATTTATAGTTGATTGGTATTACCATCGCGATAATAAACGACAGCCAAGTTAGGCCTTACCGCTGTGCTCAAAATCCGTTTAATTTTTGCACATTTCAACACAAACTTTAGTTAAGGTGGAAAATAATAACTATGATTTAGGGTTACGTGCACAGCATTACTTAACATTACGGTACAAACATGGAGAAAGTTTTAAAACCTTGGCCCACTAACAGCCAATCAAAGTTTGAAGCAGATCCCGACACATGATCACCGGTTAGATAATTAATACCCTGTAGCGCTCGGCGATCCGTTACGTTTAATAAGCACCGCGGAGTACCACCCTGGCAGCGCTTGACGGCCGGTCGCTTAGCCGAGTTTGCAGATAAACTTTGAGAGATATCCACGCCGCGATACATGTTTGGGACACAAGACAGGGCCCTGAGTACCTGTTGTCGAATAACGTGGTAAAGACGTTTACTTTTTTTTCGTTTGACGGTCCTTATAACAGTCAAACGACATTTGTTTTGTTCACGTCATGTATTATTAAAATAAACCTATTGAGAAACTATTTAATTATTTCGATAAATTAATCGTTGACTTTAGAGCCTGTTTTACGTCGTGCATTACTATTTATTACGATTTTAAAGCTTAAATAAGGTATTTTGATGAAAATTACTAATAACGGTAGTTTAATGGGTATAGAAGATTTTTTTTTTTAATATTTCCTTTTTTTAATAAAAAATCACTCTTTATGTTTCGTTCTATATCAGTACTAGTGTATGTCAATTAGTTCATCCTAGAATGTATGAAGTATACTAAGATTAACATAAAAATAACAAATTAGTTTTTATTACGAGAAAACAATAATGAAAAAACTCGAAGTTGAAAATAAACCAAGCAAATACAAATTTTAGAAAGCTTATGCTGGAATATTATTTCAGCAAGATAGCACAGGTTTACAATATAGTGTGGCTTAGTGCTCGCTTAAATCTGACTACACGGCAAGTTGGCTGGGGTCCTTAGTGCACATAACTGCCACGCCGTAGTCTATAACTTCACAAATTATCTCACAAAACCCAAAAACTTGTATTAGCAATATGATCGGTTGGCAACAGTGTCGGTTGGAGGCCGGCCAGCGACGCCGGACGTCCATCATGGCCCGGTAATTACCGCCGTAAGCGCGCCTCGTAAAGACGACGGTGGTCCGCACCGGCCCGGCCCGGCCCGCTCCGGCCCGCTCCGGTCGTTACTCAGCGTGCATTGAGATTTAAGCCCGATGACGCCGCCGCATGCGCCATTGATTCCGGCTTCATCACACCAGATCATATCTGCAGGCTATATATCACTGAGAGTCGCGCAGTTAGCAGCATTCCGTGACGTAGCGCCAAAAGTTATGGTGTTCTGTTTCATTAGCTTTGATGCAGTATTCGTTTTAACTGTTTTTAATTAAAGGAGAGGATATTAAGATGTGCGATAGTGCTAATAATAATTTCCCACGTATTAAAATATTTCACTGCTCCTCCAGTTTAAATTTTGCAGCCGCTCTTAAAGGAATCAGAATCTCTCTTACATGCCTTTATAACGCTCGTCCAGCCTGTTCCGAGAGCAGCTCGCACGCCCCTCATATCGGCGTTACCTGGTGGCGGCGTGGTGGCGGCGCACGTGCCACTCGACTCTATTCAAATTGGATCGAATAAAAGTTCTATCGGATCGATTATCGATTTAGTTTGTGATCGCGTGCTTCCGCACAGCCGCGCTGGAACCGCGCCAGCCTTCTTCAATGCTGTGTTATAATAATCGAATGTATTCATGATTATTACCCTCACTTTAATTATTATTGCGCACCGTTTAGCGCTATTCTAGTCAGTTCTACTGATTGCTATTTGAACGTGGAGTTTCGTACTCGCAGATTAAACTTGCTAATGGCTGTCATTATTATAAGTGAATTATTTGACTATATAGTTGAGCTACAAGCTTACTACCTGCTACATTACGCTCTTGCTAGGTACAGATTATTTCAAAATATGTCCAATAAACACTCTGCGCAGCCTGCGGTTGGGAAAGGGTGGTTATCGTCCGCTGCTCCTGTGTAGTATGGACAATTTGTAGTACTTATAATAAAATCCTCGAGCCAATAACAAGTTGACGCCCGCCCGCGCTATTTCAAGCAATTCTCGGAACTTGTCGAGATATTTAACAACTCTTAACTGTATTTCGTTCCGTTCCGCGAACGGTAACGCAGTTTTAATAACAACTTCTATTTGTTTTTGATTTAGATAGAAAACAATTAAACCTCGTATTCCTGGCAAAGCTCCCCGTCGTTCTTCGAGTTTGAACTAGGCTTTATAAAATAATCCAGTGTCAAAAATGCAAGAATTCATGCATCCGGTAGAAACACATTACCGGTGTATCATCCAAATTGTTGTATAATGCCGTTATATAATTTAAACAGCTAAGTCAAAAAAAGACATCAACCACCATTTAACGCTATCTTAGCCTTTCAGTATTTGGGATTTATATTTATGAAAAGAAACGTCTGCAGTTAATTATTTATTTAATTGCAAATAAACGAGGGTTTTCAAAATTCCGAGCTAGTTCCTGCTACCTACAGGAGGTCTCCCTTTGAAAATAACATTTACAAGTGCTATTTAATGTTGATAACAAGCGTTGTAGAGGTCAGATAAAACTGGAAACCGACTCGATCATAGTTGGTACAAGGGAAATAATTATGCTAAAACAAAGACTTTTAGTTAGGCTGTTTAGCTTATTCGTTACGTAGATTGACACAAACAAATGCACTAACAACTTACAAGAGTAAGAAGTTCCTCGGATAGCTAAAGTGGCACTTTTATTTGTTTTACAATGGAGAGTAGCTGGAAAATACATATGACATGTACATATATAAAGTATCTACTGAAAGTAACTACTCACATTAATCTTTTAATTTGTGTGGAATGTGATGAAAATACTGAGCGGCTCTGCCTCGCCCTTTCCTTCTTTGATCATTTTATGAGAGTTTAATGAGGACAATTTAACACGCATTCTCGACATAAAATATTCTTCGCAAATATCGAATACATTTGGGGTTTACTTTCAACGAAAATCAACATTTACGGAGTTTTATCCTTTTGTTTCAATACGACGGCAGGTTCATAAAAAGTGTGAACTTCGGTTCATTACCAGGTTAGGTAAAGTTATTCAAAATGCCTATTATAGTAAAATGTTAGCATCAGGCTGTGGTTTGGAATAATGCCCAGTAAGTAGCTCCAGCCTCGTTATCTATTACATAGTAATTAAAACCACAGTATTTGGTGTACCATTAAGCGGTCCTGCCTGCCTTTAGTAAATGCAAGCTTATATTAATATCATGCAAATATGTCGTAAATAAGAAGATAATTATTTTGTATATTTATCGTTTAGGTTAGCTTAGTAAATAATAATAATAATAATAGGAGTATTCTTCTTAAGCAACTCTTGAATAATCCCAACATTAAATAAAGCCTTAAACGTGCGTATTTGAAATACTACACGCATAAACAAACATGTCTACTTTCAATAAACACATACCAGGAACACGTCATAATACTTTTGTGCTAAGTGTACAAACCTAAGCTACCAATAAATACCGTAGCCGGTGGAAATGAATGAAATAGGTAAAATGAGTCCAATCTATACCGAGCATTCAATTGAAATGACTTACAGTTATCTCGGCAGACGTAAGCTGATAGTTTTTCCGTAAATCGGTGTGAACGGGGGTGCGGAGGTGCGGGGCGCGGGCCTAGAAGCAAGGGTGCGGGGGGCGGGGCAGGGTTGGCTACGAGCCAGCGCTCACATAATTATCCCCTATTAATCTCGCAGCCAAATCGTTGCGAACGACAATAAAAAACGAGTGATAGCGTTAACTCCGAGATGGCACTCTGTATCGAAGTAAATCAGCAACACTGTCTTGTGTTCACTTCTCTGAAGAATCTTGTCGGTCAATCTTAATCGACACAAGATCTATTTAGTACTACATTTTTCAGTCTCTACAATTGATATTCTAGAGGTTATATCTATTGTCTAGGTTCGGACAACATGTCCAATAGAAAAGGTATACGTCTATTTGACAAACATTTCGTAAAGGACTAAGCTGAGTACACGTAATCACACACCTTTTAGATAAGTTATAGAGCCAGATAATGGATGAAGGTACAACACAGTAACGTTCTCGAAGGTTACGAGTTTGAGAAACAGTGTAATAATAATCAATATGTAGGTAAGTCGGTTAATAAACAAACGCGGAGTGGACTCGGTGAGCTCCACATTATTCATAGAAGCAATTTAGATAACGCAGCGCCAATATTTGCGGTATTCCCGGGTTGTGGCGAGCAGGCCGCTACGAGCCGCTGCGAGCCGCTACGAGCCACTACGAGCTGCTACGAGCGCAGTGCGGCGCCGCGGCCGCCTCGTGCGGGACTCCACTAAAATCCTATTTTAAACATGCCTAGTATCTACTAGTAAGTCTATTTATTTAATGTCTTTGGCGGTTATTATTATACTTTCATTTAACAGGTAGTTGACTTATTTTAAAGTAGCTCTAGAAGAATTGTCAGTTGTATTATATTAAATAAAAATAAACGACTTTTTTTTAATTTTTTTCTGCAAAACTTGATTTCAACATTAAAGTCAGTTGGTTTTCTGCAGAAAACATTCAATTATCATGATGACAACTGTTTTAGTATTTTTATAAGTTAATTTAGTAAACACTGCACCGCGCTTTAATGTAAGTCCGACGGAATTCAGGTTAACGAAACTGTCGAATGTGTGAAAAATTGTACAAATATTAGGCGAGCTCCTGACGCAGCGCTATGGTGAAAGCGTTCCATAGTTTATTCTACGCTCTATGATTTATTAGTTTCTAAACAAACATCACACAATTTGAACGGCCGTCATCGACAACACACATACACATACAACTATAATTAATTCCCAGTAACTGATTTTAAATAATAGTCAGCGAACGTCTGTGGTTGAGGAATGATATGAAAATTAAATTAGGCATGATTAGTAGTCGTATTCCTAAATTAAATGGTTATTAATTGGCTGGATTGAATTGTTGATACTCATTAATGGCGAACAATATTTATACACCGTGTGGCTTTTATTAGTCCGATGTGGATAATAACCGTGTACACTCATTTATGTTAAAACACGCATATGTTATGTTCGCACAAATTATATTATTAGTTATCCATATTACAATAACAGCTCTTGCAATACCATAGAGCTAAGCGGAGAGGGCATAATCTCAGTTTTTTGACGGATTAGTCATTTAATCTTATTTTGTTGTGTCTGAGAGATACTTATTATGCCATAAGCTGCCTACATGCCTGCTGTTATATTTGCTGCAGCCATTATACAAAATACATTTTTTCAGGGCACTACAAACTTCAATTAGATTAGAATATTCTTTATTGTATACCATGGAATTGTTGCAGAGGTTCTTAATACATACAGTGTTAGGGTACAATTATTTCGGCGTTATCGCTAAAAGAGATATCTTTCAGACAAACTTATTTCATTTTTATTTATTCACTTTTTCATGTGTCATCTTATCAGGAATACAACAAAAACATACAATATATACGAGTTGAATGACGTATAAAATTATAAAAGTCTATAAAAGGAGGTATGTTGACACACGCACTTCTAGTTCACCGAACAAGGAAACGCTGTACAAATAAAATTTCCCCTCCACACTGGAACCAACTCGTTGGCGCCCAAAATGACTGCCGAAATTGCTTTCTTAAATGCAAATGAAAGTAAACAGGAAAATAGACGAATAAATAATTTACTCAGCAAGTCGCAACTCTTCGCCCGACGCTGCCTGCCCCCCTCCCCCCTCCTCATCTCGCACACTCCCCTTGCACACCCGCGGTACAGAGCCGCTAGTGATAAGATGCAGCGTGGATACCTCCATCCTTATGTGCAAATCGATTGTCAGATCAAAACTTAGCTTGTAACTGAGCCATACCCGTATGATAAGACAATATAATAAACACCTCAAAAGAATGATAAGAGATGATCATGTCATACATTGTCTGAACTCGGTTCTTCTTCAAACGTCATAAAAATATTGCACATAAAACTATGCCAATATACAAATGTACAATGTACAGACTGAAACTATTGATTACATCACATATATAGAGCATTGTCATACAAATAAAATTATAAAAATATTATAACATTCGTTTTTATTAATTTACTTAATACTATTACACACTTATATACCGAGGAAGTTTAAAAAACCAAAACTTTTCCAAAGATCTTCAACTTTAAGATTACTAGTCAATTGCTACGCCGTAGCACAAAGCTACGACATACGTAGCACACACGCTGTCGCCCCAAATCGACACCATAGCCATCCGTAGAATTATGCAGAGGCTTTGAAATATTTCATGAGGCTCCAAGAAAAAGTTCAGGCCGACGTGTTATCTTATTCAGTGACGTTCAATGGTTTACTTTTATCGGCCGAACAAAATACGTGCGGACGTCTCACTCCCGCCGATGAGTTGCACTTCCTGTGTCATTAATATACAACCTTCGTACGGCGATAAAGTTGACTGGTACGAACCTCCCACCTCAAGTCAGAATGCCTAACGATGGATGTTAGGTTGCAACTTGAAGATTTTTTTGCCATTTCAGTATCTTAATTCTAAATAACATGAGAAAATATCTTATCAAGCGTGTTTTTGGAAATACAAAAAACATTTTAGTCCGTGATAACCTAGCGATATGTCCATTTAACTACCAAGTCAAAGATCTTGGGTTCAAAACCCGGCACGCACCAGTCCTTTCGAATACATGAATTTATTACAGAGCAATTACCTATCATTGCCTAAAACGTTGAAAAAAAAAAACTGGAGAAAACAAGCCGATTTATTTTCAAAAGGCAAAAGCCTCACGAGTGGCTTACATTCTGTAACCAGGTTGTAGAAAACTATTCCATAATTGAATAAAAATAATAGTTATCAAATTACTTGGTTCAGATATACGAATCCTAAAAAAGCATGTGCGCACATGATGTATCTTCCAGTAATGTGTAACCCATATTCCAAATGTCAATCGGCCGCACAAAGCCCGACAACCTTTTCTATCCGTTCAATTATAAAGTCGTCGTCACTACAACAGGAATGCGACAACGTATTTTAATCTTCATTTTTCTCGAGCCATTTCGTGGTTCTCGCGACGAAACGAGATCTGTCACATACAATAGCGGCGCGGTCTGACCCGGCGAGGCCTGCGTGCCCGGCCAGCCCGACCGCACTCCCTTACAGATCTGTCATGAGATTATTTCATAGCAACTACGCGGGGCCGCCGCGTGCCCGACGATACATTGAAACCTGACGTACCCTTCAACCCTCGTAAGCCGGTGCATTAAGGGCTCACCTCTCATATTAACAAAGAGGATGCCAGTGATTGGATCCCAGTTATTTTCGCTTTAATGGTTAATCTTCCGACCGTGACATTTTTACTAAAGTTATTTTTAAATAATATTTTTTTTAAGGAAATATTCTAATCTCTACCTTTGACTACTTTGATTGTGTTGATTAAGTACTTTACCGAGAAGTAGGGATGATTCTCAACCAAACATATTAACAGCTTTCGGTTTAAATCAGATTACCGGTTTTGATTCAAGTAATTTAACGAGTTACCTTGTTATCGAGTTGATCCAGTGCTGCTGTGGTCGGGCATTAATTAATTCCTTTTTATCGTTCGGGTTTCTCGGAATACTTCCAGTTTTAAAATATTTTTTGAGTACAAAACTAAATAAACCTTTTGTAAAACAGAATCTAGTGTAAATCGGGGTCATATATATAAAAAAAAACAACAAAATATAACTTAGTTGTACGTATCACGTGATAAAATCAACCAGAAAAATTACCTTCACACTGATTTCTGTCTTGCTGATATCATAATTTTTTTTTGTCAATTTGTTTATTTTTCGCTTTTTAGTGTAAGTTAGCTCGCCGTGTCAACACATGATTAAGGACTTCGATTGGGTCCGAAACTAGTCAGGCAACCCCGACAAATACGCGTGAGTAAACCGTTTCATCATTATTTTCATTATTCACTATTTTGCAAATAATGAATCATTCTCACGATAGTTATTATCAACATTTTCTAAATATTTCCGTTTATTATAACATTATTTGACAAAAACAATTAATTTGTATTGTTTCGTTTAAAAAAAGTTTTATGTAAAAGCTGATAAGAAAGTGCCACTAGGTGTGATGTGACCGCGTGTGCTTGCTGACTGTAGATGATATCGATTATATCAGGAAGCTGTCAGCAGTCACGTAGCCGACATGTGCGGCCGCGCCGCTCGCCTGGCGGGGCGCCAGCGCGCCCGGCGACACCCGCGCGGCACAGCTCTGCCGCGAGTGTACAGCAGACGTGCACACATGTACACTCGTCTGGTATGTCTGGCCTTGCCAGGAGACCTTACATGAGTGAATAAGAATGTTTCATTACAAATGATAATAGCCAATTATATATTTTTTTCTATTTTATTGAATCCTGTACTTATGTGGTGTATATTAATAAGTAGTATTAATAATATTGTATCTATCTATGTTGGTGTTTGCTATAGTATTCGTATGCGCTTAAACCATCAGTTATCAACAAGGCCTCTTGGCACGAGCACCGGTTATGGCCATCGTAAAAGATATTAAAGTTGAGCCGTGATCAGCCCTAGTCGGCTTCCTCACAAACTGGCTCGCATCACTCTACACAAACTTACAGACGGATGACCGACATTACGCCGCGTGTCATCTTAGTCCGTCCACTAGACCTCGTAGTAAGTGCCGAAGTTCGGGACGAACTGCCGGCGACTCGACGAGATGTGATTGAATTAATACACTCGCTATGTAAGGAGAAGTGCATGAAAATCTAATAAACTAGTCGGGGCTCGATATTGTAATCCTCTTAGATGTGAGCTGTGTGTTACTGGAGGCTGTAATAACTTTATGAATAGTATTTACATGTCTGTGTTGGATTACAACTGGCTCGTCTTTAATCGAACCGTGTTGCAGAGGAAACTGTGACGTGATGAAATCTACAAACTCCTGATACTTGCGCACATTAAGCTAAGCTCCAAGTAAAAGACATTGCAAGATTCACTTTAAAAAATATAAATCTTCATGTAATGAAAGCTTATTTGCATATTTAGCTTATTACTAGACACCCCAGCAAAGGGTACTTATGACTTTAGTCTATTTGCTGATTATCCATTGTCTTCACTAACCAGTACTTGCGAGATGACGTTAAACATTGTACGTATAAGAAGAACAAATAGTTAAGTGTTTTCAAGGCTAAGGGTGTGGCCACACCGCCACAATACAATCACACCCTCGCGTCACTAAGTGTCTAACTTTTGTGACAGCTGTCGATTTCCCCGGGGCCCCTCCTCCCCCCCCCCCCTCCCTCCAACTAGTCCCGAACTATCAAGCTTCTTAACATGCAATACTGATATAATAAGGAACTAACAATTGCGCCTCAATTCAAGAGCAAACATTGCCAGCGTTATAAATCAATCAAAACTTTAGGTAACTTCAGGGTTATACGAGAGTCCACGATGTGTAGATGAGTGCGGCAGTCGGAGCACGTCCGAGGAGTACTGCACGCGGCACTGCACTGATTCACCAGCTGATCTCATGTCGAAGCCGTTATTAACGAGTTCGTGAACTCGGCCTACAATTTTATGTATTTTATTGACAATTAGATTTTGCGCATTGCGTTTCTTAATCCTGGTCAACTTGTGTCGCTAATGAGTGGGAGCCCCCGTCGATCTCATGACGTCGTCACACTATCGTTAGCAGCCCGTAGGCGAAAATGTGGCGGGTGTATACCGATTGCTCTGGTACTTCGACTCCGGGATAAAACCCAGCGCGTATCGATACCACCCTAAAACAATAGTCACACTGGTATTGTTGTCCTCGCACCCCACTCCGCACCTCTACGATGTTATTGAACTAAACACATATTTGGGATAGCGCAAACTAATTGACAGACAGCTCAATGGTAATACCACACATCATCACAGCTCCCTTACCTTGATTTTGAGAACTGATAAATGCGTACTAGGTACATTAGTAAATGTTCGTCAATAATGACGTATTTACGTATTTGCGGATTTAAAGAGTATTGAATATGAATGCTACTCTAAAAGTAAACTTGAATTAATTATAATTAAATGCCTCAAACTTTAATATAAATTTCCGTGAACCGTGAAAGTGACTCGAAATTTCCCAAATACGTTTTTGCCATTCAGCACGAGAGGACTTACCTAAGCAGTTCGTTAAAGTATTTAGAGAAGCGGCGGCTGCAGGCGGGCAGAGCGCGTGGCGGTGTTCATTAGAGTGGAGTCGCAACATAAACAGCGCAGCATCGCGCGCCCGACATGAACCTAACCTGATTGCGGGACATGCAGCTTGTCACTAAACACTTGCATACTAAACAGACGCCGCCGGGAGTCGCCGGGAGCCACCGGGAGCCGCCGGGACACGCGGTCAGCTGCTCCGGGGATGATAACCTTGTAGCTCTCCTCACGTACACTTCTTAATTCATTCAGAAATGTCTTCTTTGTATCAATAACATTCGCGGTTTCCTTTTTCTTATCAATTACTCTGTTGTATGAGAAACTGACACGATTTTTATATGTCCAAAACAAATTAATCTTTCTAATTCTGGTATAAAAAACAAAGCAGGCTAAAGCACGTTTAGAGTTTTAATTAAGGCGCACGGAGTGTAGCGACTTTCTCGTGGATATTGTTCCGCAGTCAATGCCAAACAAAAACGTTGATATTTTCCAATCAAACGTAGCAAGCTTTCCCCGGCGATATTCTGTTTGCCACCAACACGGAAATATACACAAAAGTTACGCAATACAATATACATTTTCCTTGTGGGAAACAATTGGCTTCCGCATCGTTACCGCTTGGTAAAGGTCAGTCACAGGGGCTTACGGCAAGCCCCGCGAGAGGACTAACTTCCTAACTGATTGTAATCACTATGTGTAGCTTTACTCTTTTGTAAGTAAATAATGAATATTGAACTTACATACATGGCATTATAAAGCACACAGCCCTTCACCGAGTAACATAGTTCCCGCACTCTGCGCGCGGCTATTTGTCTTCCGACACAAATGATACCGGAAAGGCAAATACACTTTAATAAACAATATTCACATCTCGATATCATTCAAATGTTCATTAATCTCGTAATAATGTCGACTGTCTCTGCTTTGCACGAGAGTCTTTTTGTGACGAGTAACGTTCACACAAGGCATTGTCTCCAACCACATCACGAGTTAATTTCATTCTAGTTTAGGGTATATTTATTTATATTTTGATGACTTACTATTCATTAAATCGGATTGATAAAACTGTTAAGATATTAAATATTAATTTACTTATGTTCTGTACAACAATTACAACATTTTTATTGAAGCTATCAGCTCACCTCTCAGAGCAGGAGCAGCGCTCCGCCGCGGCGCCGCGCCGTCCGCCACGCTCCGTGCCTGCTTATGATTACATTTATTATATTATTGGTTCACCAGACAGACGATGGAGATATTCGACATGATGAATTGTTGCGCAATCCTATTGTGTAATAATGCTGAGAGGGGTTTTATAACCTTGAGCAGTTGAAACGAACACTTGTTGATAAAATGTCGGAAATAATTTAATACAGTATTACATTCAAGGCGTAGAAGATTAATATAAGTTAGTTACCATTCTCTACAGATGTTGAGATTACTTAGTGCCGGTGTGAGATTAAGGCAGTGTTGAGTCGCGGAGAGCCTTGTTTTCTAATCCATTAGGCTCCCGGAGTGAACCGTATCGCTGGCATCCGCGGCCGTATCTGTGGCTTGGCCTCAATATTTAATCACTTAATGAGGCCAGGCCGCAACTAGCAGAGCACTATCGATAACCTATGTCATTATTTTAAGTGCTCTTACTCGTACTGTATTTTGTTTGCATACTATTGTGATGCATACTCTGGTGACGTACAGGGTGTCTTAAATCATTCAAATAGCCTCATAACTTACACGTTTCTCTTTGAATCAACCTAAGGTCACACACTTAACTTCGACACTGAAGTAAGCCACTACACCGGTGAAGCTCCGACAGCCATGTACTCTAGAACGACCACTTCAGGCCGTGTATAAGTTATGCATTGCTGCGACTTGCTGCCAATACATATCTCATCCTCAAGTGTATAAATACGCAAATGATTTAATTATACTTTGGCATAGATAGTTTTAATTATGCTATTTGATCTGTTGCAAAGTGCAAGTTGTGTGATTAAATACTCTAAAAAATGATGTTAAAGTATTGAGTGACAAAATTTTAATTAAAAATCCTAATGTACCATTAAAGTACAAAGCACAAAGAGGAAGTAAGTGACTTAATAACGTGTAGAGAAGGTCCGCACTAATACCAGTGTCTCGTATCCGCGGCGAACTGCGATCGGTTATAAATACGGCCGTATATCACCGTGTCCGGCTCGGAGCGGTCCGGGCCGGCACCGGCGGTCATTATCTCCAGGGGCACCAGGAGAACAACATGTTGCAACACGATGCAACTGCCCATCTGTACAGACACCGTAGTGGTACAAAAACTACCTTTGATATGAGACTTTGTCAATCTACACATTGAAAACTCATGGACATGCGATTTTTTTGTGTGTGAGTCTTAAGTCACTTTGCTCACCTAAGGCCATCGTTTTTGATAATTTAGTTTCGCCACCCAAAAAATGAAAACACTAGCTTTAAAAGCTTGGCTCGTAGCCAATTAACAAAACTTTAAAAGCTTATTACAAGATCTAATTATAAAAAACAGACAAACAATTACATGTATGCGAATCGCAATCAATGTGTCAAACTAATTAACTTGCTGACAATTGCCATCTCACTGGAAATCTTAAGGCGTACTAAAGTGGGGTAATATTTAGCTTAATCATAAACTGCTATCGAAAACTGTTACAAATATAGCAACAATGTTCCTAAGCTAAAATTTGTGCAATAGGATAAACACCTTGGAAGTATTTGCAAGCAGCAAGCGAGACAGTTCGGCTGTACGAGCTGTACCTGCGTCCGCTAACATTACGCGATAAATCCTTTTCAGCGGAGAGTGGAGCCGCTCACTCATCGCTTCCGACTCAACGAACCATAGCACTAAATTCATCCTTTTGACAATTTTCAAGTTTTTTTCGAATACGTTCCATGTTTAGAGCGCACGTTTGTATCTACGAGTTAGTTCAAACTATTCCTATCAAATACCAAACTTATTAAAACTTACAGACAAGGAGTGTGACGTGTGACGTGCTCCACTGCACTTATCCCGGAACGAACTCCCTGACTAACTCATACCGTATACATATACATACCTGTATTTAATTTCAACTTGCTTCTTAATATTTTTTCTTGCAATTTTTTAAACATTTTTGGAATCTCTATGTTATACTCCTGACCTGAAACATAATGTAATGCTTTTAAAGAATTTTATTGAACATTAATTTTCTTTCAAATTGTTATATTTGTGATTGGTAATTGGCGTTTAGTACTTGTAAGTGTTCTGCGCGGCGCGGCGGCGCGCGGCGGCCGGCTGTCAGGTGCTGCCCGGCGCCGCTACGTTAACTAGTGGAGACAAACTTCGTAACTGGCGCTGGCTGCTGCTACATTTTTCACGAACAAACATTTATTATAAAACTGTTTTAATATTTGTTCCTCACGGACTTCCTCTTAAGCAATTGATATTATTAAACTCAGTAAGTTTATGACCAATTTTGAACACCAACCAAAATATGTTTTATGATAATACTTTGTTAAATGTCCCTGAAATGATTATTTGTTTCCATTTGACTGCACGGATAGCCGAGTGGTTGAGGTCATCACGCCAAAACCACTTTGCGCGACGTGTCGCGGGTTCGATCACGAATGCTTGTTCTGAGTCTGGGTGTCCTTGTGCATGTGAATTGTATGTTTGCGAAACACCCCGCGACACAAGGATTAATTCCTTAGTGCGGGAGTCGTTTATTAAAAAAAAAACATTAATTAAATACTTGTTATTTAATCAATAGCAATGACGCAATTGAATTTAAATAAATACATTTTTTGATGTCCAATGATGTAAACGTTTGTTTACAAATTCACCTTGAATTTTGGATAGATTACTTATTTGTGAGAAATAAAAAAGAAATATTCATTTGAACCCGGCCATTGTAAGTAAGCTTAGAATACGCAAAATGCAATTGAATCTAATGAGCTAGGTTCAGCACGCCTCACGTGTTTATTCTGAGAATCGAAGGCGATTACCGTGTGAGTGTGATCGTTGAATACTGAACACTTCGGACCAATGATCTGGAACCGTCTGATGTTGCTTTGACAAAACTATAGAATTACGTAGAGTCCCTTAATACAGCGTTTACTACGTACGTATTACCCTAGTCCTTACGTTAGAAGCCAAAGCGAGGGGAATATTTTGTATAACAATAACACAAATATACGCATTTCAATAAACTAAGTACGTTAGTCAAGACACGTAATTATAATTGAATTCTTTCTGTGTATAAAGGAAACATAGTAACAGTGATTTCGTATTCAAAAGAAAATCTCGGAGAAATTAAAACAGGCCTGAATTGTACCCGGGGGGATCCAATGTAGCAATGAATTGGCGCGTACAGTACTCCAACCGCGCCCGCTCCCGCTCCCGCTCCCGCTCCCGCTCCCGCTCCCGCTCAGTACTTTACGGGCTGCGGCAACGTCGGGCGCGAGTCGCACGTCACACCTCCGGAGTGATGTCACAGGCGCTTAGCCAGCGCGCTGTCGACCTGACTAGAGGGACATGTGTACGAGCAGGACTTGTTTGTAGTGTTGTGATTCCTGAGGGATTATATATTGGCGAGTTCAATATGTACATGTGAAGCGGAAAAAAATGTTTTTCTTTAGTGTTCCGATTCGTTTATGATTACACACGAGTATTTATCGGGAGAGCCCGACTAGTTTCGGACCCCCGATAATATACGTATCATCATCGGACATCTCGTCTCCGCTCGATATATGTAGGTAGGTATAACAATTACGAACACGTGCGAAGTCCGAATACTACTTGCGCGTCCCTAATCTAAAGCTTTTTTGGATTTATGGCTTTGATATGAAAGGTTTACGTATTCTTATGTATTAGCAACTTTAATAATACTAAGTACGGCTAGATAAAATACATTTTAATATTTCACGATCTGTCTGTTACCCGATTATTATTAATTGTTTAATTTGTATTTTGATCAGGCAAAGCAATCGTATAAATGTAGTGAGCACAGCTGCCGCAGCATTTCAAAATGATTAAAATTAAAACCATCGACATTCAAGTTAAAGTGCTGAACATACTTTATCAAATCTCATTAATAGTGGTTTCTTAGGTTTACGCGAATGTTAGACATTGAAATGAAACTACTTTTACGGATTTTATCGCGGTTTAATTTAGTTTCATTTCAAAATCTCATTAAACAAAACAAAAGTGAGAAGGCAGGTTCAGCGACCCTCTCTGTCAGTATAAAACACGACACAACAAGCGCCTGTAGCGAGCGTGTGTCCGCGGTCCGCGAGTACAGATACCGCCTCTATTTCCAAGGAGCGCGCGCACGTGACACTTAACGCAAACACCTAACACTTTGTTATTAGGTTTTGTGAACTTTATCTCGTGCTTTAGCTTAAAAATACTTGGCTCGTGGTGCGCTGCGGCCAATCGAGCCCGGCTTGTGGGATTAGCGCCGGTGAGCGGCTCCGGCGCAAACACCGCGCCCCTCGCCCCTCGCCCCGCGCCCCGCGCCCTCGCTAACAGAATAACTTAATTGGAATGCTTTTGTGTGGCTGTGTTTTAGGGTATTGCGTTAATCTGGAAGTTGTCCAGCCTGCTCCGCTACATTGCTGCATGGTTTCAAGGATAGTGCACAGGGCAAAGTTGTTTAGTGCGATTAGGCCTAGTGATATGGTTAGCTTTGAGCTGTTTTGAGGTTCTAGAGTTGGTTCATCGGCTACCAGGTCAAAATGTTAACGGTTTGCACTCATAGCTAGACCCCGCTGTCAATGCTTAGCTGAGCTTAGCAGCAGCCCCGCACGCCCCCCTCCCCCCCGCGCGTCTCGGTAACACCACGCTAGCTGTCGTCGTCGCTATTCTATTGCAAGTTTAGTTCGCTCCAAACTTGGCCGCTTTTAAGCCGGGACTCGCTTGGCTTTAGGAAATTTACTAGTTTCAGCTATATTAGACCGGTATACAAGGATAAGTGCCTCCGCTAAACTGCTGAAGTTGTTAACAGGATTTCAAAGGTTTGCGTAATTTGGTATGCGGTTTCATTAAGCAGCTAAATACGATTCGCCGGAGCGTTCGTAGCAACGTATGCGTCTACTTTACATATAAGTACATACCTATTCTGATTATTATGAATGAAAGCAATCGAGATTGTTATTTTTTCGGAAACTGGCCACATTTTTAACTTTTATTTTATTTATAAAGCCCCGAACAGAACACGACGAACGGAAAACAGAAAAGAAACAAATGACCGTTTCCTTCGATGTCGCGAAGCGAGATTTATAAGTGGGCTGAGCGCGCGTGTGGCAGGGCAGGCGGCCGGGCGCGGGCGTGTGCGCGCCGCGGGGAGCCAATAAAACATAACCCATAACGAGCTGTCGATTGTTTTGAGACGAACAGAAGAGCACCGAGTTCTGTTAACCGCCTCGCCGGAACTTCCCTATCCCAGTTTTAATTGAAAACGCTGTAAAATCTATCGCTGGCAGATGCCAAAGTTGTGCAACGGCCGGACTCCATATAGTTCTAATTACAAAATTCAAATCGCGCTTAAACCTACGGAGTTGATTACAGCGAGTGTCGGGGTGTAATTTGGACATTCCAGAGCGCCCCGGCAGGTCCCCGGCCGCCCCGGCCGCCCCGGCCGCGCTGCACGGCGTGTCGCGTCACGCCGCGCGCCGCCTCGCGCTGGCGCCGCGCCAGCTGCCAGCACGAGCTGAGCACACTGCGCACCTCACGCGTGATCTTAGCTCTCTACGATAATAGCTATTTGCAGTTTCTTTTTACATATTATTTCATACTCGGATATGGTTATTAGCCCAGCTTAATCGGCACTCGTAACTCAAAACTGTTATTACTTAATCCCATACAGAAAACTACATTTAGGTCCAAGTAGGTTGCGACACTGAGTTTACAGTTTTTATTTGATTTAAGTGCTAGTTTGCATAGCATTATCAAACTTATAAATGCATAGCTTTTGAGATGTTCCAGTTAAGTGGTTTTCACTCATTCCTTTCTTTGAGAATTCGTAACTTGGAATTAGTAGTTTAAAGCGAGTCCTCTACGAGATAAAGTTTAAAACTTCTCTGAGGATCGCAGTAAGTCTCGCATGTTGCAGTTAATAATATGTACAGAGTGCGGAGCGGGGTCTCCGTCGCTGTCCGGAAACTTCCGTCCAGGCTAAACGGAACGGTCGGGTGAGGTGCGGCTCAGCGCGGCTCCGGCGCGGTCCGACGCAGGCCACCTAAATATGTTTTAGTCAGCTGTGTTTACATAATTACTTATAAACTCGTAGTTGCTCACCAGTAGTCTTGCTCAAAACATACGTTTTAAATTAGGTACTAGATTATAGTTTTAAGTAGGTACTAGAAATAAAAATAAATTAGTCGTTTCCCAATTCATTTTAAGGGGTTTGGCGTGGTGAATTCAACCACTCGACAGTCAACTTATGTATTTTATTTTTTTCGTTTATTTTCCATGCTCGACAATATTCACTACATAGACATCCCTCAGTGTATCTTCTCTAGTAATGTTGGCGTCGGTACATACATTATCTATTAAATAACTCTACAATTCCGTACCAGAAGACTAACACAACAGCTCTCTCGACAAGCAATGTGAGGCACACAATGAAGTTAATTTCTTAAGTTGCGCAAAGCGTGCAGACCTCTCGGTGCAGGTTCCCAAGCTGGTAGCACTCGACCAGTTCCATAGGCCACACCACCGATCATATCACGAAAAACTCAACATTTGTCGCTCGGTATACTGAGAGAGAAAAAAATTGTTTGTTTTTAAACTATGTTTATGAGGGTTTGAGCGATAGTTAAAATAATACAACGTAAGGCTGATGGTGCGGAACACTACAATTCAATAATAACACATAGTTTAAAAAACTTTCACCTACGGCCTGTTCGCATACCTCAAAGCAAAAGAGGTGATCGCTACAAACAGAATAAATCCCTACTAATATTATAAATGCGAAAGTAACTTTGTCTGTCTGTCTGTCTGTTACGCTTTTGCGTCTAAACCACTGAACTGATTTTAATGAAATTTGGTACAGAGATAGAGGGGACCTTGAGAAAGAACATAGGATAGTTTTTATCCCGGACTTTTGAAGAGTTCTCTTGAAAACGCGATATAACCGACCTCGACGCGGGCGAAGCCGCGGACGAAAAGCTAGTGAATTAATAAATACCCTTAACAATGTGAGTCGTACGATAACAAAACACTTTGTTTGTTGTCTTCAGTACATTGGCTGGAGCGTTGGCTCTCGCACTAATACGCAGTTAGCATCGCAGTAGCAAGTATGCAGCGCCACTCGGACACAACGAGGGCCGCCACTTGAGGGCTGCCACTGCACCGTCTCTCAATCAATTTTTGAATGTTTTTTTGCTAGTGCGTAAAAATTTAACTGGAAAGGATGCACAAAGTGTTAGGTCCCTGTCCCTAAACAGAATTACTTACACAGATACCTACCTTAGTTTCTTGGATAAAAATCTAAAATAAGCTCGCATAGAAGTGCAGTCTAACTATTTTGGCTTTTAAGCACTTTGGTAACAGATTTGGCTAGTCTGTTAAAACAATATACCAATTTTAATAACCTAAGCAAATAGTTCAATATTAATAAAATGAAGGCTTCCATAATATGTAGATATATTGGACTCCCACCAGTCCAGTCCGTCGGGGCAGCCCTGGGCTCGCCGAGTGCTCCAGGAGCTCTCCGCGCAAATTAAAACCGAGTCAGATATTTATTTTTAAACGCTCCCCCGACGCCCGCGCCGCGTCCGCTCCTCGCCCGCGTCTCTCACACCGCCACTATTTGTACACTTTCCACTTTTGCCTTATATTGTTTAATTAGGATGGAACAAAAAGCCTATTATATTTCAGTGGAAGACTGGGGATTTCTTCATTTGTTTAATGTTCTTAAGTCTGGCAAAGCTTGTAACCGCTGCATTTTCAGGACCTAATTGTGCTTGCTTTGTTTCTCTTTAGCTTCTTAAAAAAGTGAAGTCTTCTTATGTTTAAATTCTCTGAGTATGCTTCTTGTTGTAAAATGAATATTCTATTGTTTCTATTTTATAAACAAATTATAATATCAAGATAATAATTATGGTTATAATAAAAGAACCAAACATTTTATTTACGGCCTTAGATTTTCAGACATGTTATTTTTTTACTTTTGTGGTAAAGCAAAATAATAATGATTCCGAAAGTTTTGTATTTGTGCGACGTATTTTCGCATTCTTTATAGAAAGTGCTACGAGACAGGGGAGAGGCTCCGATCGCGTCAGTATAATCACGTGTTCAGGCTCTCCAGCGCACAGCGCACTACCCGCAGTAAGCAGTGTCGCTAATTTTGCTGCACTAGTGTCGTGGAGAGCCCTCTAGGATCGTTCCCGGCCGTAACGAGTCGCCGCCCGCGCGCCCTGCCGCCTGCCTGCACACTGCACGGTACATGATAGGGATACTAGATACACTTTACATAAAAACGTAACTTTAAGAGCAAAAATTAAAATTGTCTGAGAAACAAGGTTCTGATCACTTGACACATCTGACCTTCACTTTACTCACTGATGCTTATTGAGTTATGACTGAAACCGCACTTAAAGTTTGATGCCGTGTTTGTGTCAGTGTGTGGATGTCTTTAAGTCAGCTAGGTACTCTGTTTATAAAAGCCGGCGACGTGATAAAGTGAGACCGAGTGAATGAGTAGAGACAGGCGAGTAGTGTGGCAGGAGAGGCCGCGCCGCCCGGGGGCGCTGGCAGGTGTTTGATCACGTTTATCGTGTGTTGAGGGCCTATCTAGCTGAGCTATTCGCCACTTGTATATAGATAGCAAAGCTTAACGCAGAAACAACTATAATATAATGATATGGATTATTTAGGTACTTTCAAATAATTCAATTGATAAGTTTATGCAAAAATATAATATATCGACAAAAAAGGTGTTTGATACACGCGGCAGGTAACATAATACATTGATGTAGAGTAAAAGTGAACTGTCCAAAGGAGCACGCGGAGAGTCGAAGGTGTGCTGCACGCTGCGCGCTGATACTCCGTGTTGGCTAGCCGCTGGTCGCCAGCTGGTGCGCGCACTGTACTGTACTTACCTATTCATGGATAATATTTTACAAATGTCCTCCTAATTGAGTGACGCGTTGCTGCGCGCTGGACACAGTGAGTTATAATTTCCGTCACCAGAATAATGTGGGCGTACGAGAATCGTCGTCACCCAAATATTATTTAGAAAGATCTGAATGTTTTGATTTAATTTAAAATTTATATTTTCTGTCCTTTATGCCATTGTAGCCTATTTTGATATTTGTCAAATACGTCGTTAGACAATAGTTATTTTTACAAACAAGACCTCGACATTTGAGTACAATATAAGCTGAAGAAAGGACAACGTATACAAACGATAAGTAAGCGAGTCGGTCGCGACAGCAGTCGAGCCGCAGTAGTGGCGGACGCGGCGAAACGCGCCCTAATTAAATTATATTTATTTGCGAGCTCCGACTCTTAATGAAAACGGCCGCAATTTGGAGCGACCAGATAAAATGAAGCACCTTCGTGCATAATTTAAAACGTAATAAATCGCGATGAAGCACGCCTAATTAGACAATAAAAGTGAAGCAGTTGTAGTCGCAGCCGAGGAGCCCGCCCGCGCCGCCGCGCACGTGGCGCGACACACGGGTACTGATTCATTATGTAAATGAGTGATACTTGAAGCTCTAGTGCGGATTTAGTGGTGGCAGCTTATTGCAAACTAGTCGCAGAATTCAACTCCTAAACTATTACATTATGTACAATAAGTGAATCCGCTTGTCCCGTTTTATGTTTATTTTATAAGCCCGGTCTCGCTCCCATTACCACTACGTCATAACAAGAGTGTTTATTTTATTTTGTTTACATATTTTCATAATTTAAAACAAATTAATATAAAAAAGATATTTACGCTGTGATGATGCTGTTGTGGACTTTCGGTTTTGCAAAAGGATTCGAAGTTGTTCCAAACTACTTTCTTTCGGATTGGATTTAGAAGTGAATGCGGCTGTAGCGCCTCGTGTGGGGCGAGGCGCGGGCGGGTCGCGGGCGGGTCGCGGGCAGGTCGCGGGCGGGACGCGTGCCGGCCTGCGGCGCGGCGCCGGCGCTCGCTCAATGAGCGCTGATTGCGACCAAGTCGCCGCGACCTCACACAACTCGATTATTGGCGCTCAGTGTATGTGATTAGCTTAAACTTACCGACTTACGTATTAAACTGCACTAACTGGTGCTGTGATATTATTTATTTAAATGATAAAATACCAAAATTACAAGGGTTTATGTTGCTGTGTTAGGGTTATATTTTTATCTTTAACTTTGATTGAAACAAATAAATACAAACTCACATAAATCAACAACACATTTGTGCCCACAATTAGCGGCAAGATGGGCGGAAGGCGGGGCGGCATTATGACCGCACATGATAACAGTTTCATCAAATGAGCTTCTTATTTAGTAAACATTTCAGTCAAACGGATTGTTAGCACAAAATAATGTTAGACACGACCCACGAGACAAGTAGAGGTTACCGGCGTGTGAAATACATGGGGGAGGGGGGAGGGGGGAGGGGGCCATCTCATCAACTAGGTAACCAGATAATTACAATATTATGTGCAATATAACGGTGCCAGCTGGAGGGTAAACTATTAACTTGTTGAGCCCTTTAAGCACAAGGAGGTCAATTAAAGCAAACACCTACCGAGAGATATTAGCTTTGAGACTAACCAACAGACTCTGGAGTCTCATATACAAATCTAATAGGTACAAATACCTACTGGATACAATTGCGCTAATATCCGAATATTCAATTATTTCGGGATTCAGTATTGATACAACCACCAGATACTCCACCACAAGAGTAACCACTACACTGCTGTTAGTGTTGTTGTATAAATATTACAGAGAAAACTAGGTACCTCATTTGTGCTTGCCCTGTGAAAATAATATCTATGTGCTATATGTCAATTGTATATTGCTGCCATTAACAAATAATGTCGTGCTGGTTGTGGACGCTAAGACGACCGCAGCCCTCAGGTGCGGCCACCAATTACCCGGTGTTTACGCGGGCACGTCGACAAACAGCGCCGTTTGCGCGACTCTGCCGCACACACCGCACCAACCGCACGCTGCCCGCTGACGCTGATCAGACAACCCGACATCAGAATAAAGTAATCGGTAAAATGTGAATCAGACTGGCGATACTGTGGATTCCTTATAATTAGAATAAAGGAAAACGAAATGGTTAGGAATTGTGGTATAAAACAAATATGAACGTATAACAGACAGCGATATTTCAGTTATAGGAAACAGTAAGAAGAAACCTAAATTGCATTATGTAATGAAATATTACTATACTTATTAAGTTCAGGCTTCTATTATTTTCGACAAAGTTAACAACGAGTCTGATCCCGTGTCGTCAAGAGATCGAATATACATAGCTCTGAGCTAATAATGACGTGTGTCTTAAATCGGCGTGTATGCAGAGAGTGTATCGGTCGCGTCTGATTGTACGCAGAGCTCCCAAACAAGACGCTCTGTTGGACGAGCACTTAGCCGACAGCGTTATGATAGCTTTGTGTTTAGCAAACCCTCGGCGGCGCTCAATTACAATATAGTTACAGGCGGCCACTGATCTCGGATTACATGTCAACAATGACCTGATCACATATCCAACGGTCAGGTATCGAGCTCAGCGTTACGATGAATAATACAACGGTTTCGCATTACTGACATTTTTTAATTTAAATTAAAAAATAGGATATTCAAGATTTATTATTGAAGCTAATCTAATATATAAAATTCCCGTGTCACGATGTTAGTTACCGTACTCCTCCGAAACGGCTTAACAGATTTTTACCAAATTTTATATGCGTATTCAGTAGGTCTGAGAATCGACCAACATCTATTTTTCATACCCCCAAGTGTTAAGGGTTGCCACTAAAAAAATATATTTCATTTTTCGGACGAAATTTTTTGTTTTTATTTTTTTATAATGTAGCATTAAAAATACATACAACTAGAAATAATTTATTAGGTAAAACAACGTTTGCTGGGTCAGCTAGTCTAATATATAAAATTCCCGTGTCACGATGTTAGTTACCGTAGTCCTCCGAAACGGTTCGACCGATTCTTATGAAATTTTGTATACATATTGGGTAGGACTGAGAATAGAACAACATCTATTTTTCATACTCCTAAGTGATAAGGGTTGCTCACACTAAAAAAAAATATTTTATTTTTTGGACGAAATTGTTTGTTTTTATTTTTTTATTATGTGGCATTAAAAATACATACAACTAGAAAAAAAAAATCGGCAAAACAACGTTTGCTGGGTCAGCTAGTTTGATATAAAATTAAAGTACCTAAGTAATTAAAATTTAGAATTATAGGAACTAGCTATTGCCCGCGACTCCATCCGCACGGACTTCAGTTTATAGACTGCGGTGATTCCCGTTTCCGAGGGAATGCCTAGATAAAAATGTTCATTACCCCCTTAAGATCAATAATGAACCATATTTAGGCCAATTTCCACGCCGTAGTTTATTCCAAGAAAAAGTTTCATGAATACAAATTTTGACCCCCCACAATAGCCGCCCTTACCACCCTTTTTCCAGTAAAAAAACATATGCCTTTGTCAAGTGCTAGACAGATTGTCTCCCGTACCTCTTTTCATAGTTTTTACACATATATCTAGGTCTTGATTTTAGATGCTCATTTTGGAGTACCTTTTTTCAATCTATCCCCCGTGGAGTTCTTATCAACCGTCTTTTATTCGTGAGGTATTAGGTAATCGTGATGTACAGTCGGTGGCTGTGTTGAGCTCCGCCGAGACTTCCTCCCGGACCACGCACTCGAAGCTGAAGATATACGAAAAAACTTAACTGTTCGTCGTGATTTCCCGAATGGTTAGCACCTAAATACTAAGATAAGCACAACATAAAAAGGCTTTATGTTTAAGAACATCAGTAATGATAAGTATCTATGTAACCAGAAAAATTATCAGTCAACACACTGCTGTCTAAACAACTGCCGACCACACAGTCTAGGTGTGTAACTGGGGAACGATGATCATGGCTAATAAGTAATATCCACCTGTACTTTACACTGGTCACACACATCATACATTTTACGGTGTAAGTAGTTGACGTCGCAGCACTCAGACTCCAACATAATTAGCAGTCCTGTCGAGAGAAGAACCAGCGCCTGCTCGCGTCTGACCGATAATATAATCAAATGAAACCGTTTATTAAGATTCCTTTTTTAGAAAAATACTTTAATCGTCACCAATACTTCATCATAACTTAACACGTTGACGTAAAATTTAATATGCAGCTAGAAGTACTGGGAGGCTTGCAAGAGCTCCTTCTCTGATTGTAATGCCTTAAGTGTGAAGTTAATTAGTCACAGATTTATTTCTAATACACATTTTATTTTTAGGTAGGTTTGGATAGACATTGGACCTGTAGATATTTTATTTCGTGTTTATATTGGTAAGATATCGTGACATGTCGAATCAATATATCCAGCTATAATAATATTTATGATCATATTATGATCATACATATTATCATAGAAGATGACCGTATAAACGTTTGTAATTAATTCCTCGAAATACCAAGTCTTGTCGTCGTTGCCGGGTTGATCTCGCGCGCGCCTTCCCCTTAACAGATAGATGACGACGTCACGGCTACGCTATTGATAAATGTGTGCCGCGCACGTAATCAGCGACGGCGGACATAACAAACACTCCGGACAATTTAAAATGCAATTACCGTCCGGAAACGTCGCTAATTAAACGGAGATATTCGTTAATGGCCCTGACGCCCCCTCCCGCACCACCGCCTGTGCGGGGGGGGGAGCGCGTGCCCGGCTGACCCCGGTCGGACTTGGCTTCAATTTGTAATGACATTACCTTCGCAGCCTTTTTTTTGTTAAAGGAAGGAACGATTTCTTATAGAAGTCAGTTACGTGAAACTGATGAGGACCTATCTATTACCACGCGGCTGCGGGAGGTGGCTACGCACGTAAGCCGAACACATAAGTTAATACCTCGGTTTCACTTGCGGCTGGCGGCGTGTCCCTCCTCTCGCTCTTGAGTGTAAAGCCGATATGACGAAAACAGATAATTTACCTGATAATGTGGTTACGACACATAGGTGCCACAACACTTCTTGAGAAATGATATTTTTTCTTTACTTATTTATAACCTTGGCTGAGACCTAATTAAAATTTGAATATAAAACAAAGGATTGTTGAATTAAAAGCTTTAGCACAACATGGCATTCTGACTTTATTATTTATGGCCGGCTAAAATAAGTTTTCTATTTAAATATTCAGTGTCGCCTCCGCCTTCCCCTCGCGCCGCCCCCGCCTCGCACCCCGCTCTCGCCCGTATTCTCCAGCGCCTTCTTGGACAAGCGATATCATCAAACTCACCATCACGTTTTCCTGAACTCTCAAATAAAGGAAGAAACTTCTCTAACAGCGGAATGAGGCTGGCTTGGAACCGTGGAAACTCTTGAAGTGGAATGTGTGGTGGAAGCTTTGCTAGAAGCTAGATGTGAAATAAATCTGACAATATTTACAATTACATCAATAAACACTTGTATGAAATAATTTGAATCGTATCAGGTCGACATAACGGGAATATTATGGACTTAAGATTGTAAGCTATCTTAAGAAGACCACACGATACTGTACTTTCTGATAAAGTCTCAGCAAAACATCTGACATCGTCTGTAATTTTCCGTTGCCTCCGACGCTGTTATCAAGTCACTTGGCGCAGAGATCCTCGCGCTAGCAGTCGGAGCACGGCCCGCCACTACAACACACGTTCAATTCACAGCTTTTTTATCATTATACTCGCAAAAGGAAAGGATATTACAAAATTGATGATGATTAAATTACATTTTATTGGTGCTGAAAGTATCACTTTAGACATTTATTCATTCACATTTTACAAGTTAGGCAAACATGCTACAAAGTACAATCCTTGAACTTCAAAAAATCATATATTCCTATACAGTCCCGTATCGCCCACCCTTCACTGCTTCCTGTGTCTAGCTGGAATAAGGGGCAAAGATAGGCATAATCACAAATCTAATGAATACTTATATTTTATCCATTTTAGTAGTGAGAGTTTTTACGCTGATTTGAGAACTTGATAACAGATTATGACCGTCATATCTGAGATAGATACTGTAACTATGGATACTCAGAAATGGTAAATTTATAAACTTTTTATATTCGTGAGTTACCTACAAGTAAATATGTAGTTAAAAAGGGCTGAGTAGCCACCAAAGATAGGTTGCGCAGGTGTTTTGAAAAATTATAGTTTTCCACATAATAAAGGTCCGGATAAAATAATGCGAGTAAACTTAAAACTAGTGGCTCCTAAACCAAGTCATGATACAGTCCGGAAGAGCGCTCACATTTTAAACAACAAGGTTGCTACCATCATAAAGTGTGGAATTATGCGCGCAGCATGAACACCGAGCCATTCAGCGCTGCGCCACGCACACTAGCACACGCACACAACACGCTTTACAACACTGCTTGGTAAATGGTAATTGTAATATCTCTGGACAGAAGGACCAAGCAGAGTTAGTCATAAGTCATTATCCCCTAATTTGTTAACAGTCATATAAATGACCAGCTGTGGCCCGCGAGCATGCCGGCTACAACTCGAAAATGATCCCATGGGAACATACCTACAATCGGGATAAAAACTATCCAATGTGTTATTCCTGGTTATAAACTGTCTGTATACCTGTATAATTTCGTCAAAATATGGTCAGTGGTTTTTGCGTGACATTGGAACAAACATCAATACATACAAACATTCGCGTTTATTACATCAATACGATAATAGGATACCTAGTAGGATGGATACGCAGAGTGCGTATTTCTTGTGTCCATAATAAATATAGTTCTGAATATACCTTTTGTTTACTTCTGTTCGGTGTTTCACAGCTCCACAAATCTCGTAGTCTTTCATGAGTGTGTGTGTGAGGTAAGTCAGAGCAGTGAATCAGTTGTGTGTGTGTGTCGCGAGTAAATATGCGCGGTGATCGCTTAGCTTATTAAGCAGGCGCGCTGGCCGCTCGCCAGCGACCGCCGACTTATGAAACTGCACAACACACGCCGACTCTGCTGTGATTAACATTTTTGCTGGTGCCGCCATCCTCTGAACGAATGGCCCGACCCGCTTCCTTCGCACCGATTGTTTTTTTTACGAGTGCTTCGTTGAGAAAATTAGTTCTCAACGTCTTAGCGAGCTTATCTCGGTAATAACGAGCTTAGTGATAGCTCTCCCACCTGAGTCTACGCTATTATACGGGCACTTTTAACTTTATATTCCACTTATCCCACATAAGTTGCTACCAGCGATATCTATGCGACTTCAGTTATAATAAATTTAACTATCTATCTGTCACGTAGGTACGTAAGTTTTAAGTATCGTTAAGTCTAAGGTATAAGAACAAACATTTTAACAACATGCCATAGAGGGTGTCACATTAAAGAACGAAAAAATACAGAATAATTTGGTATCGTTATAGTATCCATTGAGCGCGGTGCTCGCGCGTCCTGCACACTATGTATCGCGCACACGTGACACGAGTCGCGCCGCGCTCTCCGCGCTCCGCCGCCTAACTACCCGCTCTGCTACGATTTCCTCTAAGATATGCGAAGTTTGTATTACGAATTACACTGTATTGCGTAGCCAATATGCGTGCTACGTGAATTTAGTGCCTACGTGTAACGACGCTACGATGTTATTAAATCATGTAGAGAATTTGGTTGGAAGTGATTTATTTGATAAATCTCATTTATTATACTTACTTTTTATTAAATGTAAGTTATTTTGTTGTGTTTCACATAACAAAATAACTGCAATCTTGATTCAAAAATAAAGACGTTCACCATG
Organism: Trichoplusia ni; assembly: GCF_003590095.1. NCBI lineage: Eukaryota > Metazoa > Arthropoda > Insecta > Lepidoptera > Noctuidae > Trichoplusia > Trichoplusia ni. Next base: position 11,945,032 of record NC_039481.1, read on the forward strand.
GGCACCTCTCACGCAGTTTGCCTTTTTTCTTGAGCTCGCTACGTAATTTCACTTCACTTAAAGCCGCTTTATATAAAATTTAAGCATAAACTAAAAAAATATCAGACGGTGGGATCGTGCAAACTCACTGGAAAGTTTACTTTGTATTTGAATTGACAGCCAATAATTGTTATAATTGGTTGTGTGATTTATATTCGTGGCAGAACGCATTATTCGCTTAGTTAAGTCTTTTTACTCATTTTTGTCAAGTTAAAACAAAATAATAACGTGCCATAGTAGTAGCCACATAGTATCATAATCAGATAGAATCAGGTTTGCTGTTTTAGTTTGAAAATTTGCAAAGAGGGAGTCTTCTCTTGGGCCGGCAGGAACTATCAGCTGTGACAGCCCTCGCGGCCCCCCGCGCTGGCCGCAGTGTAAGCCTGTTGTGTTTCCGGCTCTATTAACATGCATGAAGCGAGGTCTCAAATGAGTTCACTAAGAGATGTGCCGACACCTACACATATCAATTTAGTGAAATCTTTTGTTGGTACGTGTGGCGTGGGTGGTATACATTATTCATCGGAACGACGTTCATTAAGTGCTCGTAACGAGATTAAACTGAATAAATGAATTTGAATGGAAACAAAATATTCAGTACGTAAGTACTTACATATCCCCCCTCCCTTCCCTCATCTGTTCTCGTCGCCTTAGAGACGGTCATGCCGTATGTGACGTCACCTTCGCTCACATAGGCTTAGTAATGCAGGTAGTAAGAGCTTTTATTGGTTGGAAGTCTTCGTTTCACGAGCAAAAGTGACAGTAACGCTTAGTAAGTATATACGATAACCGTTACCATCAACAAGTCCTTTTAACATGATAACATCGCGCGGAGCTTTCAAACATCACAATGTCAAGTCGTAGCGACAGATATGAAACGTTTTAGTAATTTGTATCAATCTGAAGTCCTCACATCAGCTGCATGATGTGAAGCGTAACTAGTGCGATTAGCGCCGCGCCAACGCAGTGGCGGGCGGCGAGCGGAGAGGCGCGGAGCGGTGCGGGCCGGAGCACAGCGGGCCGGAGCGGAGCGGGCTGGTGTGACGACGATTGATACGTAATTGACGAGCCTCGAGCCCACTGGACCGTCGCCTAACGCAATTTACTTGTTACACCACACCGACTGTTTATAGTAAATACAAACTATTTAGAACCACCAATTTAACTGTCATTGTCAAAGTTAATAAAAATCATACTCTGTTATAGCGCGAGTGCGAGTGCACCCGTTTTCCAGCTCTCTGCCACTCAAGTTGAGGAGAATGTAATTTAATAACAATCCGATGTGTCTTTAAGGTTTTTACAAAGTAATTGTTTTGTTCTGCAGGAGGAGCTGAGGGATAACCTGACGGTGAGCGTGATGAGCTTCGTGCCGACGCTGGACGACGACGGCAAGCCGCTGACGTGTCGCGCGGAGAACCCCAACGTCACCACGCTCAGCATCGACACCTCCTGGACCATCAACGTCGTCTGTGAGTAGTCACTCAATAGTTTCCTTACAAGGACAGTAACATTATAACGACGTATCTTGTCATACACCATGTTAGCAAGAAATCAACACACCCAATCATTCGTATAAAGCACACAATGTTGTAAGCAGCCAGTATGTTCTTCTCTCTGTGCGGACCAGGCGGCGCGCCGCACATACGCACGGTCAACTTATTGCCTCTATGTATGTCGTAGTTAAAGAACGGCTTCATTATTAAAATTAACCGTTCACAAGGCATTTACTGCCATCACATAGCTTAAGGTATTGGCGATTTTTTAGTTAACAGTGGTATGGTAATGAGTATATTCAAGATGATGTATGAGGGATTTTGCTCGCAGACCCTCCGGTAGTGCGACTGCGGCTGGGCAGCTCGCTTGCCGCCGGTGACATCAAGGAGGGCGACGACGTGTACTTCGAGTGCCACGTGCGCGCCAACCCACCCGCGAGGAAGCTCTCCTGGCTACACGACGTAAGTCTTCATCATTAAAACGTATGTCTTGAGGGACAGATGGGTGAGGTTATCATTTTAACCTTTCCTTCTAATAGCTATGAAATTCTAAATGTAATTTTACTTAATCCATCACCAATGCAAAAAAAAACAACAATTGTGTATAGAACGGCTGACGAATAAACCGGCGGTAAGGGTGGAGAGAGACAAGCTCGCTTGCGGGCCTGTCTGACGGGGGTAAAGTAATAGACGACAATGTACGGTCCGATAATCGCTTTGTACGGTGTTGCTCTGTTTTAATCAGCAATATACAGACGGGCGGCACACATTTTTTTTTGTTCCGCTTCACCCTTTCAGGAGCAATCAGCCGCGCGTTGTTACACGGATCGCGACACGCATCACCGCGCCCGCCTCCACTCGCGCCGCTTTTTTCCCTGTATTGTTGAGGACGCGCACTGACGCGACCCACTTACCGGCCGCTCCGCACCGCTACGCACCGCACCGCTCCGCACCGTACCGTGCCGCGTCGCGTCGCGCTCGCATCTAATGCGATTGTTTCCGATTCTGCATAACTTTTTATCCGAGTGACGTTGATACGAAATACGCATTTCAATTTCCATAATTTGTATGTACGCTTCTTGCACCGACCTAGATTTGCATAAACATTTTATGTAATAAATAAATGCATTCTACGGGAATATAATAAACTATCTGCGGATTTGCGGCTCTTCATATATTTGACAAAACATGAGGTAACTTAACTTCAGCTGGAAAATAAATTGGAACAACAGTTCAGTTCCTCGATAAATGAACGACGCTGACGTGAACAGCCGAGTTTGTTTAAGACAACCCAAAACTAAAGTCACCAAGTATGTAGATCGGGATAACTTTAGGTACATCGCATTCTTGTAATAAGGAAAATCGAAAAAGTAAATAAGAGTGTTGTTTGTTGGCCGCAATGATGAAATGAAAATGCCCATCGCGCGTCATTGTGGCGCGGTGACGTATGACGCGCGATATTATTCGCGTGATTTTTCGCGTTACGCAGCGTCCATTTGTCGCGCGGCGATGACACGCCTCATTGTTTTATGTGTGATTGTTTTTGACAAATGGCGGGCGCAGCGTCGCCGCGCGAATTAAAACACGCATAATTTACAGCGGTCTTTTTGTGACGCCGCACACATATTGTGTACCACAAATTATCACGATCACTATTCTCTGTTAAATGCATACCCTAATAATATAATAATATCCTCAACGATTTGGTCCCGCCGGCAAGTGTTAGAAGACATTAACCAGGTATTGGGACATATTATTTCTGTAAATGATTGAATATGCTTCTAGCCACACCCTATGGGTAAATTGCATGAATTATTTAGAAATGCTAATGATGACGAAATTAACTACGAAGCGCTTTACGTAGGTACTATGATTGGTGACAAAGTCGCGGTCCTCACCTAGCTCGGTACCGGCGCGGCGGCGGAGGGTATGTTTGTCGCTTGTAATGTATATGGAAGCCGTAGTAATGGCAGCGCGGGCGCGGACTAATGGCGCGCGGTCATCTCTGCGCGGGCATGTGCGGCAGCTCAGAAGGTTGATTATAAAAGAAACCTGTTGTCTACCGTAGCTATATGCCTCGATGGCCATAGACCTGGCCTGGCCTAGGAACTTTCAATTTATTACATTAAACGAAAAATAAGGCAATAAACTAACCTTAACATTTAAATTAAATTAAATCAGCCGCCTAGACTTAATGAAATTAACTCGAAAAAATCATGTCATAATATCCGTTGAGCCGTTGCCATTGGCGAATCAAAAATAAAATAAAACAATAGGTACCATTTAGTGTAATGGAAGTAAATGAAATGTTTGCAGGAATATAGTGTTCACTTATGATGATAAATATGACTGTTGATACTTGCCACTTTACTGAAATAAAATGGAACTTGTGCGCATCGTCTGCGCCGTGGTTCAGCCTGAGAGCGCCCCGGGACCGCCTAAATTATTCATCATTAACGTTAACACTGTCCAACGTATTAAAAGCAAATTGACGACGGACCCATACATAAGTACATAATATTAAAATATGTACGCGCAACTGTGTTCCAGTTTAGCTGCGCGATATATGCAAATTTGGAAAACACCAATTTCGTAAACCACAATAGAGGTTCGATGCAATATCGACATTCTATATTATGTGGGACACGTTATTGGTATTTATTAAATCTGATGGATGGATTCCAAATATATGGTTTAAAATAAAACATCGCGCTTTTGTCATCCCTGATCATCAACTACACCCGCGCTACATCTGCCCTCACTGACAGTAAGACGCATTATGTATGCTATATTGGACTGCAACATGGTGTTTAGCAGACGTTTTTCATGTTCTTGGCGTTTAATTCAGGTAGTCAATTACGGATTTAGATTGTAAAGCCACAAAAATGCGACGTAGGAAAACCAGAGGACAGAAAAGCTGTAGTCTGCGGTAGCCTGCTGTCGCGGCCTGACGTGGCCGAGGTGCGAGATTAACGAAACACTTGTTTCAGACCATTTTGAGATATATTTAAATAACTTGTGGTCTATTTAAATCAGAAATAGGTATATTGTTGGTACGAAAGTGAAAATTTGTAACTTCTTAGCTAGTTGTTTGGAAAAACACTAAATACATATGTTTTTTTTTCTTGAACAAAGCACTTGATCGGTTTGTTTTAATAACCACCAAAAAGCTGTAACCAGTAGGTGAGATCGTCATAATATACTCGTATTATAATACACGAAGCCGCACGCTGCGCGCTGGGCCGCTCGCTGTGCTGCCCGGCTCTGTCCCGGGGGACTCGTATAACAAAACCTCAAATGTTTCTACTCTCGCACGAATAATTCTATTGAGCCCTTTTATTTATAATAAAACTAGCTGACCCAGCAAACGTTGTTTTTCCTAATAAATTATTTCTAGTTGTATATATTTCTTAATACCACATAATTTTTTTTTTTTTTTTACCGTGACCAACCCTTTACACTTAGGGGTATGAAAAATTGATGTTATCCTATTCTCAGACCTACGAAATATGTATACATAATTTCATAAAAATCGCTCGAACCTTTTCAAGAACTGTGAACTATTTTATGAGACGATTTCATAAATTAAAATTATAACATATACTTTAAGATCAAATCTAAGTATCTAATCATGTGGCTTTCTCTTCCCCAACTTTAAGAAGGACATTTTAAGAGCTTTTATAAACATCTTTACAAATATACAAACGCACAACTGTCACGCGTCCATTGTTTATTGCCTTATATGATGAGTTACCAACGTGTAAGCTTATTCAAAGTTCTCGTACCTACTTCTATTCTGTATTCTATAAAGCTGAAGATTTCGGTTACAAGTCAGTACCCGCGGTGACCCCCCCCCCCCTCCTCACTGCCCCGCCCACCTCCCCTTCTATTAACAACACCCGATGAGCTGTCACAATAATAAGACGCCGCATAAATTCCACGTCTTAAGCCATCATAAATTTCAGCCAAATTTATATATATTATAATCTGAACAATTACTCAGGCGGAGTTGGTGAGCCGATGACTTATACCCGGCGCTCTGCGGCCAGCTGCCGTCGCTCCTCGTTAATGCAAAATCATATTTTATTGTGCAGGATATAGCGGCAGAGCCGGAGAGCGGAATTAGTTCATTCTGATTATTAAATTAATATCTACTCCTAGCTACGGGCCCGTTTAATGGGTCGGCGGCGGCGCGCGGCGGCCGTTCTCTGATGACTATGACCACCAACTCTTACCGCGCTATCAACTGTCATCCATTGATTCTTGTTCTATTATATGCATAGTCATCGTCCTATGGATATGTCAATTAATCGAGCAAATTAAAGTCCCTGATATTTGTGACGTACTCTTAGGCACCAGTTTGAGACCGTATATTAAAACGATTGCAATAATAAATATTACTGCTACTATTATTTGATTTCGGGTAGTAGCGGTTGCCATTACATTTTGTATAATAACGTGGTGTCAATGCTCACACAAAATACTTAATCGCTTGGCAAGACTTTACTCAGTAAACTGAAGATTGGCACGCTAGAGCTGCTGGTTAGCCCGACGGGCTCCCAGCTCCCAGCCCGAGGCTCTCAGCACGGAGCACACACACGCAGTGCCCCGCACCAATACAGCTATGAATTTATAGAGGTTCAAAAAGTGGTATTATTGCTGCTATAAACTTGCGTTTAAAATACTGTGGAAGTATATACTACTCTCAACTATCCGACGTAGAATGTGTTTAAAGCGAATAAAAAGTTGGAAGTGTTATAACAACGAGTGAGGCGATGGGGAGGTAATGTGCGCAGGTGTTGATGTGGAGTCATTACGGCAGGCACGTAAACCGTGGTCTCTGCACGGTCCGGGTGAAAACGGAGCGGCTAGCTAGTTCAATCATCTACGATACATGAGGATTTTGCTTTGAATGCACTGATAAATGAATGAAGGTTCACGAATTCAGCTGTGCTGTCAAACTACAAAAAATACATGAATTAACAGAATGTCAATATCAAACTGTGCAGTCCCGCGCATGCGACGTCTTCACCGCAGGCGAGTGTGCAATAACGATGTAGTTTAGCGCCTTAACGACACTAAACCGCACGTTTTCCGTCTGCTTCGATACTCTCTTAGCATATAGATCCGTGCTCAACGCAATAACTATAGAAGGAACTACGATTATATACGAATACAGGACTTTTAAATAAAGCAAGTAATATGAGAACAGTCCGACCGCCAATTCCTCGTGTTTGTGATATGGCGCTCTATATAATGGCGCCCCAATAAGTTCTAGTGCTCTAAATAGTACTGCTGTGTGAGTGTCGCTCGCTCAACCTATACTACAAGTGCCAAGTCGTTGTGTCGCCACTTCGAGTATTTTTTCTAATTTGTTGCGCTGTAAGACTCAATAACGACAAATACTTAAATGTCCTGACTCGAAAATAAGCAAACCGTATTATCAGGTGAGAAAAACCCTCTATTTCTTCGTTAATGGCAGCTATTTCCTGAAGGGCAGTATAGGCGAAGTGCGGGAAGGTAGGGGGGGGGATCCCTCGCGACCTCCGTGATCATCCACGAGATTGTGCTTCAATGAAACTCGTCTGCCTCATAATGGACAAGCCTGATTGAATCAGTCGCTCTCCATTCACGCGGGATGGAAACCGAGATCAAGATTTTTCGGAACGTTTCCTGTAGTGTTGATGAGAAAATATCCTTCACACTGTTATATATCTGCTTTGTAATGTCCCCTAACCGAGGAATTCCTTCATTGGAAGATCGTTCGTCAGTTTGCTAAAATAAAAATATTTTCATGATTATCAAACCAATTAAAAGTAAAGTATTCATATGTTTTATAGGAGTATGACCTAATACTTGAATGACCCCGGCCAGTAGTGGCATCATAAATCATCCGAGATAATCTGTCATATTCGACCTACTACGTTGCTCAACTTTTCTAATTTGAAGATCTCAATTCCGACACTAGGATTTCTAGGTTCATGATGTTTTCCAACCAACCTTCTGAACGGTTGCTGTTTCACCACGAGGACGTATAATGTAGTCTTTAGTTCATTTTACTATAATGGAGAATTCTGGAAACTGGCCAAATTAGGCTCGACTTCGAAATACATTACCTATTCTAAATTCAAAACTTGTCTTACATTATTTAGAAGAAGTACGAACATAATTTGATTACAACATTGGGCTTATGAATAGGACTTGTCGTCGGGTCCGCTCCGCACCGCTCCAGCGACTGCACCTGCTACGCGTCTCCGCTTATTGACGCTTTGTTTACATGAAAACAAAACAATTTATATTAGAAGAAGTGATTTATGATGTTTTGTTTTGAATCACGACCCACCAAAAGCGCATTTTTCACTGTAATTTAAATACACACCGGTCGACAATCGTGAAAAAAATAATTTACATGGTAATGACATTGTTATTAGGCAGTAGAATTATAACCTTTTAAACGGTCAATCATCAAGATGATACGTGCAAGATTAAACGTACGAAATATGTTTAATTTAATTTCTTTCTTGTCACTGTAGGCATATTGTTGTTTTGATTTGAAATTGCCGAAACAATACAATAAACTGAAAACTTATAAATAAGCTTGATGACCACGCACATAATTATAATTAATTTAATCGAAGCGATGAGCCAGCTCGATAGTATTTATATTGAAGTTATGATATTACTACTAAATTTGGAAAAGCGTCAAAAAAGATATCCTCATCCCTGCCAAAGTCGGAAAACGTGCCCAGAAGGCTGGCTGCATTGCCACGTTGTATGGCAATGCTAATTCTTTGGGCAAAATATAGACCAGCCTTCTGATCACGTAGAGTCGACCAAACGCTTTGCGAGTTCTTTATAAAGAACTCGTGCACCTGGTCCCCATGTCCCGAACGTTTCGACCCCAAACGGCTCAAAAATATAATTACCAACAAGGTTATTATATTTCCGCCGTTTTCCGCGGCTCCAGCAGCAGCGCCCGGCGAGACCGCTGAACTTAGAACATGGGATGGCGCGAGGGTGTCGACGCATGTCGCGTCCCACACCAAAGGCCGACCCAATTTCCAAGGCAGCAATGACATTCCGTCAGGTCTCTTACCATCGTTGCGTACCAAACCATTGGGTTCTAAAACGGCAGGTACACCAGCAGTGACAAGAGCACGACGAATGATGTCATTAATATTTGCATGACGCGGTATACGCCCCGCGCTCCTGCCGCAGGACAGGCCATGATGACCAAGGCAATCGACTCTTTCACCGCATTGGCAAAGATGAGATGCGACACATTGTACACCCAAACGCAAACCAATGGCGAAATAATGCATATTTTTCTTTTTATATTAATTCGGAAAATCATTAAAAACTCTCCAACAAACGCACAAACAACGAGGTGGTACGCAGTGTGCCCCGATACAAAGGTGAAAGCAGAATTATGTTTTTATCTGGACCGAAAAGCCTGTAGTACTAATTTCACGCAGCTTTCGAAACGTCTCTTTTAATTTCCCCCTTTGTAGTGGCAAACAACAGAGTCGTCGGGATAAACAGTTCTTTTTCTGTATTTTACTTTTAGAAAAAAATATTTTACATCGTTAATTATATTATAGGTTCATTCTAAAAATGTGCGATGTGCGTACCTTCTTATAATTTTATTTTGACATCGCCATCATTTTTTATTCGTGTTACTTCAAAAAGATAAATAAAAAAAAACATATATAGCCAGCCAAGCATCTATTTAAAATAATAGTAGTAGTAGGATGAATAGTTGTAAAATTACTATCATGGGCCTTTGTCTGCCAGTCCTTAAACATGAGCTAACGCGTCAGCTCAATATTAAATAGGTGCTTCGGTTAGTTCAAATACTGTGACTTTTTTTGGATGCCTGACGGATCTCGATGAATACGCATTAGTCAACCGTCATTAAATAAATAATTATGAATTCGCTCACGAAATACATCAACTTCCAGACTTAGCCGTTTTTCTCGAAACCGACACGGCAGGGGAACACCTCTTGTGGGATGATAAAATATTTTTGTTAAAACAAAAAAAAATATAATCAGTCGTCGACTACGTAACGAGTACCTTTGTCCGCTGGAGGGGCGCCTTTTGTAGGGCGGTAATGGGGGGACCCTTTGTGTAAATATATTCTAGTAATTGTGCCCCCACGACGTCCACCTCTCGTGCAGAGGCCCTCAGACCAGGACATTTACGTCATCATAATATCGCAGGGATATTTTTCGTGTAACCCGGTGATAGACGTGGATTATAGAACGAAACTGCCTATCTGCTCCAAGGTTATTACATTTTATCCCTTGTTTGAAATTGAATGACATCAGTTGTAGTAAGTATGTAGTTGTATCATTTAATAATGAATCACCCTAACGATATTTACTATAAACATATAATTTACAATAGTTGAACGCGTGACTCGACCATGCAAAGCATTTTTGTTGTCAATTCGGTCAATAATATCTATGTAAATATAATGTTATTAGGTTTAATTTTGTTTTGCCTGATATCTGTCACAGTTGTATGTACATTACTTCGTGTTGCAGGACCGGCCGCTGGCGCACAACGCGACCGCGCGCGTGTTCCACAGCAACCAGAGCCTGGTGCTGCAGAAGGTGACGCGCCACAGCAGCGGCCGCTACGCCTGCTCCGCGCTCAACGCCGAGGGCGAGACTGTCTCCAACGAGCTGCTCTTCCGGGTTAAGTGTAAGTTGCTCTTACGATACCTCCTGCTCACAGGATTTGGCAGGAACTATGGCAAAAAAGGAGGAACAATGCTCAGAATTAATTAATCGCGATAATACGTGGAGTATTGTATCGCGGAAAACAAGCCGCGGAAATCGAACCGGCATTGTAGCTGCGGCATCGTACCACGCCGCGCGCCACTGCGCCCCCATCATTTTTGCTTCGATATCTTCTCAAAAGAGAGCTCGAACGTATGCGGTATGCGAGATCCAACTTATGCCGGTGCCGACGCTGAAGCAAACAACGTTGTTCGAGATCGAAAAATAATACGTTTTGACGATCGAAAAATAATCTAAAAGCAAGCTGTAGAAGGACACCTAAATTGTAATTTCATTTCATTAAGTCGATTCAATTGATGATTGATTGATTTGATTGATCTTATCACAGTAATATAATAGATTATAGTCCATGTACAGAGAATACAGTTGCTAATAATTTTCCCCGGAAGCCGTAAGCAAGATAATTTTTGCGTAATGTGAGACGTCACCAATTACACGACAAATAGTCTCACCTGATGGACATCAGCCTGCCTGCGTAGTGACGCAGGTGGTCGCTCTACTCCTCGGCTCGTTGTTTTAAATCGTCAGTCTGTATCCACCCCTCCCCCCCTCCCGCCGCGTCCAAACCCCACTCCGCTCCCGCGTGTCATCCCCGCACATGCCCCAGTAATGGCTGTCGATCTATTTAGCCAATTGTAAGATATGGCTCTGACAAAATAAGATGGGAATTTTTAATGGCGAACATAACTGCGAGTAATGTCGCAATAAATATTCTGTGTCGCAAGAAAAAGTATTCTGTAATGAAGTTGCTATTATTACTCACAGCCTTCGAACCAATTGTATTCATACTCTGATGTCATTACTCGTAGCACTTAATTTTGACAAAACAACAAATTACAAATTCTAATTGGAAGAATGTCTTCAGATCTCAAGTTTTAGGTAGCGCGTCTAGTTTGACGTACCTATCTAGTCGAAGTTCCCAACCATAAACATTTGATGACACAGTGAACCATGTATGTCAGAGTGGTATCAAACAATTTATAGGATTTTGGCTTTGCTGTGCTGGCCGTCGCCGGTGACGCGGGCCCACAGCGTAGTTGATCGCCACCGTTAACAAGTTCCCCTCTAACGACACCCCTGACCTTCACGGTTCAGGCAGTCAGGCACACTAGCTTAAAGTAATAATGTATTTGTACCTTTCTTTATGTAATTGTATTGTGGTGTTGTTGCAGACTCGCCGTCGTGCCGCACGGGCGGCGTGTCCGTGGTGGGCGCGGCGCGCGGCGAGTCCGTAGTGATCGTATGCGAGGTGGACGCGGACCCGCCCGCCGCCGTCTTCAAGTGGAAGTTCAACAACTCCGGCGAGACGCTCGACGTCGCCGCCGACCGCTACACCTCCAACGGCAGCGCCAGCAGTCTCAAGTCAGTCATCAACTTGACTTTAATGTGCATATTCATCGTGTACCATCATTCTGACCGGGCTCTACCCGACAGGTACACGCCAGTCGCGGACCTAGACTACGGCACGCTGTCCTGCTCCGCGTCCAACGAGGTGGGCGCGCAGCTCACTCCGTGCGTTTTCCAGATGGTGGCCGCCGGTAAGTCGTTAATTTTGCCATAGAGTCGTATAACATCTCATCCGTTGTAATATAAAAATGAATGCTATCGTGTGATAACTAATGGGCGTACTTAAAGTTGTGTGTTACTTGTATTCCATATTTTGCGTTGTACGTTTTGTGAACGCAGGCAAGCCTCATGCTCCGCGCAACTGCACGCTGTGGAACCAGACGTCGGACTCGGTGGAGGTGTCTTGCGTGGCGGGTTTCGACGGCGGCCTGCCGCAGCGATTCCTGCTCGAGGTGTACTCTGACAGCGCCGTGCCCAGGTACACTACCCACTTCATATCAACCACAGTACAAAACTCATTAGCCGAGTTAGAGGGATCATATTGCATTCACCTTCATTAAACTAGTTTGTACCGAGAAAGTCGACGCTCATCTTGTTACGTTACGGCAACCTTCACATTAAGCTCCAAAAACAGACGAGGTCTTTCACTACCGACGAGTAGGAGCGTGTGCGGTGGGGGGGGGGCACCAGCATTGTTTTTAATATTACAGAGGCAATCTGGCCCCTCAAGTTGCGCCCTCGGTGACGTGCACAGACTTAACGATACCGTATTATTACAAAATTCCTTTATTATATTTCCCCGAACGCACCGGCTTAAGTGAAATAATGTGTATCGGAACCGTAATGGATATGGAAAAGCGGCGCGACCCAACGCGTTTTATTATTTTTATGAATCTGACAAAAACGAAAACCTTATTCTGAGCCTTTAACGTCGATACGCTCAAATCCAGTCACCTATGGTCATAACTGTTACGTTATTAAATTGAGTTGTGATGATTAGCCTACGAGTAGCAGCGGGATCGGCTCCCGCCGCGTCTCGTACTCTCGGGTGCGAGTCTGCTGCTACCTGTCCTGCATCGCGTTGCTACAGCTAAGACGTGCAGATATTCGACCAGAAATCCCAAAGTGGAATCCCGTGTAAACATTGGGGCCTCATTAAAGTTCGTGAAACAACGTTAATTATGAATTAGCATGTGGGGCAGGTTTGGTCCCCGCTCGCCGCGGCTCTGGCTTACCTTAGAATACGTCATGGACCTTACGTCTTATTTGGTATTCAAGTATTCAATATGCAAAGAAATTTGGTATTGACGTCCGATCAGTTGTGGCAGCAGCGCACTTCCGAACTGCTTTCTTGACAGAATAATCCCCGCCGGATCATGTCACTAAAAGGTCGTGGCCGCGCGTACCTTAACTTGAGAGTGGAATGATATCTTTGAAACAAAAGCAAATTCATAATAACTATGAAAATATTCTCCTAATAATAATATGTCGCATGTCACGGCGCCGCGCACCTCCATTGTAATGAATGCCAGTTAAAGGAGAAAAATATTTTCAATAAAAAGTAACAGATGATAACGTTCAGTTCGCCATTAGCAACAATAAAGCGGGGATAACGAGAAAATGTTTTAAATATCATACACTTTATGACGCCGTAATGTGCTTGTTAGGATCCAAATCGGGCGCGTCTACACTTTTACGCGCAATAAAGTATCAAATAATAATTAGGTGACGTCAGCGGTTGCCGTTATTACGTTACTCGTATCGTATAATTATATCGGCCACCAAGTCACGAGTGCGACTCCCGTACATGCGCCATACCTTACGCCGCTCTGCCAACATAAACTTCTAGTTTTATTACATCTATGTGTTATTATATAATGGTCCTCCCATCTCATAGAGATTATCGCCCAGTCAATTAATACTTATCTTAAAAACAGTCGTGTATCAGATTTTCTTTTGTTGCTTCTGAACTCGGTGAAAACATTGAAGAGGCGATGGTTAGGTGTTCCGACTATCTAACAGTTCTAATGTTCCGCAACTTACATATTTTCCATATCACCTTTGTTACCTATTTGAAAATGCCTGTAATATCAATAATAGACATAGTAGAAATAAATATAAACTTCATATACCAAAACAATGCACAGCAATGTTCAGTAAAAACTCGTATTGCATGGCTATTACAATTTATAATAAATTACCTAATAACTTTAAAAATGAAACATTGAACATATTTAAAAAACAATTATTTGCCATGCTGATTGATAAGTGTTACTACACTGTAAATGAATACTTAAGTGATACAATGTAATATATGTGTTAAAATATGATTGTATAATGTAATGATAATTTTTCTCCTGAAATTTATCTATAAAATATTTATACATCCTTTCGCGTTATATAATTTTGGCCTATATTTGTTGTTTTTTTTTTTAGTTTATAAGTTTAAGATTTGTACACCAGTAATGGTAGAATACAAGATATTAGTTATAATATGTAACACCTTAATGCACTGTTTTCTAACAAATAAATTTATCTTTATCTTTATCTTTATCTTTATCTTTATCTTTACTAATTTTCTATAAAAGAAAATTCTTAAGCATGAACAAATATTTAATAGAGTTACAGTATTGTCAATGCAAATGCAAATTTACAGTAACTTACTTTTAAGATGTTAGACTTTCTCAATGCCTGTTGTGCGATTCAAATAGTATTTTGATAAAAATGTTGTGTTACGAAAAGTTTAGGTACCTGATATTTAATTATGGTGCTTGTTTCCTGTACGCAGAGTGAACCTGACGTCGGACGAGCCGTCGTGGACGGTGCGCGGGCTGGAGTGGGAGGTGCGCCACCGGCTCGTGGCCGCCGCCTTCAACTCCAAGGGCCGCTCGCCGCCCGCCAGGCTCGACGATCTGCTGTTCCGGGACCCCGAGAAGAGAACAGGTCAGTGCCTCTAATATCATACTGTTGTTCATTTGATAAACATAAAACTATCTGACTATAAACGACGCAAATAGCCACTCTTAGAGCTGCTTATTAAGTAGCTTACTTAGTAAAAGGTAGGTATATTTGGAGGCTATCGCTTTGTCTGGTCATCTTTAATGACATAAAAGAACATGGTTAAGAGTCTGTCATTACATTCAGTTAATCGGTCATCGCCATGAACACCTGGAGCTGCATCGAAATCATTTAAGATCTTTAAAAATATGTAGAATGTTAAAGTGATCGCCTACAACGTTAATATGGATTTCCAAAAACTGGCGCGACATTTAAGTACCATCATTAAGTCGCCATTGAAACATACGAGGGCCAGCACTCGTCTATAACTAGTTTTTGTTCTAAATCACTCAGCGAAACTCAATTTGGAGGGTAAAGGGCGGGTCCCGGGGGAGACGAGCCGAGCCGGGGCACACTAAGTGGCGGACGAGCGGCCTTTATTCTCCGCCGGTTAAATAACCAGGGAATATTGTCCCTGCCGATATCAGAACTGAGCAGGTTCAGCACCTGGTGCCCTACCCATATAGCCCTCTGAGGGCGAGCGATGGTTTGTGGTAGCGCAGGCGATATACCCAGAGATACGGTAATTGAGTAATGACTAGCAAACTAATCAAAGATAAATTCTTATCGTGCATAGGATCTCTTATCGTCGAGCTTCCTCAAATCCAAATAAGCGGTAAGGTTACTTCTGTGCCGACGTCGGCCATCGATCGGTGCACAAGTAGGCCGCACCGTTCTGCAACCTCAAGATAATCCCATTTTAATTAAACGCGCTCGGATTTACCGGCGTGATTAATCAAGAGCCTCTCCTCGGGATGCCTTGTGTGTCCCTCACCTCGCATCGGCCAACTGCAGGCATCACCTAGCCTTCTTACCTTTCAAGCTTAGTAGCAATAAGATTTTATTATATTCTATTTAAACTTTAAAGTAACAATTGCAATATACAATACCAAGCTGCGAATTTCACAGTACTTGGCAAAAGCATGAGACAAAAACAAACATTGATTAAATCATGCGGTACTAAGTACCTCATACTTTTTGAAAACTGAATCCAATACATACAAACAAAACAAATACGTGAAATGATACCAGCTCGACAATGAACAAAAGTGTATGTTGTCGTTGCGTATCTCAATTTGCCGTCGATTTAAACTCAATTTGGTTATTTGTTCATGTAGAACATTGCAAGGCATCAGTGAAAAATCTTCTGTTACACGACAGAAATAAGTGGGCCATCACGCGAGCTGTGAGCTGGTGCGGAAAAACTAATGCGCGTGCTATCGACGTCGACATGTGGGACCTTTAATTTCTCGCCTCGAAGGACCGAGCCCCGGCCTAAGCTTTTTTTAATATTGACCGTTTGATTTTGTCCGATGCCAGACTTGATTTCGTAAATTGACGGGATTTACAAAGTTTACCCCTTTAGGCCACCGGTCGGACGCACGTAATTGTTGATGGGATCAATTTCTAAATATTCGGCTATTAGGTTCTGTCGGGGGACTGGTCGCAAAAAGGAGACAATCTATGTAATATCGTTTTATCCCATTTCGTCGAGGTTGAAGTAATGAATCTGTTTATATCAATGAGCGATCATTTTGGGATGCGCAGCCGTCAAATATTAACTGTGTGGAGGTAACGCCACACAATTCATCTTCGTTGACAAACACGTCCGACCGTGACTAAACTCGTCGGCGCTGACGGCGGCGGAGCCGGATATTTATCACGTCATCGTTTCATTACTTTTTCACAACAATATTAATAAATAAGAATCCAAAGAAATTTTAGTTTTACCGCCTTTTACATAATATTACTGAAATCAATTTAGATTCTTCGAACAGTAGGACAGTAGGTATTTCTGACTGAATCGAATGGTGGCTGTCGCGGGTTCGATCCTGGGTGCATGTGAGTGATTTGAATGTTTGTGCAAACCCCCGCGACACAAACTTATACCATAAGTCTACGACTAGTAAACAATACGATCGAAGCTAGCAGTAGTGCGCGGACTATGCGATGCGTGCGAGTCGTGCGGTGCGGCCGATCTGTGCGACGTGTCTGTGATCACACAACAACCAATTTAGATAATCTATAATTTATGAAGTGGTTGAGCCGAGCGCTGTAGGAGCGTTGCCGGACCGATCCTACGCTCAGATTAGTCCTAATCGTTTCGGTTCGGGCTCGGATTAACTGTTAAACAGATTTTGTGGGTATAGTATACTTGAGGATTATCCGAGTGATGATCGAGTGATGCTCTAATGTGGTTTGTGGGAATGTCGATATATATAATTAATTGACACCGTAATAAACACAATAATTCGCATGTTTTTGTTGCGATGAAAACAAATAATTTAACACTTTAAAATGCATTAACACCAACGCATGGCAGGACGTGGTGTATTGCTCAGATGTAGTGGGTAACATGCAGAACAGCTGACATGCCCGCAGACGCACGTGTGACTAGCTCCATGCGGGCTTGTCGCGTCACTCCGACACAACAAAGAGATGCACGCGCCGGCGACGTCACTTCATGAATGATTTACAGGCCGCAAGCGTCACGCCTCGCCCGCGCTCATAAATACACGACAAGCTAATGTTCCTCATCCACCTGATTCACCTCACAGGCTGTCGCCAATGCGTTAAGTAAATACCCCTAACTAATATAAAACTATCTACCCAGTATGCGAGATGTCGCTCAACTCGTTATGATGGCTCCTTTGATCTTGGACCCCTCGTGAGCTTCATCCCAGGCGCGGGGTGTCGGTTTTACATCAGTATGAATGAACAATAGCCTATTGACATTACACGCCAACCCCACCCGTAGGTACATCTAGTAATTGGGCTCTAAAATCTGCGCTACACTGCTCAATCAAAGTAGGAAATAGCACTTTTGAATACGATGGATTTAGACAAAAATGATGTTAGGAAACATATCATTTTTATTTGGTTGGCGTTCGGCCGGAGCGGTCATTTGTTAGCCGGCTATTTGAGCCGTATTCAGTAGAGTCGAGCCGCTAGCTCGTATAAATCAACCGCTTCGAGCCGTCCTGCCCGTTGAAATATGATCGCGCACCACTCTAATCCGCCTTTTGTTTTAGAGCCATTACACCCGGCCCCAAGTCAAGCCAGCCCACTTAACATAGTGTCACTGGCGTGCTACTGCTCCAATATAGCTAACAATATTTTTCCGTGGTAGATGTCCCATCCCATTCCGGATTAAAGTTCTTAACAATAGCTCTGTATGTTGGACCTGTATCCATGTATCCGTTTGAGTGCACGGATAGCCGAGTGGTTGAGGTCACCATGCCAAACCGTCTTTGCGCGTCGTGTTGCAGGTTCGATCCTCGCGTAGGACAAATATTTATGATCCACGAAGGCAAGGCGTAATTGTGCATGAGATTTATATGTTTGTGAAAACCCCCCGCGAGAAGGCTTCAATTCCTTAGTGCGGGATTCGTTGTGTCGGGATTAAATAATTACTGTATAACTATTGGCTGCTTTCCATTAAGTCTATATTTGTATTTCGCCATTGCTCTAGAGACTGACTCCACGCAGACCCCCGCCACGCTGGTCTCATCGCCTCTTAAGATTCACGCCGCGCTCGAACATACATTAAAGGAGGCGATAGATTCCCTCGGAGTGCAACATTGACAACTTTCTTCCCTTTTATAGAGCTCTACGTACAATTTATGACAGACATTAGCAGTAATTTTAGAAAGTATTCCATGTTTATTTTGTAAGCTTGGAAGTTATTTTTTTTTGTTTTCTTTTTTTATCGACTCCCGCACTAAGGAATTCAATCCTTGTGTCGCGGGGGGTTTACAAACATACAACTCACATGCACAAGGACACCCGGACTCAGAACAAGCATTCGTGGATCACACCCGCGACACGACGCGCACAGTGGGTTTGGCACGGTGACCTCAACCACTCGGCTATCCGTGCAGTCAAAATTTATTTTATTGAAAATAATATTTCTCCCTTGTTTCTAAGCTCTAACACTAGCTTTCACTAGACAACCGATAAACATACTTATATATTTTTTAATGCATATGTCCATATTGTAGATAAATTACAGAAACAGAACAAATGATCGTGCTCACCACACAAGGATTTGTTCTGGGTGGGAATCGAACCCACGTTATCATTATATAGATCAATAATAGATCATATTAGATCAACAATCCAGGCTGATATAGTTTTGTTTTACTTTTATTTGTTTCATATTGTCTCAACAAATATACACTTAATTCCTCTGTAACGGTTCCTAAATACTGTTACATGTTGAACGTAGGGATGTGTAAATTGATTTAAGAAAATTGTGCAGAGATAAATTAATAAGAGAGGTAATAAACCTTTAAAGAATAAATAATGTGTGTATAAGTCGAGTGACGCGCTACCCGGTTCCTGCGAGTTCTTCGTTAAAACAGTGTCCAACAGAGCGGCGGTCGCGTCGCCAGAAATTCGTTATGCTTTGAATCAGATTTTCGGATTAATTACGAGGCGTGGAAAAATACAATAACGGTGTAATAAATCACTGATAAAGTGCAATGAATAATGATTATTCATTTCGTCGTCGTTTTTACGAATCGGCCAGCGTCGGAGATGATTTATTGGTCAGTGCAGCGGACGGCGCGCGGCGCCGCTCTGCAGCCCGCACCCCGCGCCCCGCTCGTCGCTCGATGACTGTCCACCTACTGTCGACCTTCCTTTGTAAAAAAAACCTATTTACAATCACAAAATATAAGTTATTTGTAAATAAAATGTACATGTATCAAATACTGGGCTCAAATTCGTTAGTGCAGAGGAGAAAGAAGAATTATATTTTTATTATTCATCATACGAAGTAACGATAGTAATATGTGAGGGTACAGTTTGGAACGCGCGTCGCGTCGCTACAGCAGGGCCGGCCGCGCGGAGGCGACGCGTCGCGGCTGCGGGCGGCCGTTTTCTAACTTTAATCATTAATACCGGCCCTTATGATTAATATTCACATTAATTTCACACTAATTGCCTGTTTCTCAACAACTAAATATTATGTAGATGAGAATTGCAAGGTGAATGTAAAGTATAACAAACAAGTTGTTATATAAATTCCAACAGCGAGTCGAAACACAAGTTTGTTTCGTAACGCAACAGCGCCCTTGGCACATTTTGTCATATCTAACAGCTTCATGGGCTAAGTAGTGCAGCCTACAATTTCTGATGAAAGTGAATCCTATCCAGTATCTCATAACATATTATTACGTGACAGTAACGAGTGCGCGTTACAAAACTCTTAGTTACATACGTTAAATACTGCTTCTTTGCATGGAAAAATCAGGAACAGACGGAAAAAGAGTGGGCTTTACCGCAACATATCTAAATCTGTAAAAATACATTATTTGTTATAAAAACTAGTAACAGAAGAATGTGGGAAGCCACTTGTGACATTTCAGGAGAAAATACCAGTCGGAGCAGTCGCAGTGCGCCCTCCTGAGACACGGTGGAAACTAACAAACCAATAACTTAATAATATATTCTACTCCAGTAGCTGACTCTCCTCGACAGCGCGTGTGTGAATACAGCTCAAAATGTTTTGAATGTTGTTCATATTGGTGCATATTATGTTGGATTTGATCACGAAACTTCCCACGCTCACCCTGCGATGAACACATCCACTTGTGGCTAGTTCTGCTCACAACGGTAAATTAAGCCTTTATTATATGTATTATCATAAAAGCTATTCAACCGCAAGTCTCTCGTGACTCGCTCCTTGACACTGTCATATTGTAAAGAACTGTTTCACCTATGTTTTCAATAGATATTTTACTAATAAAATATGATAAAAAGTTTACGCCACGCGACACACATTAAATTTGAGGAATAATATATTATAAAGTATGTAAAGTGTTCTTTTCAAGCCACTTTAAAATGTATGGTTATGCATTTTACCACATGAAAATATCTGTGTTAGACCTATAATTAAAAAAGGTATTTAAAAGTTCATCGAAACGTGTTTCATTGAACATTCAGTATCCACGAGTTATGTCCTCTGACGAGCGCGCGAGGCGGTCCGGTTTGATCCGGTGGACGCCGGCGGCTCAGCGGCCGCTAATCCCGGCCGTCCCTCTACCCAGCTCTCGCTATCATTTGCAAACACTCGCGTGTTTCACTCGTATGTATTTTACACAATTAAATTGTGGTTTTCAACGGACTAAACCCATGATTTGAAAGTGCAGATGTTAATATCTGCATTTATGTGGGTCACGTGGAACGTGGCCGATATAGATTGCTAGCAGTCCGCTGCTACGGAAATTATTAATTAACTGCCATATTGGGATAAAAATAATTCTAATGGGTTGATTACTGACAAAGAGCTGTTAAAGAAACAACGACAACATCGCCTCCATCGCTCTACCAGTCGTCTATCAAAACATGTCAATAGCGATCTCAAAATACACGAAACTAAAACGCGAATACCTGAATAATGTAATTCCTTTTTAGTTTTTATAGCGCGGTTTAAAAATGTTCCGCGCGCTGCACAGTGGCTTAGTTATTTCAGCGCCATCATGTTTATGAAGGCACGGCGGCGGCGCCCGCACCGCGCCCGCGCGCTGCACAGACTCGCTTCACACTTTGACATTGACTCATCATATACATACATGGCACACTATCTTTCTTTCTTAAACTCGGGAAATCCTCATGGCCTTTCTCCGCCCTGGGGAAGGTGGAGAGGTACCATACCGTCTATAACGACCGGAGTGCTTCACACTTCATTTCGGCCTGAGATCACGGGCCGGCGATGCAAACTACTGCGATCCCAGGCAAATATATGGCACACTTGACGCAACGCATTTCAGCCTCTATGGTCCATTACGTCCTGCGTTATACTTATTCATGTATTTTAAACAGCAAATTTCCTTGCTCTTTATTATGTGCCTGACATTATAATTATTGGCATTATCCTAGTTAGTTAGACTGCACGGATAGCCAAGTGAGCGAGTGAGGTCACCACGCCAAAACCACTGTGCGTGTCGTGTCGCGGGTTCGATCCCCGCGTAGGACAAGTATTTGTGTGATCCACAAATGCTTGATCTGAGTCTGGGTGTCTTTGTGCATGTGATTTGTATGTTTGTAAAACCCCCCGCGACACAAGGATTAAATTCCTTAGTGCGAGAGTCGTTTTTTTAAGGAATAAAGAATAAAGTTAGTTTCCTAATCAATCGCTGTATAGGCGAGATTGGGTAGAGTTGGAATGGGGACTTTGTGTATTAATTAATACAACAAATATATGAGGGTTTTAAAATAAGCCTGAAAATGTCGGAAATTCCGTGCATGCGGCGAAAATACTACATGGTTTAAGTGCCAGCGAGTGTCACCGAGTGATACTTGTATAAAA
Organism: Trichoplusia ni; assembly: GCF_003590095.1. NCBI lineage: Eukaryota > Metazoa > Arthropoda > Insecta > Lepidoptera > Noctuidae > Trichoplusia > Trichoplusia ni. The sequence goes on from NC_039481.1 coordinate 11,967,090, forward strand.
CATCCATTAAGGGCGGCGAGTACTAACGACACAGATCTTTCGATACACCAACTACCCGTCCCGGTCCGGCTCGGTCCGGCTCCGTCCGGCCCGGTCCGGCCCGGGCGGGGACGGTTTCAATTAAGTTATGAAGGTAACGACGGACGCTTCGGCCGGACTTTTTATATAAAATGCTAATTCCATCTCCGCGCCGGCTGAATCGCGATTGGATATCGACTTGCACTTTTAAATTAAAAGGACGAGCGAAAAAATCACGCCATGCTTTATCTACAATTCAAATAACGGTTCTGCAAAGTAAATGATTGTATCTTCACAATGTTTTATTGATAGAGATTTGTTATAACCCGACGAAGTCACAATTTTATTAATGGGGATCGTTTACATATCACGATTGCATTACTCAAAAGGCCAGTCCAAAGAAATACCGTGCATTGGTTTATGCATTTCTATTCGCATTTAAATTGTCTGGATTTCAAAAGAGACTGTGACCCCAGAGTTTGTTTCGACATTTCTTCTCGAGGTAGTCAGATAGGAAATGTCAATTCCAGCGTCCTCAAAAAAAAGTCTTGTAAAAGTGGTGATAATATCCTACTCACAGAATAAATGATTTCATTTCATTATTGGTGGAATAGGTGTTCGCATGATTTAGTACTTCAATTTAATTCTTTGTACAGCGACGGAGGCGCAGCTGGGCGTGAGCGGCGTGGTGGGCGCGTTCGGCGCAGGCGCGGGCGCGGTGTGCGCGCTAGTGGCGGGCGGGTGCGCGCTGGCGCTGCGCCGGCGCCGCCGCCCGCGCCTCGCCAAGCCGCCGCCCGCGCACCTGCCGCCCCTCAAGCAGGACCACGACGACGCCGAGCCCGACCTCATACCCAACAACTATTGTAAGACTAAACTTTATACACATACATAACATTCATACAACAACATACTCACGAACAATCCATGTCCTGCCATGCTTAAAGTCAACTCGTTTTCAAGAATTATTTAACTGTCTCAAAGAAAAGTATAAAGCTGTGCGAGCAACATCGAGAATTATGTTTATTTAGACGCACACTTATAATCTTACATTCATCGTAACGTTAACCAACAAGCGGGAAAATATAAAGGTATTTTATCTACAACTTGAATTCACCTCCTTACTTCTTTATTGTTTGATAAGTGAACAGTCCAACATGTTGTCTGCAAGTGGCAGTAACCTACCTATACAGATATACTTATAAATAAATGTCTCGTAAGCTAACTGGACAGTGTATGCAATCAGTCCATAATGAATGTCTGGCGGAGGGCGGCGGAGGTGCTGCGGAGGACATGGATAGGGACGAACTAATATCGCGCCGGAGGCACTTCACTCCGGTTACGGTTTATTCCGCTTTAACTGTCTCATATTTATTTATCCAAACTATATTTAAGCGTTGGTCGACCAAGTTGAGATTTGTCTCGTTAAGTAGATTATTCTTCGAATCAAATTCTTTTTTGCCGAGTTGAAAGACGTATTTCCGGATGGTAGAGTCACATTTTCTCACCTTCAACAACTTTTGTCGACAATAGCGCCGCAGACGGTGCGGGTACGCGGGGTGGGGGCGCCGCTAACGACGGCTCTAATTAATATCTAATGTGGATCCGACTCTACGACCAAGTTCGTCAGGAGCCGCGACTATCGATCGCAAATTAACTCCTGCACGCGCCAAACATTATGCCTCGCATTAACGAGTTTCAAAGGATCGTCAAACTCGTTCTTGTTTAGTTCCCACATAGTTGCGAGATGCATGAGGGCTTTACGCCCCTTTGTCGCATAATGAACATTTTAAATATTCTCTAAATTAGCTAAATGCCAGCTCACTGCCGTCACTGCCGAACAAGGCTCTCCTGCTATGATAATTTGATAAACGGCAATTATTTTTGCCTTAAAAACAGGGACGGTACAGACTTATTTCACATCATCAACAACAAACGAAGTCAACAAAATGCATGATTACATCGCACGCAGCGTCCTCGAGGGTTGATCTTCATTTGGGCAACTTCTTCAGTTCGTAAATACGAAGTTTGTTCTCACTACAAGTCATGTTGTATGACATTTTTACAGTATAAGCTGCGCCAGCGACTTCGTCTGCGTGGAAAAGTGGCGACTTTATACAGATAATGTTTTTAAAGTCTTGTAAACAAAGACTGAAAGATTAACTCTATTGCTTAGGCTCTAGGGTCTAGCCGTCTGTGCATCCGTTCGTCTGCCTGTCACCAGGCTGTATCTCATGAACCGTAATAACTGTCTAGTTGATATTTACACAGATTATCTTTTGATATAAAACACTTAACTTAATGAAACCCCCAAAAAGTAGTTTTTATTTGTATGTATAGGTCACAATTTTCAGATTACCAACAAAATATGATATAACGTAAAATTGATAAAGAAAATGTAGGAAAGGTCAATCAGCGGAGCGGAAGCGATTGCCTAGCTGAGAAATTTATTAGATTCCCTCACAAAGAACAGGACCCCCCCCGTGCTGCCTCCCTCTCTGCCGCACGCTGCAAGGCTTACTTCTCTTGTGGCCTATTGTTATCAATATTGCATATCGCGGCCGCCAAGCGTCGACCTTGCCCAAGTCTTAGCAATAGCTCTAATTTTCAACGACATAGTCACAGAGCGATATGATATTACCAAGTATTTTAATTATCACAGATATAATACTTTATTTATTATATTACGCTTTGTTACTGCGATAACTGCAGTTATCCAAATAATTATGTTTTGAACACTCGTAGCTCTTATTCGTCGTGCCCGTACGCGTATGCTGTAAGAGCTACTTGTTAACTTAAGTAGGTGACTTAAAGGGGCACGATTCCGTTACATCACTACAAGCATGAAAGTGTTGCCAACGCAATCAGGTGCTACCCATTCAAGTACTATATTGAAAATATTTGGGGACGGTGCGACGGCGCCGCGGCCGCGGTGCAGGCTCCGGGGAGCACCTCGGCGGGTTCATGAATATTGATGTAGCATCGTGAATATTCAGCGCGACACTCGCAATTGAAAACACGCCGCAAAGTGCGCCGCCTCCGCCGTAGCGGGTGAGCCCCGTAGCACCCAGGCTACGCTGACACAAGCTACACATCACTACGGTGAGACGTCGCAATCACACCGAGCGTGGTTTTCATGTTTAAAAATGGCAAAAAAGTTACATTACACAACTATTACGAAATAGATGCAGCTGCTGCAAAAATTCTGCTCACATTACATAAGAAGGCGAACTTTGTAAATTCAAAGCTTCGGCTTAGCACGATAATAAGGGATGATCCGCTTTCAAGAGCTACAAGCTCAAACGCCACCACGCAGATATAATATTGAGCGACATCCTAATCCAAATCGCTTTTAAGCCGACGTTTTACTCTAATTTTAGCGCGGCAAAAACTACGCGACAAACAGAATATATTACTTTTCCAACTATCACTTGGTATTAAGTCGTCAGGCGTCGATCAAGCGACCCGCGATACCCACTTCCCTATAATTAGCGGTTCCCGTGGGGCTTGGGCGGGCTCTTTGTTAATAGCCTTAACAACTGTATTATAGACGTGGTTGATAATAAAATGGGCCTTACACAAAAGGTGTGAAAGTTGTCAGCACTGCGGTTGTCGCGCGGCTCCAGCGCGGCAGCGGCGTGACTCGGGAAGGTGTGCGAGTGAACCTATTAATGAAGCCAATTTGAATAAACTCGGCCACACTAGACGGTGCGCAGTGGAGGAGGCTGGCGGGGGGAGGGGGCGGAGTGCGCGGGGGGTCTCGATGCGCGCACCAATTAATTATTTCTTGTGTCCTGACTTACGCTCGCCTCCGTCTTTGAATGTAGCGATTAATCAGGTTTTTTCTCGAGTGGGATAAATCTCCGGCGTTGAATCTGTGCGGCCGCGGAGGGGGGGGGGGGCGCAGCATGTTTATGTCGCTAGGGCCGGCCTCAGTGCAGCCTCCTGTGGTACTGCGATGAGGTCCACTCATGCGGATGATTACTGTCAGTCCTAGGCATTACGTCATACGAGCACATAAACTACTGATCTCTTTTTTCATTCATGGGTGAATTTCAACAGGTCCAAAAAAATCTTCATTTCCGTGGATTTTTTATTCTTCAACTTTAGAACAATAAAAAATAGTGTTTTCTCAAGTTTTCGATCAGATATGCAGTTTTGCTTAATATCTAGCAGATAGCTTAAAAAACTAACGAGATATACAAGATTGAAAATTCCGTGCCACGGCGATGAAACATGCATGCACGGCAATGAAACAGGCGTCCATGGCAATGAAATGTTATTATAGTGTACAAGAATATTTAAATGATAAAGTTAATCATTGAAACAAAAATAAATACTATTAATTTATACGCAATAATAATAGAATATAATGTGTAAAAATCCAGTCACACATGATATTATTTTTATAATATAACTATAAATAGATACATTCCTGTCTAGTGGCGAAACAAACATAAGTCACGGAAATGAAACACGTGGCCACGGCAATGAAAGGAAACTGTTTTACAAGGCACGGCGATGATATTTTTTTCATTCCCGTGTATTTTTTTTCATTGCCATAGCAAATTTTGTCCACGGAAACCACGGAAATGAGAGCACGGCGATGAAAATCAAGGGGTATAATTCAATTTACTAAAAAACTGGTAATAATTCACAGTAATGAACACTTTACAAATAAGCTAAATATAAATGGCATTGTATTGAATGCTCAATCGAGATTAAAAACTTATTGAAATAGAAGTTAGACCTATCCACGGCGATGAAAGAAAAAATGTCCAGTACCAAAAAAATTGAATACTTTTAATTATAGCTCGAAAACGCAGGCACGTACACACGTCGTTCCTTGTCTAGCCTTTCGACGTTACTTATATGCAACGTTTAACGCAAAACGGGAGCGACGCAAAACGTTAGAATATGCAATATTCTCAAATATGTTTAGGACATGGCGATGAAAGGTAGTTCTGGGACAAATGGTTTTTTATTAACCATACGTTGTATTGTGTAAATATTTGAATAAATGTATTCCGAGTCAATACTCTAACTATTCACGAACCAAATAAAACTAAGTTTTAATATAAATAACGATACATTTTTGATCAATGATGACTTTAATACATCAAGGTGAGTCGTGGACAAACACGGCGATGAAAGATTATGTGGTTTAACTTTTTTTTTTGGAAAACCTATTAATTATATTAATAAAATATTTAGTGCTACAGATAGATTTTTATGTCATCTACCTAAAAAAAAATGTTAGAACATTATAACAATGCTTTTTAGTACCGATTTCATCGATGCCACGCAATTTTTGGGTCCGGGAAATTCACCCTCATACACCCACCATTCATGTCCACTACCATTACCACTCTTGGTCACCTAACTCACGCCAATATTGTACTAGAATTGCGACTAGAATTCAAATTTTAATCACCTGCGTAAAATATCACTACTCAGTTATATCAAAAATAAGTAGTTGGTTTAATTTTTAGATTTATCGATATTCATTTTAGCGACTTATGTATAAATGTAGAGTGTTGTGAAGGTAACGTGTGGTTTGGTGTGGCAGGCGAGGCGGCGAGTGCGCCCAGCCTGGCGGTGTCGTCGCCGGGCCGCACGGCGCCCGCGCCGCTCGCCACGGCCGCGCCGGTACGTACAGACATTACTATATTGTATTATATCTAGCGGAAAACTAATTTACAAAATACGTACTTATAGGACGTGCATGCTTGGTTACAGTTTTGCTTCCAAAAGCTTCTCGCATGAAAAAAGAAATAATTACTAGGAATATCACAAAATAAAGTACAAGCCAATTCAAAACGTTCTGATTCTGACGTCAGTTCACTCTAGTCTGTTAGAACAAGTTCGTAGTCAGGGGGTAGATAAACGTGGGCAACCGATCAGGAAAGATTCCACTGGTGTCGGAGTGTGGGGGGTTCTATAGCATCGCTAGCCATCAATCCCTACGAGTTTGAAAAAGCTGCGTGCCGATGATTAAAAATAAATGTGAGTGTCTACTTAAGAACCCTGTGTTTAACTTAAGCATAACGACCATGAATGCGACTGCGCGCTGGTTGGAACACACAGTTGCCGCAGTCGCGAGTCGGCGCCTCCTCATCGCCGCGCCGATTAAAACATCGCGGGCTCTCTTCGGCATTCAACTTTATCGTATTTATACGAAACTTTTATCAAGAATTTACTTTGCCGAGTCCTCATCAAATAGAAACATGGAAGTTCATCTAACTCAGTTACGAACCGATAAAGTAATGAACGAGTTGAATTTTAATACTGACGAAACTCGGCGAGCGACGGCAAAAGTCTTGTTAAAGGTTAATGTAGAACGAGTCAAGCTACAACAAGATGGAATCAAATGAAATAAACACGAAGAAGAACGGCATGCAGCGACTCCACTAACATGTGTGAAGGCAGCGGTGGATCCCGCACTGGACTTCACTCAACTGCATCTGCGCCCCGTATTACTACTTCGGGATGACATGTTTTTACCATTTTACCATTTATTATTATTCATTCCTATAATTTTCCGATAAAGATTCTGTAGAGGCCGTATGTATATGTGTGATGGACACTGAGTTTTTAACGTTTCTGGCTTTCAAAAGCAACGCGATCAAAATATCGATGTTAGAATTTATTGATATTGGCACAAAAACTGATTTGACAGTAACGTGAATGGGTAGTACTTTCTCTGATTCTCATTGCAACGCAACGATCTTTGAAAAGATCAGATTGGATAAGACTTACACTCTGAGTACTTAGAGGTGTAGCTGATGCCTTCTCCTGGAGTCTCAAAAAAAAGGTGTTCGATGGCAATAAATCTATCCCACCTGATTAACTGCACAAAGGAGCGAGCTCCCGGGCCACCGGGGTCTCAGCCCGCGGGCCTCGTTCCTAACAAGGGACTTTAATTAAGTCGCGATAGTTTTGTCACCACATTCTTTTGTCGCGTCATGTTGCCGTACGGGCGCCGTGACATAGTTCGCACCCCTTCAGTGCGTGTCACTGTTTTGAATTAGTTTTAATTTGGCGTTATCGCGACGTGACAATGGCGCGGCTAATTCGGGAGAGATGCGTCGCGCGATAGCGATGATTACCCGGCTAATGTAATGTAATGTAATTCGTCGCAGTGGGACGCGCGCGCGACGCTCACCTAATTACACCGCACTGATTGGATGGACGCTGTATACACTCCCAACAAACTACAGAACCTCCATTCCACTTGAATGTCTCAAATATCAAGGCGACACTTAAACCATAAAAAAATGAAATGGAATATTTACAAATTTACAATACTAATGAGTCAATAAAAAGTTCAGTGAACTAGTTTCATTATAATGGGGTTATGACTCAGTCAGTTATTGTCGGACCTTCTGCACCACCAGCAGGACAGTCTTTGTTGCGTGCCATTATACTGCATGTCATTTGTAAATGAACATATTATTATCTATGTATTCTGTTTTATTTTATTGTATCTTTGATTGCTGCGCTCCCCGACTACTACAGAACGCTCCCTCTGTGTACAGAACGAAAGCATATTGCGGGTTCGATCCCCGTATTCCCCAAGCATTTATGTGACAAATATTTATCCGATCTCTGTGTTCTATGCTTTTGTTGTATTGAATATTTTAACATTATATTCACTACCACCGGTCGAGTGTGCGACGGTACGAGGCTACTGATTTTTTGTTTCTTACGCTCGATGCACTTTTTCCATGTAAATATTTTGCACACGACTTGTTTATACCTGAAACAGAAACGAGTTGTTATATAAACTACATATGAATTTGTTTGTTTATGTTGTGATATTAACAACAGGCTTGTAACGGTCCCGGGGCGTCGTGGACATGGGGCGCGAGGACAGCGAGCACCGGCGGTGTGGCGGGGGCGCTGGGCGCGGGCGCGAGCGGGGGCACGGAGGGCGCGGCGCGGGCGCTGGGCCGGAGCGCGTCCGCCACGCTGCGCGCCGCGCCCGACCTCAACGTGGACGCCATCAAGGAGAAGCTGCTCGACCACCGGATCCCGGAGTCCTGCGTCTAGTCGAGTCGCTCCCGAGCGCGTAATAAAGCTGAATAGTTTGTGAACCGTACATCAGACACTCGTGTGTATTTATGTCCGTCTCGGTACCTCCGTTCTGGAGTGCGTACATCAGAATAAAAATATACCAAACATTGTGCTGCTGTTCGCTCGGAGGTCTGCGGTGCGCGACTCGTCGGCCTAGTGCGGGTGTGGTGCCAGTGCGAGAGGTCGCGCGGACTTGTCCCTATCTGTACATGTTGTAGCTACTAACGTTTCCTCGGTGTCATCTTTCCCATCACGCTGCGGTGACGGGGTTCTAAGTAGGTACCTAATCATTTGTTTCATTCTCAGATGTAAATGCATATTTATGTCTGTGTTTTCAGGAAAGTGATTGTCCGATTTTATGATTACCAATGCAAAAACTTTTTACTTGAATTTTATTTCCAGTATTCGGTTTACTTGTGGTGAACTCTTACACCTCGTCCCTACTACAGCTACTTATACATTATTTGTATATGTATACGGTATACATAGACAAAAAATGAGTGAATAGTATAGTGATACTTATAGTTAGTAAAACATAAGTAAAAAATCGGACAATCTCTTCAGGGGGCTAAAGTCGTATTATTTCATAAATTCCGCTCCTAACTGTTTATAACTTGAAGATTCTTACAAAATTTATTATAAATCGACTGTCCTCTAATAATGTGATCATCTGAACACCTACATACCTAATTCTATGGCGTTCGCAGAAACTATGACTTTACGGCTGCCCCTTTCTGAAATTCTGTCATTTAATTAGTGAAATCTGTAATTTTATTTAATGTGTATATAATAGGAAATAAGCGACTGAGTCTTTGCCACTTTTTTACATGTCTACGAACTTAGATAATAAATTTACCGATAAATAAGTACAATAGGTAAATCTATTCATCGTTATCTGTATAAAACTGATTTTATGTAAATAATGTTTGTACTCGCTCTTAAGGTTTTACCGGCGGCCCGCGGTGGTCGTCGCGGGCCGCGCCTCTTGTACAGATACTCCTACGTGATGAATGTATCAACTCCGATAGTGTTAAATAAATTTTAATGAATTTGACATATTACAATAAATCGAGTTGGACTCTTTGAACGAGGCTGTTGCTAGTCGTCACTATTTGATTTTATCAAACTTAATGTAAGCATTGCAAAACGCTTTACGTTTTCGTCACTCACACCAGACAACTGTCGATACTGGTCCTGTCATATCAAATGTTGATGTAGAAATTTTATAATCTACAAACGCTATTTTAGGTATACAGTGAGTAAAAACAACTTTACAAAACTCTTAGCTCAGTGATACCAGTCTGCAGGGCTGACGTACGTAGCTGGTTATTACCTATCGCGGGGCGTCTACAATACGTGTATACTATGAGATCACAAGCTGCATTCAGATCAGATTCCTATCGTGGGTTTGACTCTACAGTTTTCCGGAAAAAAATTGTCATCTTATTTAAAGTTTTATAATTATTTTATCTATGTCTTATCGTACTACTAGTAGTAGTTAACAGAAAGATACATATCAGTAGCGAGTGAGGGGTCCTTGTACTCTTGACGATATCATATCACACCGTTGCGGAGCGGCACATATCAGGCAGTCCGTGTCAGACGAGAACGTAGGCGATGTAATGCGGAGCTCGAGTACGAGCCGGCACCGCGGCGGCGCGGCGGCGCGGCGGCGGCTGCTCGACTCACAAACGGAACGTATCAGTGTAATAAATATAATTATTGTTAATTAACAACAGATGCTGTCACGTTCAGTTACAACAGACTGACATTCCTCAAGTTGTAGATAGTAACACTAGGTAATTAATTTGTAAGTACGCGCCGGCGGGAAAGGCGGCGCGTACGTCGCCGTGCCCCGCCGCGACACTCATTTGTTATTATAAAGGTTTAAAAACAACTCAAAGAGTTCGCCCTACTGTTGATATTATTTATTTTGAACGAGATTAAAGGTTGTCTTGGAAGTACTATTGTGTTTTATTACATCACAAATATTTCAAGTATATAAGTAAGAAGCCGCCTGCCACACGACTCAACTGCACGGTTTCCTCGTGTTTATCAGAATGGCCCAACTAGTTTCAGAATTAACCGGTGTCCGTAATCATGAGTCGACTCGCTGATAGGGTTGCAAATCAAACTTCGACTCAAGTTTTATAACAGTTAATGTTTGTTGTCGCTTCTCAATTAGTTGAAATATATTAATGTTTTCACATAGTGTTCCACATAAGATGAGTGAAGAAGAAGTTAGTAGTAGTAAAATTACTCGTATGTACAAAAAAAAAACCAATATGAAACATGTTCATTATGCTGGTAACTTACTGAAAATTCAAAATCAAAGTCAAATTGGATAGGAGTTATTTGAACTGCTATCCAATTTGACTAATGAAACTCTCTTTGTCTTCTTTTCTGATAAATCCTACCTACCAAATAAATAAATAGAAAATGTTTTGTCTGTTACAATAATTGAATAAATTGAATTATAAACAAATTAGGTAAATAAGAATAGACACAATATCAGACACCGAAATAATCTATGATTATCGATCATCGAATTCACTTTATAATTATTTTACAAACCTCCGTTGTACAGATTGAGACTGTATTGTTTCCGTGCACTTACTGTCGGTGCCAAACAGTTATTTTTAGACAGTGTTTGTTTCAGACGTACCATCCTTATTCCGTCTGATAACTGATTCGTCCCCAGTGGGTGCTCACTCTCATAAACAGCCAAGTTTGTCATTGTATGTTTCAGGAGCTTTATTTTAAATTTTCTTGAGCACGTCTCAAAGCTAGCGACATCTCGTGGCGCTGCGCGACACTACCGCGGACTTACAGCGCCTGCCTCACACTGGCGCAGAACAGCGCGGCACTGGCCGAGTGATGGCGCTTCGCGGCACTACGTGTAAATGTGTTATCTCATGATAAGTAGTAATTATTAATATAACTTACGTTTATTTAAAGAACTTACCATGTTTCCTTAGTTAGTACCTGTTAAAAAAATTACTCAAAAAACTGCTAACGGTGAAGTAAAGTTAGAAATAACTACATCTTATTTAGAATATCGACCTTTTAGGGTCTTTCATAGGTCTTTCATGTAATTACAAATTTTAATAGATAACAGTTTGATTTAATTTCTCATTTTTCTAAATCTATACCTAAAAAATGAATATTATTTCGGAAATTATATAAAAACTGAAATTACGGTTGTGGATCTCGTTGCATGACACTTGAATCTAAGTCCACATGTTTCTGGTATTATTTTATACTGTGAATCTGAACCGGGAATCTAGATGAATGGATTTAAGACACAAATATCAATGAGAGGTCTCTCAATTGTTTTATAAATTATAGGGAATAGTGAAGCTGTTGACAGACCATAGTGGGTGGTGGGTGCAGTGCTGCTCCTCGTCGCGCGACTCTTACGGGGTCGCATTGTGAGGTTCCTTTGAAATGTCCCTCAGCGCTTTGTTAAGTATCCTTCAAGAAGTTGCTCCACGCGACTTCCTTCCGTTACTTCTTCCACTAGCCATCATTGTTACAAGGATTTATGTTGCCCCAGTTGAAAACTTTCGACTTGATTCACATAATAGAGCGCATGCAATTTGTCTCAACAGCAAACTAAGTTTAGATGGTGCGATATCACAGAACGCGTCACATTCACTACAAGAGCAACATCACTCGTTGTTGCATGATTTTAGGATGTGAGTCGGCTTTGTGGATCCTGAGAGGATGACAAGCCACATAGGTATAATAACTGAGGAGGGAGTTTCAAAGAGAAATCGACAATACGAAGACGAATCTTGTTATACTTCGTTGTAAATAGATCTTTGTCCAAGAATTGATGAACAAAAAAATAAAAAATCATTATTTTTTAACAATTAATCTTTTTACATAGAATCCTCATTTATTGATTGAATACAAAAAATAATCAAATAAGTAATTTTAATATTTTATTATGACGCTCCACACGTCTCTTTTTAGAGTTTAAACGGATTTATAGAGTTAAAGGTTAAATACAAAAGAAGCATAATAAATGTTAATGGTTGTCCGCGGGAAGCCCACGTAATCATCACGGAATTAGGTGTCACGCCCGCGGACTACGAAATATTATACATTCAGCACTGTAAACTTAGGACAGTAGGGTTCACTTCGGCATGCACAAAGTTGTCACGAAGTATTATTTGCCACCGGAGGTTGCGTAAAATGAATCGCAGGAGGGACGCGCGGATTACTGCCGGGGATGTGACGAGTGTCAACGACTTTCCATTAAAATGATGATAGCGGCAATAAGACGGAAGCCAGCGCTGACTCGTGCCGCCGAGATACATGACATGTCCTCGCTCAAACACAGGTCATCTTAAAAACAGTTTTATGTCCTATGTACCGCATTGTGTGGGTATTTTTTGTGAATTTAAATTATAAGGGTAGTGCTTAATTAAGTAGCCATATAGATGGTTGAGAGCAGCTATATTAACTCCACATCTATAGTTTACACCGATAGCGAGGTCTGGTGATAAGCGATTTCTCCTTAGAAATGTAAATAATGTTAAAGGGTACTTACTAGTTACTGATGCCTCTCGATAATCCGTCGGTTATCTGTGCTAGCACTGATATCATTAATATACTTTGCAATAACAAACTTAATGAAATCATTAATATTAGTTAAATAACGCTTTGCCTGTGTTGTGCATCAGTTACTCATCGTGTGGGCTGACCATGTCGGCTGGGTGTAGGTCAGTGTCACATGCTCCACAGGTGACACGCTGCGCCGGCGCACACATTTATTGATAACTAAACTCTATAATAATACAAATCTCAAGCTATCGCTCTCACTTGCCTGATGCAAAATCGTCAAGTAAACAAGAAATATATTTTAAGAAGGATCATGAGGCGGATTCGTCATTATTTAATCATAACGTTTATTTATGTGTTTCGTGATAAATATGCGTCATTTAACTGACAGTTTAACATTTTATTTTGGTGAACGAAAAACCGTTATACGACAACCATGAGTTGAGAGTGATGCTGAGAGTATGATTTTCATACTGTGCTGAAAGTGTGTCACGGTATAACAGAGGCTCCTGATCTTCATAACTAGTTAATTCGACTGTATGCCCCTAGTAACAACCTTCGTGCTCGGAAACAAAAGTCAATATAGGTAGTGGTTGTACAGCCTACCTGTAGAACGGCTGGTCGAACGTTGAATGCGCTCGGAATGTGATCTGTTTGCAGACGACTAGAAGTTGTTCATGAGCTTGTACCTAAATTACTCAGAGTTAAGCCAAAGTTACTTTGTTAAATTACTCTAAAATTATATTTCACTTGCTTGGCCCGTGTCGAGGTCGGTTATATCGCGTTTCCAAGAGAACTTTTCAAGTGTCCGGGACAAAAACTATCCTATGTTCTTTCTCAAGGTCAACTCTATGTCTGTACCAAATTTCATTAAAATCAGTTCAGTGGTTTAGACGTGAAAGCGTAACAGACAGACAGACAGAGTTACTTTCGCATTTATAATATTAGTAGGGATTAATGAGTTGTACTTTAAATTATTAGATTATTTTCATTTAAATAAAAGATAGAAAATATTGTTACTGCTCCACTGTGGTTATTTTCTTTTGTATATATTTAGTGAAAGTAAAATGAATTTAGTTAGTGTAAGAGGTTTTGTAAGCCGTAGATAGTGTAGATACTAATTTTTTTAAATAAATATATATGAAATGTTTTCGGAAGTCGACCCCGAAACGGTAATGGTTATTCCTAACGTTAACGTAACACTTACCTACGAGTATTATAGATAATTGTCTTCCCTTCTACATATATTAAACTCATTTTAAATAAGGATTCGAAACGAATAGTTTTCAAAGTATTTACCTAAAAACATCATTTGATTTTAGAGATAAATTCAATAAAATCACATTTGAGCGAGATCTTTTGTTTTGTTACTTTTTAAAACAGGTGTTAATATATAATTACTCACGGTTAGTTGTAGATCAAGAATTAATTAGATATAGATTAGTTAATTCCTTTAATAATATTTTTATATTCGATAAAAGTAATAGACATACAAGACAAACACATAACTGAATTAAGTGCGAACTTAAACTTGAGAGTTGAAAACACATCCCTATACATAAGTATACATAGCAATACAGTAGCTAGATTTGAATAGACATGATGGCGACGGCCTTGGGCACACAAGAACGGCTTCTTGGACTGCGTCCTAGCGCCCCTGCTGCGTCTAGTACACCTCGACGCTCTCCTGGTGGTGCACGGTGTCCTGCCGGAACATCTCCACGTCCGCCTGGCTGTCTGCGTGGATCATTTTGGCACGACCCTCCTGCACATCAAATTCAAATTATAAATATAATGGAACAATAAAAAATTAAATGTACTTTTATTTACCACAATTACAATTTTATTTACCTTACAAACAGGACCCGATAAATATATTTCTAAAGCGTAGACTAGCTTAACCAAAGAACACATCGACACGCCTGCATCAGACAGATGACACGTACTGGTACACAGTGGGGCCCTGAGACAACACTCTACATGTATGAGTAGTACCGGAGCGCGGTGCGAGTGGTGCTGGTGCAGTAAGTCTCCGATCCACTTCTCCATTATTTATCTGATTCCAGAAAGTGTTTTTGTGTGTGTCGAGTTACCTTGGGGTGCATAAGGATGAAAGGCAACTCGGCGACGAGCTCGCCGCTGATAGCTCCCAGGTACAGCTTCACTTTGGCGCTGTAGCTCACCACGATGCCGAATGCATCACGCTGGTCCGGGTCAAGCAGTCTTCAAAAAGGTTTAATATACATTCACTACAATTTTATAGATCGAAAAGCCCTTGAAAGAAAGTCCATAGAATGTAATTCAAATATTGACTTGTAGGTGTCCTAATTCGAGGGGAGTGTGAGACTCACAGTGTGGTGGAGGCGAGCGTGGTGTCGGAGCGCTTGAGCTGGCCGTCCAGCGCGATGCCGCGCTTGTCCCGGTTGGTGGACAGCGAGGGCGTCAGGTGCAGCACCTTCTGCAGGCTCGAGCCGGGCTGCAGCGGGCACCCGTCCCTGACACACAAATACGTGCGTCGCTTATTCACGATCATACATTTTTCTATTAACAGTAGCTAATAATAGTGTTTATGAAGAGAGCGTACCATCTAAAGGATTATAAAAGCAATTAAGAGAGCTCACTGTGTCTCGATGCTGGCGACTACATTGCGATACTGTCCGTTCTGGAACAGCACCACGTCGACGCCCTGCTGGATGCAGGCCTTGATCTTTTTCACCACCTTATTACTGTGGTTGCGGACGCACATATTCACCGCTACCGTCTCACCGTGGATGTACAGCTAAAATACATCACAAATTTGGGTATAAGTTTCTCCAATGACATCTCATATGTCTTATACCTGTTATGAACTTACCTGCTTATCGAGCGTGAGCTCCAATTCCAGCTGTCCGGGGGAGAGCACGAAGTCCTTACGCACCACGGTGCAGGGCTGCGGCCCGGGCTTGGCCGGCGCGTACTGGACCTTGCGGATGCCGAGCGCCACCGTACTCCTACACATGGGCACAACACAAATACACTAGACAACCTTTAACAGAGGCGTTTGGACATGGATCTTGACTTAGACTGTCACCGGAAGATATTATTTCAGTCCCGAGCGTTAAGTATAGGCCGCTGAACTTATGTAGATCATTGGATGGTGCAAGAGTGTTGATGCTTGTCGCGTCTCACACTAATGGCTAACCCAATTTACATGGCAGCAATGGTATTCCATCAGATCTCTAACCATTTTTGCGAACCAAACTATTAGGTTAAAAAACAGTTCCACTAGCAGCGACAAGAGCTCGATGATAACAATTTTTAAGCAATTCGCGGTATACTCCCCGCGGTCCTACTGCAAGACAGGCCATGATGACCAAGGCAATCGACTCTTCTACACCATTCTGTATATCGTAGTAGCTCTTAGTATAGTGGGTGCAGTGTACTGACCTGCGGTGCGAGCGGTCGATCTCAGAATCACCGACGAAGATCTTGACATAGTACTGCACGCCGCAGGGCTCGCCGTCGTCCTCGAGGCCGGGCTGCAGGGTGACGGAGCCGGGCGCGCCCGCCGGCACCGACAGCCGGAACGGCACCGCCGTGTCGCCCAGCTTCTTAATGAGGCGCTCCTAATACAATACATTCATATTAATAACTTAAAAAATCTCAAATTAAGTTTATTTAGTTTTTCAGCTCTAAATTTATGTAGCTATGCAAAGAACGTTGCACACGTTAGGACAATCAATCCAAATTTTCACATCTACATAACTACGAGATATTCTTGCTTGCTATGTTTTGTAAATTTTCTTTAGCCTGGTGGCTACTGTAGATAAGATGGTTCATATCTACAGTGTGAGACGAGCCACTCCAACTAGAGATACTTAACACGAAAAGTGATATGGCTGCAGATGATCGAGGCCCGTGCAGTGTTCGGTACCTGCACTCGCGACAGGTCATAGTTCCTCTTCTCGGGCGGCGGGTAGATCTGCTCCGAAGCCAGGAACAGTTCCTTGTAGAAGTTAAGGCCCATGACCTCATCCTCCTCGCGCCCGTAGCGGAACGTGCACACCAGCTGCCCGAACACCTTGCGCCCGCGCACATACTCGTCGTCCAGCAGCACCACACCGTCTGTGCGTACATTATCATTACCTTTATTTAGTCTGAATTTTAATTCTGTTTAATAACCTGTATTTTTCCACTACGAAGTATTTTCATACTTTCATAGTTTACAGGAACAAAATCTGTGTAAGTTATTTTAAACCCCGACTTACCAACGAATTTACCAACCCCTTATGTTAACGTTTATTTTGGGCGTGTAACAGTTGCCAATTATATTTAGTTTTTTATAAAAAAAGAATTCATTAAAAACTTTCTTTTTCTCTAGCCCACTGTGTCCTACTGCTGGGTAAAGGCCTCCCCCAAATCACCACGATTCTCTATTCTGGGCCGCATGGTACCAGCCTGCGCGGTAAGTGTTAGGGTCGTCTCGCCACCGCTGCACCGCTGCCTAGGTCGCCCACGACGACGCCGTTCATCCGCTGGGTCCCATAGAGTGTTGACTTTTTCCAAGCAGTCACTCTTCTTGCGGCTGACGTTTTACATTAAAAACCTACGTATAAAAAGACCAGAAAAAGCAAAAAAAGTACACCGTTTTGTTTGTGTGGAATAAAATTAAAACCGAAGCCTTAGTAATTTAATGGAGTATAGTATTATCCCTCGTGTTCGGAACTCCTGTACATCCATACGCGGGTTCAAACAGTTTAGTTTAATACTTTTCAAGCTTTGTTTTCTGTTATCATGATGCTGAAGAAGAATATTTGTATAATGATCAAAAGCAATAGCCGACACACAAGATACAGATTGACAATAATTAACAACTTCAAAATCACTCTCTACCGTCTAGTCGAAAGGCTAAATGACGTGAAATCTTAATAGTGCAGAGAGGTCAGACCTATTGGCTCCACGGTAGATATATGGTCGATGAAGTCACGTTTGGCCATGTACAGGGTAATTTTGCCATTAGGAGCGCACTTCTTAAACACTTTAAAATTGTACACCATGTTGCTAGTTTGAGGAGCTGAGAAGTGATATCGTTAGACACTGGTTCTGTCCGTCGGTGAGACTGCGCCCGCAGAACCTCACTCATGTTTATATAAGGGATTATTAGTTTGCGAGGCTTCCGAGCTCCACTAATCTCATTTAGTTCATTAGCGAGTCGCGTGACGCGGCCGCACTCGCGGGGGCGGCTCTCGCCACTTTGTGCTTACTCACCGGTTATGAAATCAATAACCCCAATAATAAAATGCAAATACTATTTTGAAGAACACTTTTTTAAAAAAAGTATATTATTTCTAAATATATCAATTTGTGATCGGCAGTGGTGAGTTTGGACTGGCATTTTGACAGGTAGCCAATTCCTGGCCCCTACAGTCAAACATATCTATAGATAGTCAGGCTGCCTTACTCATAATTACGTGCATAAATTAATTATTATTGCACGATACAGGTTAATTCATTAATTTAATTATTTTGTAATGAGGTAAAAAACCCGCCTACTCGTAGATTTCTCAACATAATTTCATTACGAAAACCAGTCAGATTATGTTACAAGCACGAAATCAATAAATTGACCTCTCCGTTTTATCATCAGGCTGTCTCTACAAGTCTATATAAAATCATCGTCGCTATGAGATCAGCGTTTATACCGAGGAGCTCATGGCTAAGCTGCAACTGCACAAATTAATCGGTCACAGGTTAAGATAAGCATGAAACGATCGGCCTGTGGTTAAGTGACTATCAATGTGATAACGAGTTCCTCCGTCCTATTTATTGCTGTCATTTTTAAATCTTTGACAGTTGTTGCGGGTACTTAGAAGCTAGTAAGTCTGACAATCAGTTTTACTAAATCTATGGCTTGCTCTCAAAAGGCTTTTATTCGAACTGATAAGCTCAAATTCGCAAGAATTACCACTTCGCTAGATGAAAAAGTATTGGCTCTTTGGCCAGGATCGAGATTCGTCCAATCGACAGACAGAATATCGATGCCCTAGCCTCCAGCGTGCCGTTACGAACACAGCGAGCGCGACCTTGATAATGTATTCATTGGCCTTGACAGTGTTTCAATCTATTTCTCTAGTCGCGCCACCCTGAAATAGCCCGCCGCTGTCACACGTTGCGTCCGGTGTCTATTTATATGTATGCCTCGAATACATTCGGCTCGAAGATCACATGGCACAATAATAATCATACTGTCTCCGTGCAATATAACTTGTTACCTGTTAAGACAATAAACAACATTGTGATAGTAGCGAAAAGTCTAATGTGGTATTGAAATGAAAAGATGCGAGAGAAAGAGCGATGACCCTAATGGTAGAAGAAGGCGTGTAAAAATGAACTTATCAATCACGTTTCTAAACCATTTTCTATAGAATTTCATTTAATAAAAGAAAACTTTGGCGTCTTTTTTGCCGTGGTTACGCATTGAAGTATTTTAACACAAGAATTGTGCCACACGTAACACGTTTTAGCTGTGACCAAAACAATTCTTGCTGCAAAATCTTATAGTTTAAACAAAAGCAAATGGTTATACCTAATAGGTACTACTTAATTTTTGAGTCTGGGTGTCCTTGTTTGTGATTTGAATGATTTTTTAAACTCTCAAGGAGTAAATTAGGTGAAGCGAAATTCGCTTTACCAAAAATCCACAATACTTACTGTTACTGATCATACGTGAATCGATATATGTAGAAGCGCAACATTACTTCAGAGCTACTTTAACAGCGTAAAATGGAAAGTTGATCCAAACCAATAACATACATCAAGTGAATTGAACTAGGAATGTTAGCCTAGCGTCCATTGACCTGCGCGTGCGTTGACTTGCGCTCGGCCGCGACGCGCCGGTGACGTCACCGCTTCGCAGCGCCGCGCCCGCTACGTCACCCGCGGCCGAGAGCCTCGCACTTCCTTCAATGGAGTCCAAATCTCAATACATTGTTGTCATTATATAATTTATCAAAATAAAACAAGTGTCAAAGGTAGGTAAGGTAATGACAGATGGACTCTTTCACAGCTTTGATCTGTAGATATATGTAGGTAATTAATTACCTATTGTAAAACATTCTTATTTTCAACAAAAACTGTGTTAAGTATTATCATTTAATAGCCTATTAATGTTTTCGCTTCCGCGGTGTCGTTTCTCTGAGATGTATCAGTTTCTGCTGAGCCGCGAAGAGGCAGTTGCCCTCCCCTCCCCCCGCTGTTCCTCCCCCTTCCTCGGCGCTCGCCTTTCCCCCGGCGGGCCCCGGCACCGTTAGTCTGAGTTGTAGAGTCCAGGCGACGCTCGTTGTTGACGTCTTTAAGAGTGTGTGTTGTCTTCAACTCGTAGCTTTGCTCTGTGGCGGGATGCTCTCGCGCTTCCTTGCTTTTGTTTTGGTGAGGAACTGCGTGATACGTTTATCCCTGCAGTCTCTGAGAAGATCCTCAGACCGCTGACCGATCAACTGTAACGCACTGACGCACAGGTATCCATTCAAACTTAATTACACATAACACACACACACTGTCGATAAAACCACAATTAAATATATTTATTTAATATTGCAAATGAGTAAGACGACACGTCAGCAGCTCAACTTTAAACAACACCGACGCCAGATCGAGTTCGAGTGCACTCATGTTCTCTGGCCGGACTATTGTCGCTACTCATGTTTACACTTCCGGGCCTCTAAAGCAAGTGAACAGACGTTACCAAGAAGTGTAAACGTGTATCTAAAATCCCTGCATATACCATTACTAAAACCTCAGTCCTCCTAAGCTTAAGATTACAATCCAGCTAGAGGTACTGAGACCTAAAAAGGCGTTGGAACATAGAAATCTAAGTAACAAGGTAACCTTAACAAGGTATTCCCTTGTTATTTAGATTTCTATGCGTTGGACTATACTTAGTATTAACCCGTACGTGGCTTCCTGCTAGCTGTGAAACCAGGCATAAAGTTTTGTAAAGTATTACTCTGACTCATAAGAGGTGATACGTCTAGTAATGAAGGCAAAAAGGTCATAAACAGAACTACACTTTCGTACTCCAAGCTATTGGTTCATGTACAGACGAATTTTATCAGATAATACATATGTTATGTAAATATTATCCGGCTAAGAGGAGTTTGGTTACGTTTCAGTGGGCACCATGCAGAGCCCTGACAGCCGCGCTAGCCCGGATTCGCATCTCACAGCTGGTAAGTCTGCCACACACGAACCAGGCGTAACATACTATCGTAAAGTTAATAGTAAAAATAACCGAGAACTAGCGATAACTATTTAATATTGAGATGTCCTGGACTGTTAAAAACGACCTCCAGTAACTTTCAAATCCCGTAATCTACATTTAAGTATGTCTGTGGTGCACAGGCGGCGGCAGCGTGGAGCTGCGCGAGGACCTGCCGCTGAAGGCGGGCGCGGCGCGCGCGCGCTGCTGCGCCGGCGGCCCGCGCCTCATCCTAGCCGCCTTCGCCGCGCTCACCGCCGCCATCACGCTGGCTCTGCTCACCCAGATCTACTACGGCGACTACGAGGTACTCGCTCCACATTCATTTCTACTGCACTTATACAGTGCTGCTGTCTGTCTCCGTGTCCGTCCAACTAGCGCCAGTTTCTTATGATTCAACTGTATTCGACACAATATTTTCTACTGATGACATATTTCCCGCTATAACGAAAAACATTCATACAAATTAGTAGAGATGGGCCGAGTACTCGGTTGTACTCGTTACTCGGCAAAAGTGTTACTCGACGCGTCTCTACAAATTTTATTTTAACTATATTTTTTTATTTGGAATTTTTTTCCAACCAAGATGAGACTTTGTTCAATCCGTTTCTTAAATGTAAAATATCTAAAATGGTAGGGACATAAAGAGAAACCGTGATTTAAGCTCACAGTGCATGTCATATCACAGCCCAGATTGAAATGATCGGAGCTATCAGCTCTTTGTCCTCCTGAGCTCCGATGAGAGTAACGAGCGCGTGTACAGGTGGTGCCGCACGGCAGCGTGTCGTCGTCGGCGGCGGCGTGCTCGCGCGCGGGCACGGATGCGCTGAAGGCAGGCGGGCGCGCGCTGGACGCCGCCGCCGCCGCCGCGCTCTGCCTCGCCGTGCTGGCGCCACACCGAACCTCGCTCGATGCGTATGACACACTTCCTTATTTATGTGTTTCTTTTCCTTCCATTTTCAACGTAGCATCAAAGTTCCTTTCAATTAGTCAACGGAAACTACAAAGAAAACTAAAGCTTATCTTACAGCATACGTACAGCAACATACGACCACCTTACAGAGTTATCGTGGCCGAGTATTACTGGACTAATGAAACGATAAAAATGTAGTATTCTGAACTCTACCAACTGAGATATACTTATTAATTATTGCCGAGGACGAGAATAAATGTGATGCCAGCAGATACTTTTCTTCCACAGGAGTGGTGCTCTGCTGTACTGGGAGTACCGCGAGGCGCGTACGCAGCCGCCGGTGCTGTTCGAGTGGGGCGGGGACGCGGCGGAGGGGGGCGCGCGCCCGCCGCGTCTCCTCGCGGCGCTGGCCGCGCTGCACGCACAGCTCGGCGCCTTGCCCTGGCACCGCGTGCTCGCACCCGCCCTGCAACTAGCTAGGTGCATACTAATAGAATATAATCATTTATTTCAGACGTAAAAGTCCTAATTAACAAAATTCAATCATACTATGGTCATAATCAAATTAGAGGTAGCTATGTGAATTTATTAGTAAGCACGAAATGCAGGTTCGATCGTAGCACACTCAGAGTCAATGTGACCTTTTGAAAGTTAAATAGATAACATCTTGAGGAAACCTGGATACCAAATATTGGAATGTGAAATCGTCAACTGGTAGGGATCTAGCGTGGTATCTGAAATCGTAAACCGTGCCTGTACGGGATGAGGCTTCTGCCCAGCCGTGGGACGTATATAGGCTGCTACATAATATTGTAATCATAGTAAGTACCTTAGTAGTCCTAGTTCATAAATCTCGCACTGTGCCGGTACTGAGTCTGTGGCTTTATGGTGAAACTTAGACTAACAATAATTATTATTGTATAACAGTGAAGGTTTCTTGGTGTCTGAGGGGCTGTCAGCGGCCGAGGCGGCCAGTGCGGACGCGCCCGGGGCGGAGCAGCCGCCCGGCGCCAACGTCACGGCGCCGGCACTGGCGCGCTACCTGCAGGCGCTGCTGCCTAACACCAGCGCGGGTACCCCATTACTCACTTCAATTATTGCTGGACTCAACACTCTACAATGTGCTTATCTATTGATACATTTTGTCGATTATAATTACGCGAGGATCTTTCTTTAAAATCACTGTAAAATTATAATCGAAGGGTAAAGCGCCACAACCGTACCCTCAGACATGAGCTAATGCATCGATGAGATGATAAATTTATTAAAGTCTACAACAAACGCCTAGCAACGTTCGGCTCATGCGAGCGAAGGTGTGAAGCTGTATTCGAGGCAAGCATGACGTTTCATACTGTGACAGAGCTGACGACGACGTGGGGCACGGGCTCGCAGCTGCGGCGCGGCTCCCCGCTGGCGCAGCGCGCGGGCGCGTGGCGCGTGCTGGCGGGCGGCGCGGGCGGGTCCGCTGCATTGCGCGCGCTCGCGGCCGCGCTCACGCCGCCGCCCGCCTCACCCGATGACGCGCAGCGCAGGTCATTCCTAGCTCTTTGTTTGTAATGCAAAATGTACTAACAATGTGTATCAATGATGTACTGACATCCTGTGCTGACAGGGTGCTGCTGACGCTGCAGAGCGAGGCGCAGACGGGGGCGAGCGGCGCGCGCGGCGTGGCCACAGGGCTGGCCGTCGTAGACCAGCGCGACACCTACATCGCACTCGTCACGTGAGCCGACACTGTCCCAACTTACCTGTCTAGTCTCATTTTACAACCTTCACGACATCCGTTTGGCATTAGTTCGAGTTTAATACGAACTCGAGGGATGTGATGTCTATTTGAAGTCGTTAAATGATCCTATACGAAATCAAAAGACGTCCGGTTCAATAATAACATCAATCGTTGTAATAATAGTGATTTGGCCGAATACCGAATATTCGGTACAAAATATATTATTAGGCTTGTAAAAGAAGCTGAAAAGCTTGTTTTTATTTATCCCAAGTTACCATTCATAACTCATAACTAACAACAGATAAATTTTGCTTCTTAAGGTACTTATTGTAAACAGCTTAGTTTATTTAATTGTAACTTGTCGCAATCCGCATACCGAAATCTAACCATCCGTAGCATCTCTAGCACCTATGGACTGCGTGTATCAAGACGAAACTCTACTACAGATGATATCTATCGTCGGCCACTTAGCACAGCGGGACTCGGGTTACACCCAAAGCTCTCCCACTTGTTAAGATGTTTGTATTTGTGACTTCTCGCAGTGGGTTGTCCGTGCCGTTCGGCTCGGGGCCGCAGACGAGCGCTGGATGGGCGCGCGACGAGCCGGCGGCGCCGCTCGACCTCGCGCCCGCGCTCATGCTGGATGATCACGTGTGCGGTACGTACCTGACACTCCAGTAGACGGAAACGGAAAGATTGTTAAATCTTAAGAATTGGTTACTTTAAAGTTAGTTTTGATGTCCATGCAAAACTAAACGGAAACTTGAAACACATGTATAGGCACGCGGTACGTGCTGGGCGCCGAGTCGGGCGCGGCGCTGGCGCAGGCGGGCGCCGCGCTGGCCGCGGAGGGCGCGGCGGGCGCCGTGGAGCGCGCGCGCGTGGCCGTGCTGGCGGGCGGCGAGCTGGCGCGGGAGGCGGCGCGCGCCCCGCCACCCCCCGCCGCACTGCCGCCTACCCCCGGCGCCCCCGACGCGCCCGCCGCGCTCCACAACGCCTCGCTGCCGTACGCGGCCGTCAACCTGGTGCAGCAGCGCGCAGATGCGCTCGCCTCGCACGCCGACAGCCGCGGGGGTGGCCTGGCTTCGCGATTCTGATCTCAATCATCCATTTTGGCATGTTCTGTCAGGGTAATAATGAAATTAACGTTAGACGTTAACTATTTATTGACTTAATGGGTCCAAAGATTACTCAATTATCTTCTAGTCCGTAGCTCTTATAATTAAAGTAGCAAGTGTTTAGTTCACGGCTGCTGCAAATGCCCAAACTACGGCAAATGAAGACTTACAATTAAATGAAGAATTACAGTATTAATGATTTTGGAAATCCGATCGGTCCTTTACTCTTTATTTTTTTACCTTGTACCTAATAGTATTTGTAATGTTTTTCGTAAATCTCACTATATCTCATAAGATACAGTGAGATCATTGATATTATTTAAATACTAATCAATAGTCTTCCTTTTGTATTAAAATATTATGTAAACCAATCTTTTTTTTAACTAGCTCCGAAACTGCAGTTTATATGCTTAATAATAATGTTATAAATCTAGTGGTGGCATGCAAAGTGTATGCCTATCAGAATCCTTATAATGTTGCACGGTGGTCATTAAAGGTAACTTATAGGTATTTAATTTCAGAAATCGGATCATTTGAAAAAAATATTCCCTACAACTGCACAATCCTTTCCCTCTTTATTTTATGTATAAGCGAGCTACCTAACCGACATTTTAACTACGTAAATAATATCAATAAGTTCGTGCAATAAAAAAAAACTTGCGACTTATATCTAGTCCAATTGAACACACCCATTGGCCATTACGTATCTAATGCTAAGTTTATTTAGATGTACTTTTAATAAATAACATATTTTATAAAACTAAATTTGGAAATATTTATGTTGTGTGCCCTAGTGGGAAAACTGTCTCAAGTTCTTTACGAAAATTGTGGTGAACCTGACCAAATATAACTGACGCCACTTGATGCCACTTAAAATTAATGTGTAGAACTAAAAGCCTTTATTAGTTTATTTTGCCTAAGATCGCCACGTTACTGAAGCTTACCTCCAAAGTGACGAAACAGACATAAATAGTAGACAATACACAGAAAAACTGGTGAAGGAAAACATCGCGAGTATACCTAGATTCCAAATCTTACAATCTGAGAACCAGCTTTGTGATCAATGCTCAGACCTTGTCTTCGCAGAAAAAAGTCTGTGCCTGGATGTAAGGGCGCGTATTTATTATACATTACACTAACCTAAAACACATTAGTTGCTTACTCTCCATTATTCGGGCATATTTGCCATAAAGACAGCATGAAATATTTTTTTCTGTAGTTCCCTTGTTACCGCGCTAGATGGAGTTGTTAAGTACGGAAAATCTAGATCGTGCGATGGTCTTATTTTTACATTGCTAGCTTTGTTCAGAAGTTAAGCATGAAGGAGTTTTTTTCAAAGAGCACTAAAGGTATCAACACAATATTCGTTATACAAATGTATGTGGCATCATAAAATCGGCGAAATCAAATGCGACAACACTATCAAATATAGTTACGTATGCTACATATACATTATGTATACAATAAGTAAAAACGAACAACGTACCAGAGCCAACCAATGAGATCGCGAGGATGATTAATATAATTGCGCATTAAATAACTTTGAAGTAGTTATTGATGAAACGAAGACGATAATACTCATAATAATAAAGTCCCGCAGAGTGAGCTGTGCAGTGCGCGCGACATGCTTCCAAACAGCGGCGTGACGTCACCCAGAGCGCTGCAACACTGGTGCGCAACGCAGTACATGTGCAATACATGTATAAGTGGCAGCACACACACACGCACACATCGCTGTGTGTGTGTGCGCGCGTGTTGTTGTTATTGTAGAATGCAGAGAGGGCGCGCGGCGCATGCGCGTGCGTCACTCGCCGCTCGACTACTGTGACTGTTTACTCTGAACAGTTACACAAGCTGAATGTCGACCACTCGTCATTATAATACTCGCAACAAAATATCGTTACGTAAATATTTTTGGAGTTAATCGTTTTATTGTTGACTGATACCAGTGCTACTTAAAGATATAATATACAAACACGTATTGTTTGCAGCACACACCTCACGGCCATAGCCAACTCAACCAACATTCCTTTCTAATTCAATAAAAAGCAGTTATTTATAACTACTCTTCTCTTTGTTTATCTCTCATAAGCAATAAATCGTCATCAATAGCTTCTGTAACGTTAAATAACATATTTTATTAAAATAAGCTGAGACGGACTGGAAAAAGAACATGCAATTGAATACGGTGCCAAGTATTGATTTAACAATTACACATAATTTTTTCTCACAGAAAATTTACAGAAACATAATAATTGAAAGGAGAGTTATAAAGGGACACCTTTTCCTTCAAGCAATCTCTTCGAGCACACCTCTGAGTGGATAAAGGAGAATTAAGAAGTAAATAATAAATGTAGACGTGTGTGTGTACTAAGTTATAGCAAAAATAATAGGACTATCTATACTATTTATTTATGGCCAAAGAGAAAGGGATAGGAGAACAAAGATAAACCATAATTATTGATAATAGGTATGGTAATGAATACAAGAATAAAAACATGACAAATGAAATTAAGTGGACAGGTAATGCTCCTTTATTCAACTGTTGCACGCTCTACTTATACAGCGCGTGAATGTAAATTGTCGTTTTTCGTATTTAGTTCCTAAATATTTATAAACAAACTAGCTTTTCGCCCGCGGCTTCGCCCGCGTCGAGGTCGGTTATATCGCGTTTAAAAGAGAACTCTTCAAAAGTCCGGGATAAAAACTATCCTATGTTCTTTCTCAAGGTCAGCTCTAGGTCTGTACCAAATTTCATTAAAATTAGTTCTGTGGTTTAGACGTGAAAGCGTAACTAACAGACAGACAAACAGACAGAGTTACTTTCACATTTATAATATTATAATATATATTATTTTTAGGGATACATAAGTTCATACATGTATGTATTACCTAATTGATGTCTAAGTATTGTTTTACTAGTCCCTGTTGCAGGTCTGCGGGCAAAAAACCTTAGAACGATACAAAATAAGTAGTACCCATCTATCTATACATCATCCATCTATATAATAAAATTGTAGAAAAGTGAAAACTGTACATTAAATATTTAAAAAAAAAGAATAATTGCTGGATGGTCTATGAACGATTCCGAAGCCGAAAATATGATTTTTAGATTTTTTGTCTGTTTGTCTGTATGTATGTCCGGAAGGATCTCCGAAAGTACTGGACAGATTTGATTTAAATTTTCAGAGAATATCAACAAGAGGTCTGGTCAACATACTTTTTGCTTATCATCTCGCTTTTCATGACAGGAGTTGAGCAGCTTTTTATATCTATCGCCAAATATTAAATTATCTAATGAACTACTGAATATATTTCGTTCAAATTTTGCATGAACATTGTCGAACACTTGATACAACATATATACAAAAACCATGACGCTACTATGCGGGGGGCTTGAGCAGTAAAGTTTGGACTGAATTTTTGGACCCACCCGTAACATCGTTTAATACAATTATGAAGTGTTTCACCCAACTTAGTCATTAGGTATGCATAACAATAAATTAGTGAACGACATAGTTATTACCTCGGTTCATCATCAGAAAACATCGTGTGTGAAAATTACAACTGTCTGGCTATCACCGTTCCTGAGATAAAGCCAAGTGACAGACAGACTAGAAATAACTAGAAATATTTGACACCAGGGTAGTATCGTGGTATCGTAAACATGTTTGATTCAAACATCTGATAATGTTTGGGGCGCTCTGTAATCATATTAAAAAATGAAATAAAAAATTTAGAAATAACAAAGCAAGCTTAAAATTAAAAAAGAATATGTATAATAATACCTACATTTAAAAATATGTATATTTCTTTATTTCATGATGTTGAATGTACGTTTTTCCATATTGCGTTACTTTTTTGCGATGATTGTCATTATTAAACTTCATTGTTTTTCACATCTTGATAATCACGCAGAAAAGCGTCGCGGGCAAGAGCTAGTAGAAATCTAAATAACAAGGTAATTTGAATGTTATTTAGATTTCTATGGTAGTACCTTTGTACCAACTTCATAACTATATGGGTTACTTGTCGTATGTTGTGTAGACACAACAGAGGCTCTGTTGTGGCTTTTTTATTTTCTAGTTTTCCTCATTCACTTTGCTCTCGGCGAACGAGCAGTCTAATCTCATGTACAGCGCGATTACGCTGCTTAGTCGTGTGGTTAAAGAACAACACTCAGTTCTGACTTGACAGCAGAATTCGTTGATGATAAAATAATTAATCAAGCTCGACCTTATCTTATCTTTGCATAAATACTCTTTATATGTACATTTCGCTGAAAATAAATAGAAAATCAATGTTAGTAGGCACGTAATAAGCTTAGCAAAATGTAAACCAACATCCTTTTCAAGCAAATGTGTTATTTTTTAAACTAGTAGAAAAACACGGATATTCTTAGGTATAAAGCGGAGCAGAGCGTCGCTTCAGGCCAGTTCAGGCGCTGATCTGTTGTTAATGTGCATTGATTTGCATGCGGTACAGCATTATTGTTATTGTGCCATTGATCCCAGCCAGGAATAGAAGGCGGCGTGCGGCATGCCTCACGGCGACCGCGCGGCCCGCGCACGCACCTGTCACTTAAATCACCATTTTTCTCAACTCATCTCTACTTTTAATCGAAATAGATAGCGCATTTTACTAATATTTTTTTCTTGAACTAGTTTTATATTCTTTTTTCAGCAGTGTCTTTTATCTTTCACTTTGCAACTAAACATAACGATTAATAAGGTAGCAATTTATGAAAGCGAAGACAGTTTCCAAGTCGTAACGGCGCCGTGTATGGCGCTGAGACACGGAGGATGTCCAGCCCCGGGCCACACCGTGCGGCGGTGTTTACGCACCGACAGCGACGTCACTAATCTTTACGATGAAATTTGCACGTGGAGCTGTTTACACGTGTCGTCGTCACTACCGAAGGTCAACCTCGATAACTACTTGCTATTATTTTCTCACGGACATTCAAATGTAGTACGCAATGTACTTTTTACAAATGTTGAATTGTTCCTACTATTGCATCGGCTTCACTTGTCAATAACTATCTGAGTTAACGCTACGACTCCTGATCATCGAACTCTACACGCCTGGATGTCATTAGATTGCCTCTGTATCGATGATTCTCGACTCTGGCCAGTAATTCAGACACCTTCTTGTTGTAAGTCACGAACTTGATTTGTTCCAATGTTCAATCCGTGTAATTTACACCATTAGACCTCAAACGAACATACAGACAAAGACCGTAACACTCAACACTCGCACGTCACGCAATCGAGCAAAAACAAGTATTAAGCTTAAATGTATATCCCATTTGTACAAAGGTAACGGTAATAAATAAGTAAAAAAATTACAGGAACAACGAAGTCTCAGATCGGACGTAAAAGGGCTCAACGAGAAGGAACAGACGTGAATGGAGTTATGTGTCGGCGCGCGGCTCTACCTTCATTGCAGTTGCAATCGGGCCGAAACATAACGGGTTGAACGACGACTTCCAGGCGTTACTGAGTCTGGCTCGCAGGCAACACCTGCACCAGCTACCAATCTCTAATACTGTGACATGACTTGTACTTGTTGTGAATTCTTATAAAAAGACACTAAACATTTTCATTTTGTGGCCAATTTTCTATGTTCCCGGTGTAGTATGGGGAGTAAATATTTTTTTGGTGTCCGTTATAGTAGTTAGGAAGATCAAAGTCGAGTTGGTTGAATATACAAAATGCAATCAAAATGTTAAAAAAAGTCGCCGGCGTCACCTGACCATGTTTTTTAAATGGCGTCTATATACGGCATGAACAACTTTCTTACCCATAAAATAATTCAAATATTGAGCATTTCAAAAATATTGTAATAACAGTAGTAATACATGAGAAGATATACTACTTGCTTGCTTTAGTTTTCAACGTAAATACTAAACTTACTGTCTAAATGTGACACATACGATATGACATGTCGCGTGTGCTACATGACACGGTCTTAGATGAGAAGGAGGTCTTCCTGACTTCACTCAGGTTTTTATTCAAGTACAAAGACTAATTGTTTTATCGAGGTGGAGTAGACGAGTTCGGGAGTAAAAACCACGAATCACGATAATTGGTATTGCACCCACACTGATTACAAATCTACCATAGGTAGCGTGCTCGGTGTGGAGGGAAAGTGGTCACGAAACTTACATATTAGTTAGGAAATCGAGTCATCGAGAGCTTTAGGGTGCTCCCCAAAGGCGGTCGCGCGCGCGGTGTGTGATAGCGCGCCGCGTGGGCCTCACTATCGCGAGCACCGGTTGCGCAAATATCCGCGATAACTTGGTAAACATATTGTTACATGCTTATGTGTTAGTATTACGATCGGTATTTATACAAGTCCGTGCGCAATATTAACATATCGACATTCGATGTAAACAGCCGATAATTCGATTGTAACACGTTTCTGAGACACTTGCTCTAATTATTTTATATTAAGTTTGCTGTCTTGTCTGTTTGAATGTGTTGGCAAATGGCAGCTGCACAGCGCGGTCCTTGTAGAGTTAAGGAACTTGTGTTGGCACACAAAGCGCAGTACCGCCCGGAAGAGCAGTAACAGAGCAGTGAGCGTAGGCCGGCGCGCAGCGGGCCGAGGACGCCGCGCCGTCCGACTGACCCCACTTTATCGGTCAATGTCACCTTCAATCACTCGTAGTGCCACTCACGATTCTATTTGAAAACATTGACGAAATATAATCAATGTAGGTAAGTACCTGCCTACACTCATTAGTAATTACCATTTGAACGTTTTGCTCGCAGTTAACTGTTCTTAAACATTTTTCAGTCATTGCAGTCTTAATTAATTGGAGCCGTTTCAATAAATAATAAATTATTGAATTGGTTTAATTAATTTTTAATATCAGAAACGTTACGCTTTAATATCGTTTCAATGAAACAATCACTATAGACACGTTTCGTGGATGGCTGAAAAGCTAATGAAGTCTTTTATCGGGCGGTAGCAGGGTGCGTTCCTTTAATGGTTGGGTCATGAAAGTTATAAGGCAATGAAACAGACCGAACTGGACGCCTTGGATAGAAGCGTCTGCACACTGCTCACCCCACGAAAGAGGAGCTTAATAAATGCCAAGAACCTCCTTCATCGCTAGATATGATACCACAGGGTTCTCCCTGTGGTATCATATATTGTTCTTAGTTGTTGTTGATTTCAACAACAAAAGAAATAAGATCTTTCCAAGTTCAATGGTCGGTCCTCAAGTTCATTTATAATTACATAAAATGTTAACTAAGGCTAACATTATATAATAAAGTCTGACTTGGCCAGTTCTCACATGCGAATTATTATGTGCGATGACTAGTTACTGCCAGCAAGACATTCAGAATAATAAAATAAGAACCGACAAGTAACAAGTTCAGAACTTGCGAAGGCTATAATATAATTCGTATATGAAAACGAACCTTACGCTGCAGCCTGGTAATTTATTATCCTAAGTTATATTTTATGTTATTATAAATGGGATTCAAGACTGACTAATGAACTTGGCACCCATTTAGATCTCACTTCTTTTGTGCTTGAAGTCAACAACTAAGGCATATATGTTAAACCGACTTTTTGCACATGATTTTTTTGATTTTATAGATACAGGCACTAAATATATAATAGAATCAATTAACAGAAAAATTATAATAAGATAATGAAAACTTACTAATGGTTATATTTAAATAACCGTGTGAGATATGTTTATGGTAGTACATATGTATCTCGCAAAGTCTCTGTAATAAGTAAAGTTTATGAAATATATTTTTTGAGTTATGAGGGGGTCAAAAGTGGCTAAATGGTTCGTGTAAAATTACACATGGGTCTGCTCGCCATCTGTTACATGACTGGGCCCGACATAGATATCACTCTGTACTGGGATCTTTCTATCGTCACTGACAATATCACAATTGTTGCCAATAAGCCTGATTTAGTCTTCATACTCGTCTTTGTTTTATTGATTTAGTTCAAAGCTCGTCCTTCATGTTTTCTTTTCTGTCCGTACGAGATCCGATATCTGCGTCAACAAACTTATGAACGTTATGTAAGCACCCGACGTAAAGGTAGCGTGTTTCATAACAGTGAAGCCGCGGCAGACCTCCTCTGATGAGAACCTTGGCTGCACCACTCCGTCGAGTCGAAGTGTAATAATAAAAAGCGGGCCAAAGCGAGACGGACTCGCGCTCTGCCTGTTACGTGCCTGCCACCACAAATTAAGATCGTCGACAATTATTTGGTGTGTAATACAAATTTATTGTTTTTGAATTGATGCTTGTTCTACAAGATCATTTTTAGTCATGATTCAATTTTTAAGTACTGCATGTGTATCAACTTTGACGCTTTGTAAACTATGTTTTACGAGTTCAAATGGAGAGCAGACCCGAGCACTAGATATCTTTTTAAATTGCAGAGCTTTACGCATATCTGAGAAATGAAGTCAGGACGGACGGGTGTCAGAAAGTGCTTTTGCCTTTTAAGGTACGTTACCTTGAAATTACAGAAATTAGAAATTATTCAACAAAATGGCGGACATGCTAATGGTTAGAAGTGTTTATATTTCATCTAAATGTCTGATCGGAGTTTCTTGCATCGTCAAGGTACGTGCTGCATGATAATAACAAAACGTGAAGGCAGCTTTAGCAATAAGGCCGCACGACATGCTTTGTATCATCGCCCAGTAATTAGACTCTAGTCCCAAACAATGTAGAGCAATTTCATTTGTGAAGATGACAAAAAAGTGAATAGTAAGAAAAGTAATAAGATATACAGTATCGACTTATCTAGTAAGTATATTATATTCACAAGTGTAGGAGGAGCTATTCAAAAAGTATCGCCAGATCTATGTAGTAAACACAGTATTTTAGTTTCGGCAGAGCTTGCCTTTAGTTATGGCTGTCGTATCTTATGTTATTATAATTGGCACTAATCGGTCAAGAGCATAACACAGTTACGCACGTATGTCGATACTTGGGTGCTGCTGTGTGTTGAAGTACTTGCAACTTCGCACATTGTGTGCTGAACACAATGTGCGAAGCCTGACGTTGGTGACAATGCCGACCACGAGAGAAATACCTATTTGTAAAAGCGGTACGATATATTTTCCGTACACACACGTACAGTTTGCGACCTCGATGTTTCAAGGCTGTCCACTAAAACATTACTATGCTTATATCTTCACAGACTGAACAATCATTATGCTAACCAAATTAAATACATTTATTACTATAAGTACTGACGTACTTACGTACGAGTGTACGACTTGAAGCTACATATTTATCTTTTTGCTTACTGCTATTACTCGACAATCGACATATGTCGTGTATTTACTGTTGCTTTGTTTCAATAGTGTATACTTAACACCAGCCGCACCGCTAGCACCGCCAACAAACGCGGGTGTCACTCAGGGCATAACATTAATCCATGGATCACAATTAGAAGAACAAAGCTTCGAAGATCATTTGCAATGAGATAGAGTGTTCCATACTCGTCAGGAGGAGAGCACGCGGCGGCGCGCGGCGGTCGGCAGCCTGCAGGTGCGCGCGCTAGTACGCGGGCTCTCGCTACTGCGCTAGATCGTAAGCCGAAGCTGGCCGACACATATCTCAGGCGGAGATTCTGGTGAGCGGGATATTAGTATCATCGACTCTGCTTCCCAAGTCTTCTGCAGCATCTTATAATTCTTGTCTAAATTTCGCTGTCAAGGTAACATGGTACATGTACATGGTACATGGCCTACTATGGTAACATTCAAATGCGTAACGGGTGTCATGAGAGCCTGGCAGATGAATCAAGCGCTGCCGCGACCACGTCTGCAATCTGAAATAAAACGGTAATATAAAGTGAAAAAATGAATAAAAAAATATGCTATGTTAGTGTTACTTTATTAATATATTTACCATTTATATTGGTGTTATGTTAGTGGTGAGCATATTTTATAATATTACTTAGCCAACATACCTTTACCTCCTAAACGGTCGGTTATGCTGATGACATCACCTCCTACGTAAGTATCTAGCTAGCTATATGTATCGAGTGTGCCAGTCCTAGCAGCTCCGGCACATCCCGACCACCAGCAGCTGACATGGTAAGTGACGCGGCTCACGCAGCGGTAGCCCACAAACAACACTCCTCGACCGGTCGCCGCTCGAATAACGTGAGCACGAGCGAAAACTATTTCATTCAACATATTTGACTTCGTTCCAAGTGTTTTAATACAATACAACGAGCAGCACTCAGTTGTTATTCTGCACATCGTATCTTACATTCATCCTAGTTCATTACTGTTTGGTAAATTGGTAGCATAGTCTACAAGTACACTGTGCATTACTTTGACATTAACAAGGAAACACGTTCACTATTGGATCTCTGATAAAAAATCGCATCTTCTGATATTAACACAACCACTGTAGGAAACATTTTTTTATGCCATCCAGTTGATATGTAATTCTCCCGTCACTGGATTTTTAGTTCTATACGATAAACATGACGTGTGCATTATCCATATTACTATCGTTATATCGCTCCCAGACCATACCAGATAATATTGTTTTCAACAGCCACTGGCTTATAAAAATAGTGCATTATTAGCTGCCAAATCGATGTCAGTGGATAGGAGTAAGTTTGTGCCGGGCATCGCAACCAGGGACCGTCCGGATACTCATTGAAAGGGTTTTTGAAGGGGTTTTTTTAAGCGCTTCAAGAAAAAACCCTATGACATATGTTACACCTTCGAACGGGTTACTGGAACCCTGTTCTGAACAGGTTACCCTTTACTACCCTGTAACACTGTAACAGGGTAACCCACTCCAACCTAAGACAATGCAATATGCACTCTTTATCATAGACATTAGTTTGAAAATAGTATAACCACGAGCGCACGTGACATCTTACCGCCCAGCGGCGCCATTGTTGCATTTACCGAGCGACTTGTAAACATGGAATAAAAATCATTGTAGATATGATCTTACAGTTTAATTTTGCTTGTCGCACTTTTCAAACGTTGTGATATATATTTTTCGTGTCTATACTTGTAGACCAGGGTCGATAATTTTTAAAACCAAATTAAAAAATAGTAGGATGAAACCCATTAGAAAAGGAGGGGAATATTATAAAAATGAAAGGAAAAATAATTTACGGGTGATCTGAGGTCGGGAAGGGGGTGGGAGTGACGTTTGAAGAGTAACAAACGGTTTTTATCAATTTCTGGCAAAACTAAAATTCGTATCGAAAAAAGTCAAATGGCAAAGTTCTAAAAGAAAAAGATCTAAAACTTTTGTGTTTACATTTTTTTCACATAACGTCAAAATTTATGTGAAAAATCTAAAAAACCAAGATTGTGGTTTATTATTTTTATCTTTTACCAAAATTTATTTTTGTAACGAAATTTGGTGAAAACTTACTTTTTTGTGTCCCAAATACGCTGTAATTTATTTGATTAAAAATATTTATTTTTTCACCTTATTTTGAATTAATATAAAAAAACACTCTAATTTTCAATCGAAAATTCACCCGTCAAATCTTCTCAGAAAATGCAAAAAATGAAAAAAAAACTTGTATTCGATTTTTTTTTAAATTATTATAAATAATTTCATCTAAAAAATTTGATCTCATTTTGTGTTCAATAGACCAATAATCGAGGAAGGTTTTAGGCTAGGTATATAAAATTACGCTGCAACTAATAGGAGCGAAGACTTAATGGAAAATGTGGCAAATACGGGGGAAAATATTAATCTTCGAGGGCTTTCGTTCAAAAATTCCTAACTTATATCTTCTAACCACGCGGACGAAGTCGCGGGCAACAGCTAGTTACCTATATGACGTTTCGCGCGTAGGTAGTTTGTCCGAGAGGCGCGACGCGTCGGCGATAGAAGAAAATCAGCCGTAGTCTTAGTAAAGCAATGAGGGGCCGCTAGGGTGCAAGTATGCAGCTCAAGTTTAGTGGGTAATTCAGGGTAACACGAATAAAAGCCTTTCGTGAAGGTAACCACTTCAAAGGGTTAAGTTATTGAAGGGGTTAACCCCTTCACGTGGTTACCATAATGAAGGTGTTAACCATTTCGCTGGGTTTCGAGGATGTAACTCGAACAAAAGGTAACACTGCGATATGAGTTACCCCGTGTACGGGTTACCCTGTCAAACGGCTTAACTCTAAAGTGGGGTTGTCCGGTCCCTGATCGCAACACAACAAATTTAAGTTTCTTTAAATAAATGAGAGGCGACACCTCGCATTGAGGCCGCTGAGCGCCGCGCCGCAGCTCACCAACACCAACCACGCCAGAACCGAACACTGCTGGATGCTGACTTGCCATGTTCCATTGCGTAGGGTATGCCTCACTTCTCAGAAGATCTCGTCTTTTCGCAAACATCGAATCAAGGTGCTTCGCAATATAACCCAATTCATTTCCAAAAAGGCCACTTCAAACCTTTTTCTAAACACATTAATTTTTAATTTGTGTGGACAACAGTGCTTCATGCATAATAACCTACTATTGATCGCATGTAAGCTGATGAACTTCAACATCCATACCTATTAGGTATACTAAAATACTACTTTCAAGTATTCCCTTTCGGTGACGCGTTGCGATGTGAGCTAAGGACGCATCAGGACCCCACAATTCTCCCGTAATAGGATGTTGGAGAAAGCCCGTATCTCGCGGAACTCGACACCGGTACTGTGCCGGCACTATGATCTTATGTCACGCGTCGAGCGCTGCTCTTATCTCATCTCATGTGTCATACTGTACGTGGTCTCTGACGTCGTATCAATAAATATTAAGGAACTATTTAACACATAGTCCAAGTGTTTTACAAAATAGGGTTGTACAGGCTTCAGCAAACATCTGAAGCACGGTGCCACCAACAAGTGGGCTGGTAATATTACCTAGTTGTGATCCTGTCTGACTAGGAACAAAGTACTACAGATTACTACAGAAATTAACAATAAATTTCATTAAGAAAGTGATGGCGACAACGATTTCCTCGAATATCATCATTGTAATTCTATAAAAGTGAAGGAGGTTCGGAAGATGTTCAGGTGTTCTTCGCAAGTGTTCTTTCATCATTGGTCATATCAATCAGTCACATAACTTGTTGACAAGAATACAAGAAACAAAGTACGAGCTCGAAAACGATTTCCTAGAGAGGATGAATTAGGATTCGTCCTGCGACAGGTTGCTAATAATTATATTATTTGTATCCTGCCACTTGTAAGTACATATAATACAAAACCCAGTAATGTGACTAATGTCAGTATTTCCTATCAGTGAGCATCGATGCGGAGCCGCCACGAGCCGCGAGTGCCTCTAACGGGTACATTAGCATTCATTAATGATTCTTGGAACAAGCGGCTGCCATCAAGTGCAACGCTGTCACAATGTTCTAACTTGTACTTATTTGAAAGAGCATTGTGAATATATGTCCACTATTTGTAGTAAAATAATCTTGGTATCTCTGATTTTTTTCTGATTCCACAAAATAGATACTTATCCAGTGTCGTTCTCTATGAAATAGTGCATTCAGTATTAATAATAGTAACACAGTAGATATGTGTTATACTTATAAACTAATAAAGGTTTACGTATTAGCTAAATCAAATATGTATGTCTGTTGTGTGAAGCACTCGGCGCTAGCAGTCTCTAACTCTAACGAGCTTGGCTCGCTGGGAATTTGGGTCGATGTGGCCGCGGCGCTGGTGAGAGTGTTCGGGGAGGATATTATATATTTGTCTCTTAATTTATTTAATTTTAGCTAATCAAGATCCGAGAAAACCCGCTTTTAATGAGTTTGTTTACTCGCAGCGCGAGGTGCGCGGGCGCGGCGCGCGCGCTCCGGCAGTCAGCCCGCGGCAGTGTCGCCGAGCGCCCGAGTGCACCCGAGCCGCGCCGACCGCGTCCGAGCGTCCGCGTTACGAGTGTCCGACCGTGTGAAGCATACTGTGGATGCAGTGCGAGTGTGTGTGACTCTACCCCCCTCTAAGCATTCAAGCTGTCTGTGCTTTAACTCTTTAAGCACGCTTTATATTCATTAAGAAGCAGTTTTGTCGCGTGATGCTGGCGGCCAGGCCGTGGTTCCGCAGCCAGCAGCCCCCAGCCAAGACGGCGGCGCGCTGCGGGCCCCAGAGCCGCGCGCCCCTCTCTGCCGCCGTTCACCTTAAACTGCGCAGGTTCTATTGAATATCATTAACTTCATGTTTTCTGAATATAAATGGCGTAATATTCTGCCATATATTATTACGAACTCGAACTAGCGAGTTTTTTTTTCAGTAAATCAGGAAATCAGCTGTAGTTAACCTCGAATGAGGCATTTCTGTTTCGCCCTTCACCGAAATGATTTTCTTGAGTTGGGGGCAATATATGACCATAATTTCAAAATTAACAGAAAAATTAATCTGGTTTTGTAAAAAATCCGGTGACCTAACAATATCTACGGATAAAGTATAATCCGTGATGAACTGGTCGCAGGATGGCAGCCAGAGTCGACCCCATGACTCTCGCTTAGGCTGTAGAAGTGGCTCTGGGTCCGACGTCTCCCCACGCTGAAGCCTCGATGTGGGTTGAACTCATTATTGTTTCAACCAGGATAACAAAGGATGGATAGCTGATGTGCGCCTCGCAGTATTCTACTAATGTTATCTATTTGATAAATATCTTATCTATTTAGAAGTATTATTGATTGACTTACTGTTTTGAATAAATAATTTAAGTGTATTTCAGACAGTTTGTATTCTCCTACTGAACATAGGCATCGAAATGTCGTTAAGCATGGCGACTAGCTGGCGTCAGCCGAATAAATTAAATAAAAGCTTATTAATTCGGGTGTTTATTTTATAAATTTGCATAATTTCAAAATTATCTCACGTTTAATGAGTTACTTATTTTTATGTAACAATTAAATACTGAAACAACTTAAGCAAACCGCACGTGTAACAATGAGGCCCAGGTGGAGGCTCTCGGCCACTCTCGGGTCGCCATGCCGCGCGCACTCCGGCCCGCTCGCCGCCGCGCCGCCGCGCCGCCGACTGCGACCGCAGTCTTGTCACAAGTAGAGCAGCTCTCGCTATAATTGTAACATATTATTGTCACTCACATTCACTTCGCATTACGACACTATTTTTATTGCGCCGCTAAGTACTATAGAAATCTATTTATTATCTCATAGTTTGATCGTAACATCGTTATAGTAGTTTAAGTATTCTTTATATATTGTATTTTAAGTATTTTTTTATCCCGCTGGCTACGTGAAATCCATGCCAACAATTGGCAGGATACAGCGCAGGACCGCACAGAATGGAGAGTTCTCGTTTCGGAGGCCAAGACTCACTTCGGGTCGCTGAGCCGAGAAAGTTAGTTAGTTAAGTATTCTTTATCAGAGTTTATCTTTATTTACCTTTATCCCTGAAAATTGATAATTAATATAAGTGCATTCACTACATCGGTTTTCGAGCATATTCTCAATTATTAAAGATGTTTGAGATAATAATAGTATACGTACCACGTACTCGCGTATCAAACTAATAAATAATCGGCAGAATGTGAGATAAACAAATAATGTTATGTTCAATAATCATCATTCGTCCACTGCTGGACGTAGGAATCCCCATCCCAATTGCTCGCCATCGAGACCTATTTTCGGCTGCTCGCATCGATACAAATCCAACAAACACACAACGTCCCTACAGGGATACAAAGGTGTTTCATAAAAAGAGGTTCTAATCGACAGATGCATATTTGTACGTTAACTTCTTTGGAACTTTAATTTAGAGCAATCTGACTCGGACGTAGGGTTTCTTTTGTTTAGTGACCGCAGCCGACTTGTGAATGGAATGCGCTCTTTTTAATTTAATTGAAACAATCATTTAATAATTGTAAGCAATATATTGCTTTATTTACAATGTAATCTTATTAAAGTAAACGTTAACTTATTTAGTAGATAGTTCGGACGAGCTCTTGTTTTTTGGTAAATTTTGTACTATCCAATAGAATTATTTCAAATACGTTCAATTTCAGCAATGAAGGTGTCACTAAATGACTATCTATTTCAGTGGGTAGACATATTTTTAGAACCCACAATGTCTACATCTGGATATTCTCGTTCACTGTCAAAAGTTTCTTCATAGACAAAGAGTTTACATGTAAATGAACCATTGGCTAACCGTTGAACTAAATTTAATAAAATTTGCAATCCCCTGGTAAACTCTGATCCCACAAAAGGATGTTTTTAAGAAGTTACTTAACTGAACCGTCCAGGGCCCCAATTCTGCTATTTACAATGCCCATGACTGACTGAAATTTGGTTTAAAATGTCAATTTTCGTATTGTCTTAAGCATTTTTCTACACAATAATCGGAAATTCAGTACGGGCCGGTACACTATAATGTCAATACAACTAACTTCCAATTATTGTATTGGAAAAATCCTTAAGAGAATAAGAATAATTTCAAATTTAATTCAATTGCCATTCATCCATCGGTCATTGTTTAATAGCAGAATCGGGACCCTATACATGTTGGTGGTATAGCGTTTAATGCAAATAGTATTGAGTCAGGTCAGAATTACCAAATTCAATGTTCTACCTTAATATATGAAATGATGTTGTTTTCAGTGTTCATCCTTGTCAGCGTTACAAAGACTAGGCTACGCCCGTCCTGCTCACACAGCGCCCCTCAAATACTACCATGCTGCACTGGTACGTTGCAAATATTTTTAACCTTTAAAAAGAAGTGCTAGCTCAAGCTTACGCTAATTTGTTCGTAATGTTTACTTGCAGGCTATGGCGCGCTCTGGCGTGCGCTGCTTTAGTGGCACTAGCGCAGCTCGAGAGTGCCGACTCTAACGATGCAGGTGCATACATTATTAAGTGTAACTTACATTTCTTTAGACGTCCAAAAAGATCTAATTGCTAATCACAACCGTATGTTATTAAATGATGTAACGGTTTACTCAGGCGTATTTATCGGGGAAGCCCGACTAGTTTCGGACCCAACCGGAGTCCTTAATCATGAGCAGACGCGGCGGGATCGCGAGTAAACCGTTACATCATTTAATAATGAATCATTCTCACGATAGTTACTATCAAAACAACCGTATGTTTTTATTATAGGCAGTGAGAAGGATAACTCTCGCATCATCATGGTGATGAGCGTGGCGCTAGACGGGTCCGCGGACACGGCAGGCGCTCTGGGAGCGCTCGTGGTAGCGGCGCTGCGGGCGCGAGGCATGCGTGCGGCCAGCGTGGGCGCGCCCGGCGCGTGCGGCGCCAGCATCGCGCGCGAGTGCCGCCACGCCGTGCTGCACGCGCTGGTGAACGGCGTCGCGCACGCCGCGCTGCTGCCCGTGCCGGCCGCGCGCCCGCCGCACGTGCTGCAGCTGCGCGACTACGGCCTGGAGGAGCTGGGCGATGCGCTGCCGCCCGCGCGCCTCGCTTGCTATGCCTCGCCGCCGCCGGCACCTGCCATG
Source organism: Trichoplusia ni (assembly GCF_003590095.1). Taxonomy (NCBI): domain Eukaryota; kingdom Metazoa; phylum Arthropoda; class Insecta; order Lepidoptera; family Noctuidae; genus Trichoplusia; species Trichoplusia ni. Next base: position 12,009,208 of record NC_039481.1, read on the forward strand.
CATCTCATCCCGCGCTCACTACTCGACTTTGCTGATGACACTCTGGCTAAATTGTACCGGCTATCGAATGAGGATATACCTGAAGGTGTTACGGAAAGTAACCGGTAAGATTAGAAACGTATTTTACAGAAGTTTTTTCATGTGATGTCAGAAGTACCTAATATTTACAGTAATCATATATAGTGAAGGTTGGTTAAAGGAGTTCGCTGATTAAAAGGTACCGACTAATCGTAATATTAATGATGAAAAAATTATTTTAGAAACCATTCCTCCTGCTCGACTGCAACATGGAACTCAAAGTCTGGATTTTCTCCTGAATGGTGCTCGCCAATAAATGGAACGTGCTCTATATTACTAACTGACAATGAGACCGAGGCACGTGTCCTCATTGATGTAATTTGTCGTTACAAGTTGTTTGTGCACGTCGTGGCGCTAGGCACCCTACTGCAGGCGAGAGCAGAGCGGCTGGCGGCCCAGTCCCGCCCGCTGTTGCTCTGTTCACGAAGCTTGCACCGCGCCACGCTCGACAGCCACCAACTCGCTGCCCTAGCACTTCCACCTTGCGAGAGCACAGAAGTCGAGTGCCCATTTGATCCATATCGTCTAATGAAACTAGTGAACGTGCGAGAACTACAATCTCCCAGTGCCATCAGTGTAATGGGGCGACTCGCTTTAAATGAAACTGAATTACAAAATCTTGTCCACCGATACCGTATATCTGGACCAGAAGCGGCGGCAAATGAAACACTCTCTCGACATCCGAAATGGACCGGGCGTCGTGGCGAGGTACGCACCGCCGTCATGATACCCAAACTAACGAGCCGCGAGGCGTACGACGCGAGTGCGCTGATGGCGGCCGCGCTGATGGCGGAGGAGGACTCCGACTCCTCAGGAACTGTCAACTTTAAGGTTGAGTTACTCGATGATCAGTGCGCGTCAACATTGGCATTTAAGTATTTAATCGACGCTCTTGGTGCGGAGTTTGGCGCTCTTTCTGGCGTGGCGGGACCGGCTTGCGGTGCAGCCTTCGCCGACGTAGCGCGTCAAAGCCCCACTCTCGCCATGCCTGTACTGGGTTATACGGCGCAGGCACCACCGCCCGCAACCGCTGCTGAGTTTGCAGTGCTGATGGCCGGTGACGCACGACTCTATACGGAAGCCTGGGCTGCTTTCACTGCGCACATGCGCTGGCGGCGAATTGCCGTACTCAGCGAACTGGCCACACGCGCAACACTAGACGTAGCAAATTTGGGAGCCGATATCATTGTTCATGTCGAATTGCCAGCTGCAAGTGACTTAGTCAAAGTCGACAAAATATCGCAGGTAAAATATATCTTTTTAAACATTATTATATTGGTTTTTGATAACCACATCACAAAAAACTATAGTAGCGAATCAAGATTAAAAAACCATTGTAACGGTTGCAGTGGGCTCTGCGCGTGGCGGCCGCAAATGGACGCGTGATTTATGTATGCGTCGAGGACGCGCGGGTAGTCCGCGCCGCGCTGTGTGCTGGGCTTGCCGCCGGCCTCACCCCCGCAGCCGGCGCCGTGTGGCTGCTGCCCGCCGCCCTACCCCCGCGGTGGCTACACCCCGCGCCGTTGGATGCGCACAACTGCACGCTGTCGCAGTTAAGGGACATGGCCGCCGGGCATTTGAGCGTGGCGCCCGCCTGGCTAGTGGAGTGGGATGAGCGCGAGCAGGGCGCGACCGACGCGGAGCTGGCGTGGCGGCGGCGCTGGCGCGAGCACTGCCTGCGCTCGCGGCGCGGCGCCTGCCTCCGCGCGCCCGCTCACGCCGCTCTGCTCTACGACGCGCTGCGCATGTGGGACGCTGCACTGCGCCGCCTCCTACACGTTGAGCCAGCCGCGCTGGACAACTTACATAAAAAGACTACTGCCAGGTAGCTTCATCCTTTCCAGTCGCGTACTAAACTCCATAAACTAGAATGTAGCTGCGCCGTATATGATATGATATATTATAATTCACATATTAGTTCACATTGAGTAGTTCAGGACCATCTGATTTCTACTTCTGCCACTCCTGCGGAGCGGGCGCGCCTCCTGGCTATGAGTGAGTGGGAGTCAGGTCTTTGGCTTTACGCACTACCGTCGTCGAATATAGGCACCTTGTTCGACGACACAACTTTCCGTCTCGCTGCTGCCTTAAGACTAGGTGCTTCATCTTGTTCTCCGCATCGCTGCCACTGTGGTGAAGAAGTCAACAGCCTCGGACACCACGGTCTATCATGCAGCCGTAGTGCAGGTCGCATGGTTCGTCACGCGAATATTAATGACATTATCCGTCGAGCTCTTGTTGCCGTCGGCGTACCTGCTGTATTAGAACCTAATGGTTTGGTACGCGATGATGGCAAGAGACCGGACGGTATGTCTTTGTTCCCTTGGAAGATGGGTAGGCCTTTAGTGTGGGACGCCACTTGTGTCAATACTCTTGCGCCATCTCACCTTCCCGGTTCTTCGAGCTGCGCTGGCTCTGCTGCCGCGGCTGCTGAAAACCTCAAACGGCGCAAATATGGTAATCTAGTTGGTAGTTACTTCTTTGAGCCGTTTGGGGTTGAAATTTTGGGCCGTGGGGGCCGAGTGCCAAAACGCTTTTTAAAGACCTAGCAAAGCGTCTCGTTGACACTTCTCGTGACCCAAAGGCTGGCTTTTACCTCGCTCAGAGGATTAGCTTTGCCATTCAACGTGGCAATGCTGCCAGCCTTTTGGGCTCCGGCAGCGATGCCGATGAATTTTTTGAAGCTTTAATTTAATAATTTTTTGTTTTTTAACTTGTAAATATTTAACTCTGTAAAATTGTAAATAAAAATTTAGTAGTGTTTGATGTATGAATCAAGGAAAAACCAAAAAATCACATATTTCCTCACTTTTACATGTCTTTTTGTGTTCGCTAGAGTGAACTATTCCTATCTGATTGCCCATATCAAAACAAACTCTTTTAAAGTGTATTTGTATGAACTAATGCAGTGTATTTCCTGGGCTGGCTTTTTGAGGAAAGCACTAGATTAGCTTGAGCAAACCTATGCCAGCTAGCGACATGCAAGCGTCACCTAGCTCATGGGACTCAAGGAATTTTGTCCAAACAGTCAAAGTCACAGTCAAGTTTGTAAACAGTCCGACCTGTTCATATATTTTTTGGAAGTATGTATCTGCATCCTCCACAAAAACCATGACTTCGAGTGGCTTTGACCTAGCAACAGGAGCGTACTGTCCGGGCGCATACTTTATATATGTCTGGATGGAATGTTACAGTAAAGTTTTCGCGTAATTGTCACTCTTAAAAATAATAAGTGCCCATGCTCTTGTGCAAGTACTTGAATTGCTTTCTTTTTCTTCGCTTTTACTGACTTGTTCCGCGTCTACTGATGGTGCAACTGATTTTTTTCCATAGCCAACTACCTAGCCACACATACTCCAACGTTGATGTGTAAGCGTGTATTTTTAGACGTGGGTTCAAAAGGTCCCAGTGCTGTTGGCAGTCCCAACCTTATTTATTACTTGACACATGGGCGTAGCCGTACTGGGGCAAGCTGGGGCGAAGTGTCGAATTGACGTGATTTTTAAGTGAAGAATGTTGAAGAGTTGGACATTGTGTTCAGTTTTGTTTTATTTTACTGGCTTGAAACGCCTTAAAAGAGTGGGTGATCTTTTGTATTGGGCTTCTCGCAGTTTTGAAGTATTCAGTTACATTATGCAGTACAGGTTCTATGACATAAACGAATGACAAAGTATTGCGAGTTCTCTTCTGTTTTCTAAATCAGAAAAAGGGAATCTTCTAAGGTTCTTGATAGGCAAGCATGATTCGCGAGTCCACAACCCATACATATATCGACATCATGTACTGAACTACTTACATATGTATTAAAGATGAATTCAAACGGATATTTATTGTTTTTACAGGTCTCTAATAAAGGACGTTACAACGGTCCAATATAAAGGTCTAACTGGTGAATTCGAATGGAGCGGAGGAGACGCCAGCAGCGTGACACCGGCGCGGGCCGCCCCGCTGGTGCTGATGCAGTGGGAGAACGGCACGCGGCTGCGAGTGGCCAGCTGGCGGCGAGGCGTGCTGGCGCTCGGGCCCGCCGCGCCGCGCTGGCTCACCGCCGACGGCCAGCCGCCCGACGACGGCGCCGAGCGCTGTGCGCTGCAGCCCCTGGCCGATCTGCTGCACGTGGACTGCCGCGCCGCCTTCGTGGTGCTCGGCGCACTAGTGCTGGCGCTCACGGTGGCAGCGCTGGTGGCTGTCGCGTGGAACTGTAAGCGCCGCGCCGAACGCAAGTATCGTGAGCGCCTGGCTGCTCTCGGCCTCACTCGGCTGGATCCCAAGCCCGGAGGGCTTGATCGATGGGAGATTCCTCGCGAGCGAGTCGTAATCAACCGCAAGCTCGGAACAGGCGCGTTCGGCACCGTATATGGTGGACATGCGTTACTTGCCGAGGACCGCGGGTGGTCCGCCGTAGCCGTCAAGACGCTCAAAGCCGGAGCTTCCACCGAGGAGAAACTTGATTTTCTGTCCGAAGCAGAGGCAATGAAGCGATTCGATCACAAAAACGTAGTAAGGTTACTTGGGGTGGTCACAAAGACTGAGCCGGTTTGCACGGTGATGGAGTTCATGTTGTACGGTGACCTGAAGAACTACTTACTTGCACGTCGGCACCTGGCGGCGGGTGAGGCCAGCGAGGCGGGCGAGGCGCTGGCGGAGGTGTCGGCAGCGCGCCTGACCAGCATGGCACTGGATGCAGCGCGAGCGCTCTCGTACCTGGCGCAGCTACGCTACGTGCATCGTGACGTGGCCGCGCGTAACTGCCTCGTTAGCGCACACCGGGTTGTCAAGCTTGCCGACTTCGGCATGACACGCCTCGTGTTCGAAAACGACTACTACCGGTTCAGCCGCAAAGGAATGCTGCCGGTTCGATGGATGGCACCCGAGAGTCTTGCACTTGGTGTGTTTTCGCCCGCTTCTGACGTTTGGTCGTTCGGGGTATTGCTCTACGAAATAGTCACATTTGGTTCGCTGCCGTTCCAAGGCCTCAGTAACGCCGAAGTGCTAGCAAGAGTCAAAGCCGGCCATACTTTAGAACTTCCACCTGGTTTAAAACCCCAACTGTAAGTGAATGTATTTTACTAATAAACTCCAGTAGTATGTCTGTGAGTCGACACTGAGCGCTTAGGTGAACACTTGCGATTGTCATCTGCAGGGAGGGCCTGATCAAGTCGTGCTGGCAGCAAGAGCACAAGGCGCGGCCGTGCGCGGCGGAGGTGGCGGCCTTCCTGGCGGACTCGCCGCGCCTGCTCACGCCATGCCTGGACGTGCCGCTAGACGCGCTGCCCTTGGACCACGACGGGGACCCCTGGAGACTGTCGCGTGATCGCGCCGAGGTAGCTGAGCATTGTCTTCCTTATATCCTTTGCGATGCAGACGTGATGTACCATGCATGAGTACGTACTTACGTATTATTTACGACTTTGTGTTGCAGGCGCGCTGGGTGTCATGGGCGGCGCCGGCCTCGGCCGCCACGGACACGACCTACCTGAGCACGGACGCGCCGCCGCATGACACCGACGCCTTTCTGCCTTGACGTCAAACCGGGCGCCCTCACTTTAGCCCGTTCCGTTAAGAATGCATGGGAGTTATCGCAATATCATTCCAATTGTTTTCTAGTCAAAATGCAGGTATAGATATAGTAGTAAGGATTATTAGTATAATATTTTGTACATAAGTTATCCTATAAGTTTAAATTAAAGTATGTCGTTTTATTAAATATAATTTGTTTAATTTATTTTGCCTATAACATTGGATGTGGGCACACTAGAGCACTAGAACCCGCGAACACTCAACAGTGGCTCAGAACGCTCTCACCCCTACGTGCTCGACCTGCTCACTCTTCGTAGCGATCTTTTCAAAGAACTCTTATGTTCTAGCGATTTGAATAGTTACGTTATTAATTGATGATTTCTTTTCAAGGTAAAAGCAACAGCAACGTGCTGCTTACAGACAAATATAAAAAAGAGAGATTTAAATCGTGGACTCACTTATCTCGTTTTTTGGACGATTCTGTTGCATCCTACTAATTCCTACTTATAATATTTTAACCATGATAATTTGTATGTATGGATGAATGGGTGTTTATTCCCTTTCACGCAAAAACCTGTGAAGGGATATAGACGAAACATGGTAGGTACACAGATAATTTATTACCCGGAACATAGACATAGGAAAGCTTTATATACCGATTTTAAGTTCGCGTTTAATCGTTTTCGATTTGTAATTGTAAAATAAAATCGTCGTTCTCTTGTTACTGCTGGTGTAAGCGCCGTTATAGAACCCAATGTTCGGGTACGCAACGATCGTAAGAGACCTGATGGAATGTCATTGCTGCCTTCGGAATTGAATTGGCCTTTGGTGTGGGACGCGATATTTGTCCTGCATCATCACATGTTCTAAGTTTTGCGGCTACACTGGGAGCTGCTCCTGGCACCGCGGAAACGCTAAAAAATTATAAATAACCGAAGATATAATTCGATATTGGTAACTAGCGACGCGCCCCGGCTTAGCTCGGGTTCAATGTCAAGATACAGAATTTCCTTAAAGAAAACGTTCAGAGCTACTGCTAAATCGCATCAACAACAACTGCTTGCCGCGGAAACTAATATCTTCTAAGATATTAATAGCAATCAAGTGAAGTGGAAGCAACTAAGCAACTACAGTAATAGCAATACTTGTTACGATTAACGTACTTATGTGGGTAAGAATTTATTAGTTTTAACAGTCCATGTTAACAAAAATAATGATTTAATTCGAATGGCTGTGTGTGTGTTTCTGTACTAATTTTTTTTTTTCACACAACGCCATCTAGTCTCAAACTAAGCAGAGCTTGTATTATGAGTACTAGGCGACTGATAAACATACTTATATATTTCTAATCTATCTACCTATCTATTTAACATTTTTTATCTTTTATACAGTCAATCTGTGACTATATTTCAAAATTAAGATAAATAACACTTCTAATAAAAATTACCAATTCTACAGAAAGGTATATTAAATACTCAATTTATAAATACTTAATTTATAATATGTTCTTTTAATTTATAATGAAAACACCGCGGAATTAGGTGCCTTTACCTTACTTTCATGTCAAACATTTGACATATTTTGATGTCTGTCATAGTTTGAAAAGTAAATTACTTAAAAGAAGTCTTTATTGTTTTATATATTGTCATAAAACCTACGTAGTAGCCAGCGGACCAGTCACTTACATTTTACTTGATCAGGTAACTTCGCAATAAAACTATAACCATGACTAAAAAAAGGTAAATCTTTCCCAACGTTTCAAAGGAGCTAAAATATGGAGGATCATAAGTTCCCAAGAATCTATTGAAGAGCGTCAGGCGAGAGTTGATGCCGTTCGGAACATCAGGCTACAACTCGCCCCGTAGCGTTAATTGCGTTTGATATCTCAGCGTATCTACGCATCTGCTTCTAGATCTCTAGAGGCAAGTGCAGAACATGCGCGACAGTCCGCTGATCGTGAACGTCACGCATTGTATCGCGAGTCGGAGACGTTTACTGATAGAAAATTATGCTCGAGTTCTCAGCGAATTTGCATATCTACTAATAAGTCTTTTGAAACAAGTGATGAACGTGATGGTCAACAGTCTGACCGAGATAAACATAAATTGTACCGAACACTCACACACTAAAATATTCATAATCAATTAGAAAGTCAGGAAGAAAGAATAACTGGAGAACGGCATTATGAGACAGAAAAAGAGCGCAACGAACATTTCAATTCTGGTCGCCTTCGACATTCTTTGAACAATGTCGAAATCATCTGACATAACGTATCGGATGTGTCTTAAAATGTTGCCGCAAGGCATGGCGGCCTTAGGTTGATAAGGAACGGAGTGCATTTTCCTATACTCCCATGATTGACTGCGCTACAGATTCCGACATCAGTTATGGTTCGGTATATATTAAGAAGGTTTTAAATGGCAAAAAGAAACAAACGGTATGTTCTTCTCAGTTGGGAAAGTACGTATTGAAATATTAAGAATGGTAAGCGGTGACCATTCATATTCCATTTTTTGGTGCAACAGATTTAAGAAGGCCGATTTATGCTGACATTGAATGTGCAAGCCCAAGTTTACCACCTTATTGGTCATTATTGCCTAAAAATTAACCAAAGTTTTTACAAATATATTTCGTATCGAATTATCATGACATGAAAATGACCCACCGGCTCATATTTCTGACCGGCAGAAGCACGCGATCGGTGTGTAATGGATTGAAACACTCTACCATCATCTTGAGAACTTGCTGCCACGTCCCCACGCTATTAGACGACTTTGTTTGGGTATTATTACAGTGTGTATGAAAAACCCTGTCCAATCTTTGAAGGAAAAGTGACTTGCCAGAGGTGCAAAAAAAAATAACATGACTTTCTATTAGTAAAAGAATTTCCGAAATCGGTTCAGCATATGTTGAGATTATCCCCCCAATTCACAGACTCACAAATTTTACCTCTTTATGATATTATTTAAAAAACATTCCTTAAGTTTAATTTTTCCTATATGCACGTGATAGAATTTAAAAATACACATATAACAAGAGAAAAGAGAGTATTGAAATATGTATGGTGAAATCAATTCAAGTAAAAATATATTTTGTAGGTACACATAATTGTATTTTATTTTTACAATAACAGAGCTAGATTAAGACAAATTATAACTGAAATGTAAAAATAGAGGCATTTACAGTATAAATGGTCAATAGAAACATTTATATACTTATCTCTTAATTTGTACACAGCAACAGGTAAACAATAACGTCCGTTCACTATCGTAATCACACTGCTCCAACAAAAATTGTCCTCGCTCTGGCGAAGTAAGGGTTTATATCTCAAATACCCCCACTACTCAACAACAATCATAACTAATACTCTTTAAAGTCTTTATATATTTAAACAGTGTATAATTATTAACGAATAAGCCGATAATTTATTGGTCATTTTATAAATTTTAATCAATTATTTTATAATGTTGCATATCTAATACTTTTTAAATAACAATATTCTAACACACGCACATAACTTACACATACCTACTTATATTATAAAGCTGAAGAGTTTGTCACGCTTGAACGCCCTAATCTCAGAAACTACTGAGCGGTATAAAAAAAATATTTCAGTGTCAGTCCATTAACTCAGGAAGGCAATAGGATATATATCTACTATCAATCTATGATTAATAGGAGCAGATCAGTAATGAATTATGTTACAACTAAGGGCAGAAACGCAAAAAAAGTAATCCGATTTAAAAAAAATCCTAAGTTATATTTTCTAACCACGCGGACGAAGTCGCGGGTAACAGCTAGTAATAGATAAATTACACCCAGACACAGAACAAATGATCGTACTCATCACACAAACATTTGTCCTGGGTTGGAATCGAACCCACGACCTCTGGTATAGCAGTCAGGGTCACTAACCACTAGACCAACAGGCCAGTCAATTATGCATGTATTATACTTAAAAAACTTAGATAACCTGGAATACCTCTCCCTAAAAAAAATCGGTTCTCATTAATTCGTCATAAGTCGACGTTGTTTAAGATCTTTTAGTCTCAGTCTGGATATGTTCTGTTTATATTATGTATGTACTCAATATATGAGTACCTATGTCTGTCTGTTATATATTGTCTACTACTCGTATTGGCGTTGTGTGAGTGTGAATGCTTACTCGTATTAAAACTGTGATATCATCTAAAACATTTAAGGACATTAAATGCCAAACAGAGCAATTTCGTTTGAATTGAAAACTTGTAACGTATTAAGTTTGATAAGGATTAGTACCATATCAACAAAAACACCTTTATCCCTTACAAAGTTAAAGCTAAATTTAAAAGATAGACATATATGGTGTGGCGGATTTTTACAGAAACTTTTAACGTATTCAATATTGTAGTTCATGATTTTGAATCTCTTAGGGTCAGGCTAGTTCTCAAGGAAATTATATCAGTATCTACATTAGAAGACTGTAAATTTATTAGTGTTTCTCTACTATATTATAAGTACCTACTCGTACATACGTATACACGTTCTATCTATCAAAAATACCGCATCAGAATATTTCGCGTAGTTTTAAAGATTTAAGCATGGGAACACAGGAGCAACTTTGTTAATAACGCGGTAGTTAACTTTGTTATCAGTGAAATTGAAACAACTTTCTGAAACTCAGGCACAGAAATAGAAGTTCAGTAGTCCTTAGTTCGTATGCAAACCAACTTAAAAACTACAAACACTAGGAAACTACACATAATCCTACAAAAACTAAAAAACAAATGAGATATTGGTAAAACGTTATTTAATCGAGTTCAGCATTTGAGGAAAACGGCATGTATGGCATTGCTTATCACGTTTCTATTATTGGCACAAGCTGGCCTTGTAAAGGCGTAGTAAAAACGAAAATTGACTCCAGAGAAGGCCGTCAAGTGCGCCGAGTCGGTGTTGTGTCCTGTATTAGTGCCTCATGTGGTCGTGTGTGCTGCTGGGCGCGCTGGTCACGCTGGGCGTGCTGGCGGCGCGCGCGGGCTCGCTGCCCTGCGACGAGCTGGCGCGCCTCCACCAGCACCGTGAGTACCACCGCCTCGCCCTTCTGTCTCACCTATCAATGATGGTGCATATAAAGTTATTGCGCTCAGTAATCATTTTAAGGTGTGCTCATATTATAGGAGAACTTCATCAACGCAAAAAATAATAATAAGGGAGTTCTGCGAATACTTGCACAGATATAAACAAGTGGCCAGGGTTATCCATCAGCAGTATGCTTTGAATTACAAACTTGTGGAATCTAAGGTGCCGTATAAGTATATAAGTATGTGCCCGACCCAGTTCTCGAAAGTGGTCATATCACACTGTAGGTACTGGGATCGATCTATCATCACTGACATGTTTCGAGTACTATTGCGTTGATAAAGTTCTCCTATATTCTTTTTTATCATATTATATCGTCCATCTAAAGACAGCGATCCGTTATATTTTTATTATAATATGTATAATTAGATGATTTATCACAACATAATATTACCTTGAGGACTACTTTTAATTACACAATGCCCAACAAACGATAGCCAAGGTCTAACCGGCGGGGATGTGGTAAGTAATAAGCGAATTATAGAATTCTATAATCTTGCCTATTAGTGTTTTTGTATTTAAAGTTTTATCCTAATTTGCATTACTTTGAAATCATGTAGTACCTACCTATTGCCTACAATAACATCAATACCAGCGCAGCTGTCAAAATAATTATTAAAGTGAGGAAACTTCACTTATATTGCGAAGATGTTTAAGCTTGGTGGTGTGGTAATAAACTACGAAGCAGTTCCTACAAAAAACTCAAATTATAATCGTAGTGTATGTTTAAGCAGAGGGATTCACAAAATATAGTTAACTGGTGAGTTTAATTAGCAGTGGTGTAATGGCAGGTCTGTCCCAGCTGGGTGAGCGCACGGTGACCGCGGAGGGGCACGAAGTGCGCGTGCAGCTGGTGTGGGACAGCGAGCCGGCGCGCGCCGCCGCCGCGCTGCTGCTGGTGCTGCTGCGGCACGCGCTGCGCTACCGGAACCTGCAGCTAGCGAGCGAGCCTACCGGCCTCGCCGACCTCATCACACGCTACAAACAGATCCCCATGACCTGGAATGAAACGTATGTACCGGCCCACACACGCAGAATAACTTCGCCGAAAACTCCGACTCGGGCAACTAGCTGTTGCCGTGTCATAAATATTGTGAAGTACTAAAAGATTGACGGACTTTAAAAAAATATGATTTTAGCCATTTTCTCCATGCATAAGAGTAAGTATGGAAATATTTGAAAATCAGAATCCGTCCCTTTAAATTTTCCCTCGGCATTCTTCATCGAATTTCTTCGTCTTGCAGATTAACAGCTGATAACAATTCTGCTATCGGCCCGAATGCATAACTGAAAGTCTTTTCAAAGGTGCAAATACTAATGTGTACGTGTAATAAAGTAAGGATTGGGGATTATCGAACATGACCCCGTATAATTAATAATCTATGGATATATTATATTTTCATGGTACAAAGTGACAAATAATTAATTGAAGTAGACGATATTGTAATTGTGGCACGTGGTCCGTGCAGCGTGATAGCTGTATCGACAGCGTGGGAGCCGCGCCGGCCGAAGTGGAACGAGAGCGCGGCGCCAGGTCTGGCGGGCACGTGCCTGGCCGAGCTCGGCGCCAGCGACGTGCCCGCGCGCCGCGTGCTACTCGCGCGCCTAGTGCGCTTTACGAACAAGACGCAGGCGGCCGCCTGCAGCCATCGCGTGCGCTGGTCCTTCTATACCAACACTACGGCTCTCCAGCTCTGCGGCTTCCTCTACAATTCGTCTTCCACTCAATAGTTAGTATACCTTAAAATAGTATTATGTTAGCACCCCTAACAAGATAACGAACTTTGCCGATAACACTCCGACATAAAGTGTAATTCCGAAATGTTTTGGTCCACTTCAGCGCAATGTATAGATAATACAACTGTGTAATATTGCAGTGGGGGCGAAAAGTTGCAAAAGCTAGATTTGTACGGCGCGAGCGAGACTGTCCTGACCGAGGTGGTGTGCCGTGCTGCCGCCGCCGGCGTCGCCCTCCGCAGCCAGATAGTGAACCGCACCACGCTCGCCCGCTATATTCGAACTGCTAATCATTCGTTTTTATTTATAGACTATGACTTCTGGCAGGAAGACCCAAATGTGTATGTTGTGGAACCTCCCCCTTGTATCTCAGACGAGTCGATTTGCCGACAGGAACTGGATACCGACATTGCAATACGTGTTGCCGATGTTAATATGTTGCAGTCATATGAACCAAATCTTATACAATTCGTTTATGACTTTAAGCCTTCTCCTGAATCGATGAGGGTGATACTTGAGCTCGAAGGAAACGGTACAAACACAGAAGAGGCAGCATGCGCTTGGGCAGTGAAACATAAAAGTCGTTTGAAAAAAAAATACGACGTATTGCCCTACAGCGTGTTTGTATATTATTGCGAGGGCGATCCCGATTCAGCGGAATACGACAATCTTATAAATATCGTCTCTCTTCATGCTCATAGACAAATGAAGAAAAGTAACTTAGAAATATCCGTATACAAGGAATACATCGATTGTTCCGACCCGTATAACCTGAGTTCGGCCATGTATCAGCAGAGCCAGTACATGGAGAGGCACCGGGTGGTGGCTGTGATTGCAGCAGGCGGGGCGGGCGCGGCAGACGCAATGGCGCAGGCTTCGCGCCTACGATTGCCGCTGCTACTGACAGACGCCGCGCCCGCCAGCCCCTCGGCCGCGCCCCCCGCCGCCTGGCGCGTGCTGGGCCGCCCGCGGCACCTGGCGCGAGCGCTGCAGCGCTTCGTGCGCGACTCCGGCTGGACTCGCCTGGCCGTGCTTTCCCAGCCGACGCCGCTGGCCACGGAACTCTATGCTGAAATCAGCGATGGGGCTCCATTCGCTCATCATAATTACCAGATACCATTGCGACCTTCGAAAACAGAGGCAAAAGATTATTTGCGATCATTGCTAATGAAAGCACGCATCATATTCGTGAACGCGGATCCCGAAGCTGCCGCCGTTATCATGACAGCTGCGATAGAACTTGAAATGAGCTTTGCCCAAGGTTACGTGTGGATTCTCCGCGAGTGGCCAGTGGCGGCGGCAAAAACGACTGTGTTGACGGTGTCGTTCTGGGCACGCGGTGAACAGGGCTTGACGTTCGAGGCCAGGCAGGCGCCGTTGCTGAAAAAGCTGAGCTCGAAGTGGAAGGGCCGCCGCTGGTGGCCACCGCGCGCGCTCGGTCTTGCCGATGCGCTGCTCACGCTTTATGCCGGTCTCAGTCGCATGCTGCGCACTCACCCTAACACGCGACGCGACCTGCACTCCGATCACACCATGACGTTAGTATTGGAACAAGTCCATGCAATTCATAGGTATACTTGCAATAAATAGATATAATCTACTAGATACTATAATTAATACAAAAAAACCGTAGGTACTACGAGCAGGCAGCTGTCAGCAATATAATATGTAATGTGCTGTGTGTGTATGTAAAATAAATTCTATATCAATTAAAAAAAGTATCGAGGCTCGGTGGCGATTGTGATCAACTAATTTTGTCGTCCCATTAATAATTTCAAACAATACAGCAACATTGCTCATAGCAACAGACCAAATGGTGGTTCCATTTGGTCTGTTGCTATGAGCAATGAGGACTTATCTTTAATATGTATATATAAAAAAAATTATTGCAGGGCGCTCTACGACAGCCTCGAACAGAAGCCCATAAAAGGCATTAACCATATTCTGCAATACAAGGAAGCAGTGGTGGAAGAGAGCTTTGTATTCGTGGACGAGTGGAACGGAGATGAATTGTTGCGGCTGGCGTCTTGGCGAGTAAACGCGAGTGAGCGCAATGTTAGCGCGAGCGTGAGCGGGCCCTACAAGCGGCCCGAGTACCTTCCGCTCGACGACGGCGCATCCAGCTGCATGGCGCGCGTCGGAGACGACTTCGAACATCACTGCTACGACGTCTTGTGGATCACCGCGCTACTGTTGCTGATTCTAGCACCGGTCTCAATTTTTATGTACCGCCGAATGCTGCAGCGCCGGATAGCCAGGCTATTGAAAGCACGTGAAAACGAATTACTGGCACGCCGTCAGCACGTGGCCGTTGTATTGGCCGCGTACCTAGTGAAACGTGAAGCCTTAGAGTTAAGAGAGGAACTCGGATCTGGTCAGTTTGGATGCGTCCGTCTAGCACTTCTACGATCAAAAAGCCACTGTTCTCGTTACGTAGCAGCAAAAGCACTACGTGAAAATGCCGCACCCACCGAAGAGAGTGAATTTCTACGTGAAGCATGCACGATTGCCTCCCTCGACCATGAGCACGTCGTTCGTCTAATCGGTGTGTGCATCTCAGACGGGCCGCCGCTAGTGCTCATGGAACTAGCATTTTTTGGCGACCTACTCGGCTACCTGCGAGCTCGTCGCCACCTCGCCGAAGGCGCAGATTGCGCAGGTCGCGAGTCCTTCGCGTCCTACGAGGAGGCGGCGCACGTGTCGAGCGAGGCGCTGACGCGGCTGGCGCGCGAGGCGGCCGCGGCGCTGGCCTACCTGAGCTCGCGCGGCGTCGTGCACCGCGACGTGCGCGCCGCCAACTGCCTGGTGGACGCGCGCCGCTCGCTGAAGCTGGCCGACTTCGGCATGGCGCGCGAGACCGTGGCGGGCGCGGACGGCGCCCCGGAGTACGCCTGCCGGCGCCGCGGCATGTTCCCCGTGCTGTGGATGGCACCCGAGAGTCTCGCGCATGGGGTCTTCTCGGGGGCCACGGACGTGTGGGCGCTAGGCGTGCTCGTGCTGGAGCTCGTGACGCTGGGGGCGCGGCCCTACGGCAGCATGTCGCCGCTGCGCGTGCTGGAGTACGTGGCGGCCGGAGGATGCCCGCCGCTGCCCCTGGACGCCACGCCTCAGACGTGAGTAGTTACGGGGGCGGGGCGAGGGGCACCCGTGTGGGAGTGCGGCGTGGCTGACGGTTCCGTGTGCAGGTGCGGGCTGGCGCGGCTGTGCTGGCAGCGCGAGGCGGAGCGGCGGCCGAGCGCGGCCGAGGTGCACGCCTACCTGGCGGCGCGCCCGCTGGCGCTCAGCGCGGCGCTGCGCAACGAGTGGGACGAGCCCGCCGACGCCGACAGCGGCTTAGGAGAGTCTCCCTCCATAGAGTTGCTGCCGCCGGACTCTCCCCTGGACATGATCGACCAGCTTGAAGTTTAACATGAAAGTTGCCGTCTAATAGTAGCTTACATTTTACTAAGACAATATTACTTATGTGAAAGTAACTCTGTGCGGCTAAACTAAAATAGTATATTGATATCAATGGAATTTTGATAGTTAAGCGCGTAAAAAAGGCTAAAAAGTAGGTAAGGCTACGTTTTAAAGCGATTAGGTATAGTGGATTGAAAGTGGGGGAATAAACACTATATATTATATAAGACTTAAATAATAACTTACGTAATTAATTAATAAAATGCATTCTCTCGAATTACTAACAGCCTGGCCTGTATGACGGAGAATACAAAATAATGGGGTTACAAACACACTGCTATGGCGAACGCATTTTCCGACCACTTTGTACATCAAGCAGAATATTTTTTTTTTTAGGATTCCGTACGTCTGAATACAAAAACGGAACCCTTATAGGATCACTCGTGTGTCTGTCCGTCCGTCGCTTACAGTCAATTATCTCCGAATCTATTAGACCGATTAAGTTGAAATTTGGTACACATATCAATTCCTGTGACCCAAACCCAGAGGTGTGACATGAACAGATGAAATCTGTATATGGGGGGTCATTTTTGGGGGGGAAGGGGATTTTTTTTTCTGAAAACTGTATCGTGTGGCATATCAAATGAAAGGTCTTGTTGAGAAGATCTTAAATGTATTTTTTTGTAATTTTAAAATAAATAGTTTCCAAGTTATTCAAGAAAATAGACGAAAATTGACCATTCCTCCCCCCCCCCTTATCTCCGAAATTACTGAACCTAAAATTTTGAAAAAAATACTGAAATTCGTTTTCTCCTTATAGATTATAGGAAAACCTATAAGAAGTCCATGATATTAAAATAACATGGTAAATCACTCAATATTATGCGTAGCAACTTACATTTGTAGGTGGAATGTGTGGGAGAACATATTTTTTAACTCCAAAAACATGATAGGTAACATCGTACGGAACCCTCTTCACGCGAGTTCAACTCGCACTTGTCTTGCGTTTTTTTGTAGGGCGGGGGAATCCTCATGGACACTCATTCCCTCGGGGAGGAAATGGGTAGTATCAGACTTTTACTGACTAAACCTGAACCATCGTGCTACGTCATCCGCGTTTTTGTCTCGGTGTATGGCAATGCGTTGCAATCTTCATACACAGCCACGACTACACCTGATGAAGTACAACCTCAAATTATTATTTCTTATAGACGTTAATGCGTCTAATGAATATCATGAATCGCACCAAAATAACTAGAAATGGTATGAAAGAAAAGCCATTAGTATATTACCTGCATAATGTAGTCAGAAATAAATAAATATTATTATTATAGTATTATTATTCCTTTTGATTTTTGATTTTTGTCCTCCCTCTATACTAGACAAGAATGGTCTCTGCCCGCCACTAGCGCCTTCACTTAATCCCAAAACCTTGATATCTTGTCATCTTGTCAGTGTCTCAGATATTGTAGAGTGATATAACCAATTATCTGTACAGTTTTATAAATTTTTGTCATACACTATGATAATATCAAGTCGATGGCAGTTGATAAATTGGTCTATAATTATGTTTTTGTCGCATATACATATATGATGTTTACAACTCGCATGATGTAATAATGATGTGGTGTCGCTATATAATTGAATGTCATCCACAGCGGTGACACCCAGTGATGTCATTTATACTTACTTAACATCATCCCGCCGAACAGATAAAACTTGTTAAAGTAAATACAGCTATATATTATAATGTTTATTAATTTAATTTGCTACAGAAAAGTTACATTTTGCAGAATATATTATTTTAAAGGAATAACAAGTTACTATTAAGTAAATATATAATCAGGATGGTAAGTGGGCGGCGTGGCCCGGTAGGCGGCGGCCCGACACTGCGCTGGCCGCGATCAGCACCTGCCCACAAACACTGTTCTTATTGCATGCAGTTGATGTTTTACTTACGACTAATTGGATTAAGTGCTGCAGCTCTATTTTTGACCTGAATATTACACTATATGAGTCATTATGAGAAAAAAGCTAGAGCAAAGCTTTGTTGCTCATCACATCACTATATGTCACATCACAATACTATTAGTGTGTGAATGACCTCTAGTGGTTCTTCGCGTACGCAGAGGAATCGGTTTTCCATATCGGTTTAGTTTTTGCCATGTTTAAGCCTGACGAAGACGTTGGCAAGAAAATAACAGTCTTAAGATTTGTTAAGCTTCCCAGTCCTTTTAACAGGCGTGCAGGGGTGCTCGGGTAAAAGATGCACACGCCTACTTTAATCTAAAATGAGATGAATCTACTAGGGATCAGTCAGCCCACCTATGGGAGAACAGATATGGAAAATCCAATGTAGCTGCAAAACTATTGCGTACTGCAAGTGTAAAAGTAATTCGGCAGCAGGTGAGCAACACCTGTGCTGCGACTGGGGGTGTAGAGAGTGCAACACCGATTTCACAATCACGGTTTACAGACCAGGTACGGGTATCCTCGTTACATATTTGCACCCCTGTCAGAGAGAGTGAGATCGCGGGCGGCTGACCTGGGCGGCGGCGGGTGCAGCGCGGGCGGCGGGAAGCCGTGCGGCGGGTAGAGCGGCTTGAGCGGGTCGCGCATGAGCGAGTGGTAGAGGTTGAGCGCGTCCACCAGCTCGGCGCTGAGCTGCGTGAGGCGCGCGTGGCGGCGGTCGGCGCGCTCCAGCGCCGCGTCCACCAGCGCGCCCATGGCCAGCGCGCGCGCCTCCAGCCGCGCCAGCGCCGCCTCGGCCGCGCCCGCGCCCGCCTCGCGCGGGTCCGCCTCGTGCAGCAGCGCCAGCGCCGCGTCCATGGCGGCCTCGTCGATGCTGGACGGCGGCTCGTCGGCCGCCGGCCCGGCCGCCGCCGCGTCCGCGCCCGCCTCGCCCGCCGGCGGCGCCCCCGTCGCGACCGTCGCCGGCGTCGAGCCCAGCTCGCCCGTCACGAAGTTGGCCGGGAACAGGCCCTCGCCCCGCTCGTTGTATCCCTTCCACCAGTTCGGGTCGCTGGAGTCGGTCACGTGAACTGCAAATAGACATACATATACTGGCTATGGAGGTAGCAGACACCTACTTTTATCCGACTGCGACAAAGAAGGTTATATTTAAGTGGCAGCCACAAGCAACAGCCAGAATTTTTCTAATGGTACATTACTTATTCTAGATAAGTGGACTAAAATTAATCAATGGGTTTTCATAATTATTAACATCGGTCATATAATCAGTCGCGAATGAGTAGTCTGGCGATCACATCTGAAAGGCACCATTGTTCCCACGTTTTTTTATACACTGACTTCCTTGTTTGTTTGTCGTCTCCGTTCGATCGGATTTTTTAACTCAATTTTGAGGCACTTCCCTATACGCTTTCAGGCAAAAATTTCAGGGTAACTTCAAACCCGATGCAAATCCAATGTACAACTATAGTAACGGCTAGACCGATTTCGATAATTTGAATGAAGTGACAATTAAAAACAATAATTTTCAGGTTTATTTAGGTTTGACTTAGGTTTAGGTCCTGAATCACAAAATAGTTTATTAATCGATTGAAAAATGCTTCAGTAGCGTAATGGACAATTTGAAAACCTGTGAAATAGTAATTAGTGGGCTACTCACCGATCTCGCCGGCCAGGAAGGTGAGTTCGTTGTCCTCGGCCGCCTCGAAGTCGTAGAGCGCGCGCACCTTGCGGGCGGGCGCGGCGGCGGGCGCGTCCACGCGCGGGTAGAGCGCGGCGGCGGCGGCGGGCGCGGGCGCCGCCTCACGCAGCGACAGCGCGATGGCGCGCGCCAGCTCGTCCTGCTCGCGCTGCGCGGCGGCGGCGGCGGCGGCCGGCTCGGCGGCGGCGCGCGGCGCGGGCTCGCCCGGCTCGGCGCGCAGCTTGGCGTGCAGCGACGGGATGAGGTCGAGCTGCGGGTCGTCGCGGAACTCGCCCTCGGCCCACTTGCGCAGCAGCGCGCGCAGGCGCCCGGCCACTGCGGGCTGCGCGCGCGACAGCAGGCGCCGGTACTCGGTTTCGAAGTCGCGCGAGGCCACTTCGAGGTGGAAGGCGCGGCCGCAGTTGGCCACGCAGGCGTCCAGCAGCGTGGCGGCGTGCACCTGCACGTGCGGGTCGGGGTGCGCCAGGCGCCGCATCACGGCGCGGAGGCACTCCTTGGCGCTCTGCGTGGACGCGCCGGCGCGGTCACAGATTTCCATTATCAGTCCCCATTCTTCACTGGTGTTGTTCTCGCTAGTCGCCCGTTCTGTCGAGAAATTAGTCTGGCTTAAAAATCTTGTGATTTCACAAGGATGCATATCTCCTACCTATAGGTATTATACCACCGAAAAAATAAATTTACGGTATGTATTGAAAAATTTACGTATTATACATCATGGGACCCGAACATTGTCTGTAATTCTCTAGTGATCATCATGTAATTTTTAAGATAAATATCACGGTTTCCCATTAGGAAGGCACAGAACTGAGAATCCTGTGCCTGACCTATCTCCACTTCACTGTTACACGGGTAAGGTTTATTACAAGGGTAGGGGTTAAGATATCAGGGAGTGGGCTTGTATTTGGGACACACGCTTGTGCACTATAAGTTCTGTGCATCTGCCTTGTGTAGAAAAGTATACTGCAATCATTCTAAGAAGACCAACAAACACTCTTTAGAGAGATAATGTTACAATTTTCTATTTCAAATGCATGAACTTTAATAAAAATAAAATGGTAACAAAAATATAATAATTAATCAGTATGGTATATTACATAGCTATTATTTTCCATTTGTAGGAACTTAAAAAAGTTAACATATTTTATATGAACTATTTTACTGAGAATGTGGGTGAGTCTCTTTGAAGAAACAGATAATGATTGACTAAACAACTAATTTTAATCGTCAGTTACTTTGGAGAAATAAAACAGCTATAATCTATCAGCCACAGTGATTTTGTAGTATCTATATCATATTACTTGTAGTCAAAATCCATTTAATTATGCTTTAAAGAGGGGCACATGAGGTTGACTGTCATAGTCAATCACAAAGCTTACTGAGAAATTGTTTAACAGTGTATACTTACTATAAAAATCAGTCACAAAACAACTTAGTTAAGGATCTGCTATCAAACACATTTTTTGTGACTAAAACACATATAGAAGGAGTATATTTCAGCCAGGACACACAGTTGATACAGTATAAATAAAGTATCCCGGGCTAGTGTCAATATGACTTTTCCTATTCTTTTGTTATTCTAAGAAGGCTGCTTGTGAGCGTGGTTTCCAATATTTATAGGTTTATTAAAATCAGGGATTGTTAAACTGCTGCGAGCAAGTGCAGTGATCAATGTTCAGTACACTTGTATACAGAATGAGGCTTTTTAGCGATGTTAGTAATATAACTCAAAGTGTATAAACTGAACATAGCTTCATTCAAAAGTTAGGCAAGATTATGTTATAAGTTTAGGCAGATGATAGAAGTAAATAAATTTTATTCAGATCAAACTAGTTTCGGAAGCATTACCTGACTTGACACCTGACTACATTCTACAGAACATTGCACTACAACACTTGTGGTTGGTCTATAAAAATATTAACATGTAATAAGAGACTTAATGACACTATCTCTAATATTAATCCCAAAATAAGCACCTATAATGACTTTTACACTAATTCCTGTGGGTTACTTAATGCCTTATGTTAATAGCAAATGTCTCATTCAGCAGGCACAGCTACACCTCAGCTATTCGCAAGCAAACATTGACATTACAAAGGACCTTACGTATTAATGAAATATAATTATGTATATTTTTATCCTTTTTTGTACATATTAAATGGACACCAATCGATTTACAACAACACAACTTACCGACATCTTGATCAAAGGGTGAAGAATTTCCGAATATCCCCATATTTCTATTCGTAAACACCCATCAAAGCTAAAAAACTGCTAAAAATGATCAGGTTTGCACAGGAAAACAATGTTCAAAGTGTTACTAATACTGTAATTTTCTGTATTTGGTACGTCCATAAAAACACAAAGAATAATTTTATCAAAACGTATACAATCACTGAGTCACTAAATCAATGTCAATACTACATAGGCAATGACGAAAATACTACAACAGAATGACAAAATGACAGCACAGTGTCACTGTCACTTTCAAATGTTGAGTGTTCGTTTCCCAATGTTGCCATCAGTAGACCAAAGACATCATATTATAGTATAATGTCTTTGACTCTACTAGCTAGACTGTGCACTATGGCCAAAGACAATATTTAGTAGAGTATATTAGTATAATGTCTTTGATCCTACCATAAACCAAAATAATTAATACCATAATTACAGGTCTGGGGTCGCAAATGTCAACGCAAATGAAATTATTTAATGGATATTATATTCAGTGATTTGAAAACAAGCATTCGGTAAATTTTATAAAATAAGTGATATTTTATAACATTTTCCAGTGCCCAAATATAAAGTAAATGTATCTATAAAACTTCTTTTTTATCCGTTATGTTTATTTTACTCTTATTAATTTTATCTGCCCCACTAGCCAAGATAAAAGCGTTTCGTATAGAATAGATTTCTACAAACATCAAGGCCATGGCGTTTAAACTGTAGAATTGAAGGAATAAATAGCTAGCCAAGTGTAGACGTAACCAAGTGAAGACGATCGTTTAGGCCTGATTCGCACGGGAGTTTTTTTAACGCGCGTTAAAAAAGTGTTCAAATAGAACAAATGCATTTCCATTATCGGAAAAATCGTGTACATATCGACGTAGGAAAACGTATTTGCTGTAAGCCTCAAAAAATCGAAATTACGTTTTTTAACACCAATTTTATTAGAAAAAAATACTGCGTCGGTTCATCTGGGTCTCATATTTTTACGACGGAAAATATATTACTTACGCCGTCAATTTTTTGAACAATATTTGTGATTTTTTGTCGTAAGTTTACCAAAAACGAGTATTTTTTTGCATTTGTTGCTTTCGGCATTCAGCAAATTTTTCAAACAGAGGCTTACGCCATTTTAGCCGGATGATATTTTGTGATTGCCTACACTGGCGTCATTTTAGTGGTTTATCTATTAGACGCCAGAGAATAATAAGACAGTAGATCGCTTGCCAGATACTGATGAGGAGGATTGAAGATGATTAATTTTATGATTTATTCTTTGCATCTGATTTGATTTAATTTGTATTTTATTTTTTCTTAGCGTTTACTAAACACCCAAGTACTAGAGGTTTTTTGTTGATAATTTTGTTGATTTCAACTAATAATTTGATTTTGTTGACATGTCATGAGTCATAACAATAATAAGATTTATTACAGGAAGCAGTGATTACGTTTTCAAAGTTTACACTAAATAAATAGGGCAAACTAACTTTCTTTTATCTATATATCTATATATCTATATCTATATTCTATATACATATAATAAATCTGTAGAAAAGTCATTTTTGTGCATTGAAGAAATTGAAAAAAAAAATAGCCAGCGTGTGAAAAGATAAGTAACAGAACCCATTTCCATCATTTTTGAAATTTTTGTCTGTTTGTCTGTATGTTTGTTTGTGCGCGCATCACGTAAAATCTACGAATTCAATGCAGACAATGTTTATATACAAAAATTATACGCAACTTGAGGTATAACTTAGTTTTTATTTCATCGAAATCGGTTCACTCTATCAAAAGATATGATTAATTTAGTGAGATCAAGAAGTAAAATATTACGTTACTCAATTCAGTATAGTACTTGCAACGACATCTTAAGACTAAAAATAGAACTAATGTTGATAGTTGAAATCCAAATCCGATAGATGGCGTTGTGCAAATTACGTCATTTTCTGAATCGCGGTGTTAAGAGATTCCGCGCGAGAATCAAGTCGACCGTGTTTACTTGACAAATTGGGTTTCGTTTGGAGTCTTAAAAGTTCTCGAGTGTGTCGTAAAAGGTCTTAGGTTGCTTGGAAGATAATCGATGTTCTAAATTGGTCGAAATATAAGTATTGGCTGTTTGGTTTCGTTTGGTTATTGGTTTGAAGTACGAAGTAGTATTTTATTTACTTCGTAGTTTGTATCCTAGAGCTGAATCGGGGGTCAAAGGTGTTCGTACAATCTCTTGGAAGAAGCCACTTGACGAAGCTGACCACAACAAGTGGAGAAGTCGTTTCTTCGGTGCCGGCAGTCCTTTCGGAAGTGGAAAATTTATATGGCCGGTTATACGCATCGCATGCATCTCGACCTGATCCCGGAAATGAGGATTCCAGAGCCACATTAACACGCCATTTCACCGAAGACCTGCCAGAAGTCAGCAGTGGCGAAATCGAGATCACTCTGAGACAGCTCAAAAATGGAAAAGCCCCTGGCGAGGATGGCATTACAACAGAGCTATTAAAAGCAGGAGGAAACCCCTTACTAGGGGAGCTCCAAAAGCTTTTTAATGCCGTCCTGTTTGAAGGGAGAACTCCAGAGGCGTGGAGTAGGAGTGTTGTCGTCCTGTTCTTCAAAAAGGGAGACAAAACCCAGCTGAAGAACTATCGACCCATTTCCCTCCTAAGCCACGTCTATAAGCTGTTCTCAAGAGTGATCACGAACCGACTTGCGCGAAGACTCGACGAATTCCAACCACCGGAGCAGGCTGGGTTTCGGAGCGGATACGGCACCATAGACCACATCCACACAGTGCGGCAGATTATACAGAAGACCGAAGATTATAATCAGCCCCTGTGTCTAGCATTTGTGGACTATGAGAAGGCCTTTGACTCGGTTGAAATCTGGTCTGTTCTGGAGTCCCTGCAGCGTTGTCAAGTAGATTGGCGATACATCCAAGTGATGAGATGTCTTTACGAAGCCGCTACAATGTCCGTCCAAGTACAGAATTAGCAAACAAGGCCCATACGGTTGCATCGAGGAGTGAGACAAGGGGATGTTATTTCCCCGAAATTGTTCACTAATGCAATGGAGGATATGTTCAAGACGCTGAACTGGAAAGGACGCGGCATCAACATCAATGGCGAACACATCTCTCACTTGCGATTTGCTGACGATGTCGTGATCATGACGGAAACGCTGCAGGACCTACAACAGATGCTGAACGGCCTGGCTGAATCTTCTCTACGCATCGGCCTACGGATGAACTTGGACAAAACCAAGGTCATGTTCAATGATCATGTTCTACCGGAACCGATTGCGATACACGGCGCCGTTCTCGGAGTTGTTGGGAAATATGTATACCTCGGGCAGACATTGCAACCGTTGGGGTAAACGAGTTCTAGAGTGGAGACCACGCCTCGCAAACGTAGTGTAGGACGTCCTCAGACACGGTGGAGTGATAACTTGCGCAAGACGGCTGGCAGGAGCTAGATGCGAGAAGCCGAAAATCGATCTCAGTGGCGTGCACTTGGAGAGGCCTATGTCCAGCAGTGGACTGCGATAGGCTGATGATGATGATGATGAGTTTGTATCCAATAGTGCCAATCGTTTTACAGTAACTTAGCCAATTCGTTGAGTCACGACCACGAACGGACGATTCGTTGTCATACTTAGACTGTTCGACGAGCACTGTTCTTTTAAGTTTGTAGGCTATTCGGTCATAAGTGTTGTTGGTTTTTTATTGCTTAAATTTTCCTTGAAAAGCCTCAAAGAAAAAAAAGTAACCTTTCAGTGACCTTTAAATAAATAAATAAAAATAAATAAATGCGGACAACATCACATACATTGTTCTGAACCCAAAGTAAGTTGCTAAAGCACTTGTGTTATGGAATTCAGATACAACGAAGGTACCACAAACACCCAGACCCGAGACAATGTAAAATCGTTAATTTTTACATTGACCCGACCGGGGATCGAACCCGGGACCTCAGAGCTAGCGACACCTTGAAACCGGTGCTCACGCCACTCGACCACGGAGGTCGTCAAACCTTTGAGTCAGGACTCTTATCTAAATCATCAAAAAGGTGATATACTCTTAACTAAACGGCGTTGTTTTGTTCTCAACAACCACGCGAACGAAGTCGCGGGCACAGCTAATTTGTAGAATATTTTCCTACTCTATTCAGTTAAATCAATAACATCAATGCTAGACAATTTTCGACCACGGCTTACGACTTTTTAAGTATACTTAAATACTTAAAAAACAAGTATTATCATCTACAACATTTTATAGATCTAAACATAATATCAATATTTTGTAGCCTTAGAAAATTCCCTAAGGTTACAGCGTTATGAAGATCTGTAAAAAATAACTAATTTGTTGTAAGCCACAAAAACATTAATAATAAATGAGTAAGAAGGATATCTTTCTATTCAACGTATAAAACGAGAAAAAATAAAAATACGTTTTAAAAGTCTTGTGCCTACGATGTTTGAGTAGTTTTAAAGTTACAATTTTTTTTCTCATTTCAAAAAAGTTTTTTGGCTCTGGTGAACATTTCATATTCTGCGACTTACATCAAATACGTTTTCCTGCGTCGATATTTTTTTAACGTTTTCCGTAGTTTCTAGCAAAGCATGGCAAGGAATAGTCGATATCACTGTGGTTGCGGAGTTTCGTTATTTTTGGTTTCTCGCGGTTCGTAGCACGAAAAGTCGATTTCGCGAAAATCATGTTTTTTTATCGTTTTTCGTAGTCTTGCATAGCATAGCTTGAAATAGTCGATATCGCGGTGGTCGAAGAGATGCACGTCGTAGTCCGGAATATCAAAATCGCGGCAATCATGTTTTTTTAACGTTTTACGTAGTTTCAAGCATAACATTGCGCGTAATAGTTGATATCACTCCGATCAGGGGATTCAAGCTTGGTCTCCCGCTACTTAAAGTCACGCTGGTTTATGTCACGCTAGGTTAGGTCACGCTATACGCTAGTGTGTAAGAAAAAATAGTAAATGTTTATTTTTTGTTTTGTATTTATAGCCATTCTATTTTTTTACACAGGATCTGCAACTTTATCAACTTTGTCCTGCGAACATTATGAAAGCGCGAGGAAAAATGGAAGAGAGGCAACGACAACGGAGTAAAAGAGATGAATGTATGCGTTTATATGATGTTGCCGTTTATGATTAAGCGTTATTATTAAGCTTAAGAATATATTTGTTGCTATTATTCTGATGCCAATATACTTTATTAAAAAACATGAGTTTTTTTTTTTTTTTTTTAAGATTTTGGCAATCTGATGCCTTGCGCATTAATAACTGCCAGTGTCGCGTAGTGACCATACACGGGTATTCTGCGGGCTTAATAACTTTAAAGTTATTTCCGGGGATATCCTGATGCCAGCAAGTTGCAATAACACAAATATCAGTGTTAGTAGATACATACATACTTATCATAGATAATTAATTTTATTTTTTACAATATACTAAATATAATAATTACAGCTTTATATTATATGTTTTTGGATCTTAAGCTTGCTTATAACTTGATCCATATCATAAGCTTTGTTCCTGGGGCAGTTGAGGAGAATGTTGTCTAAAGAACTTTCTTCTAGACCACACTCACGCAGGGGATTATTAGTACTCGGATTTTGTGTACGAAACCTGGAGTGCAGCAATGACCAATACGGATACGGCATATTACTCCGCTTTGGAACCTTTTGAACTTTTGAAACCAAGGTTTGGAGGGGATAGAGGGCTGAATTGCTGCAAGTGCTCCACCCTTGGCCTTACTGGTATGGAGTCAGTTTTTTTTTTTTTTTTTTTTGATATTACGCAAAATGACGTCAAGCAAGGTGAGGTTGCACTCGATGAGGTCAGGCAAGGTGACTTCACGCAAGGCGAGGTCATGCGAGATAAGGTTACGCAAGGTGAGGTCAGGCAATGTGAGGTCAGGCAATGTGAGGTCAGGCAATGTGAGGTCAGGCAATGTGAGGTCAGGCAAGGTGAAGTCAGGCAAGGTGAGGTCAGGTAAGGTGAGGTCAGGCAAGGTGAAGTCAGGCAAGTTAAGAATAAGCAAGCTGAGGCCAGGAAACATGAGGTCACACGATATATAAGGTCCCGCGAGATAAGGTAACGCAAAAAAAAAAAAAAAAAAAAAATTACGTCAAGCAAGGTGAGGTTGCACTCGATTAGGTCAGGCAAGGTGGGGTCAGGCAAGGTGAGGTCACACGATATAAAAAGTCATGCGAGATAAGGCTACGTTAGGTGAGGTCAGGTCAGGCAAGGTGAGGTCACACGATATAAAAAGTCATGTGAGATAAGGCTACGTT
Organism: Trichoplusia ni; assembly: GCF_003590095.1. NCBI lineage: Eukaryota > Metazoa > Arthropoda > Insecta > Lepidoptera > Noctuidae > Trichoplusia > Trichoplusia ni. The sequence continues at coordinate 12,037,257 of NC_039481.1, forward strand.
AGGTGAGGTCAGGTCAGGCAATGTGAGGTCAGGCAAGGTGAGGTCAGGCAAGGTGAGGTCAGGCAAGGTGAGGTCAGGCAAGGTGAGGTCAGGCAAGGTGAGGTCAGGCCAGGAAAGGTCACCCAAGGTAAGAATTGGCAAGCTGAGGACAGGCAAGGTGAGGTCGAACGATATATAGAGTCCCGAGATAAGGTAACGCAA